>NC_047662.1:108363920-108691040 GCF_011762505.2 Arvicanthis niloticus
ACTCCATCAAACATGTGAAGATGTCTGAAAGAGAATGTTTTGAGGAGGGTGTGATGGGCTCCCTCATACACTGCTATTGGAAATGCAAAATGATTATGCAAGTGGTATTACAAAGAAACCCCTTTGTAAAACTATGGACTAGTTCTCTGAAAATGTAGTTACCATGTGACACAGAAATTCCACTCCTAGGTGTATAGCAAGGAATAAAAACATATGTCCACTCCAGATTTGGTACACAGATTATTTCTAGGGAGACATCTCAGTGATGGAGCACTTGCCTAGCACACATGAGGCCATGGGTTCAAGCCCCAGCACCAAAAAGAAAGAGATTAAAACAAATTGGTCTAGAGTAGAGACATGGCTCAGAGGTTAAGGATACTCACTGCTCTTCCAAAGGACCTGAGCTCAATTCCCAGCAATTACATGGCAGCTCACAACCATCTGATGCTGTCTTCTGGGTGCAGAGATGTACAATGTACATGCAGATAAAGCACCATTTACATAACATACATAAACAAATAGCACATGAGTATTGTAGTAGCATTATTTATTCATCTCTGGTAAACAGAAAATCAGAGTCAAGAAATTTAAAAACTCTTAGTGATTAGCCCCTGAGAATTGGGCTTACAAATTCAGTGGTATATAAAAAGCTTGTTTGGTTGTTTCTTTTCACTAATTAAAACTTGGAAGCTGCCAGGAATGAGGACTTGGTATCTTAGTAGCATTCTAGATGCAACTCAAATTTAAATCAGTTCTATTCATCTTCCACACAGAGATGCAGAATAAAATAGCAGTTATTACTAGGTTATGATTTTCTTATAGTGGAAAGCAAGCACACATGAGATCAAGTCACAAAAACTCAGGTGGTCTCTCCACTTTCTTCCAGGAACCAAACACAGGACCTTATGCTTTGTAGACAAGCACTCTACCACTGGGCTCCTGTACCAATGTCTAGGAACTCATGGGAGGCCTCTCACTGAGTGTGTTACATGTCCTACATACTCACCTTCATTAACTAAGGAAGCTGTGTGAGTAAAAGAAATTATATAAAATTTTCACTAAGCCAAAGTTATTGTGTATATATAGCTAGAGGTATCCAGATGTAGCACCAGCAAAGGTCCATTTCTGGATCCATTCTTGAGGATACAGAGACTCCACTCGGAGAAATGAGACACCACTGAAATGGCCACTGGCTTGAACTTAGTAAAAACCTTCACTAGATAAGCCTTTATTTTAGGGTCCCTATGAACCACATTCTTCTCTGACTTTAGTGTCAAAAGTCCCTTCCCATGTATAAATATTGCTACTCACACACAACCATTGCTGCTGACACACCCATAGCCATGCCTCCCAGACCTCAGGGAGCACATCTCTCATAAATCATTGTTTCTCCAATATCCATACAGCTGCCCTTTTCTCTCCACTAAGAAAGCTAATGCTGTGTAGAGGCCATGTTCAAAGTAAGAAAAGGCATTTCTAGAGTTTGTTCTTAGCACAGACACCTTTGGGAAGACCCTCACAAACGTTTTCTTCTTTCTCCTACAGCTGTTTCCTGGCGCCTTTGCAAACCAATTCAGCACTACAGGAAAACAAGTCAGAAAACAAGAGAAAGAAAGAAAGAAAGAAAGAAAGAAAGTAAGAAAGAAAGAAAGAAAGAAAGAAAGAAAGAAAGAGAGAGACAGAGAGAGAGAGAGAGAGAGAGAGAGAGAGAGAGAAAGAGAGAAAGAAAGAGAGAAAGAAAGAGAGAAAGAAAGAAAGAAAGAAAGAAAGAAAGAAAGAAAGAGAAAAAAACACCCTCCCCCCACCAAGAAAACCACAAAAACAAAACAAGGAAGATACAGAATGGCAGGATGTCCTGGTGTCAGTGGCTCTTGGAGCACTCTAGTTTTCTCTACTCTGACTATATCAGCAAACAAATTCCTTAGAACTACCATGTGGCCATGTGACAAGCAGATGTCACAGAAAAGGCTACTGTCTGGCCACCCAGGAGAGGTTTTACATGATTTTCTTTATGACTGTACATGCTTTTCTTCTTAAAGCTTTGGCCTTGCCTACTTACTAGAAATGTCCAGTCGCACACAGATGCTTTCTCTGTACTGTCTGCCTGCACTCAATCCAGTTCTTCATTTGATGTCCCCATCTTCTCCAGAAGACTAATGTCACAGAGTGCTGACATAGGCAGAGTACACCTGAAGAAGATCCTTTCTCTAGCCTGAGTGTTGCCAAGGCTTTATTAGGAAAAGGCTTCCAAATGTTACAGGCTGGGAGTTTTAGCATGAAAATCTTGTCAAATAATCTCAGTAAAAAGAATTGTTTGTCCTAGGTATTAACAACGATACTCCTCCTATTGCCTATCCCAGCTGTCTTATGAAAGGTATCACAGTAATTATTTTCTTTGTGTTATTATTGGACAAGTTCTGTTTTTTTTTTTTTTTTTTTACCACAAATTTTATTCTGCTTAAATGTCTTTGGGTAAATGCCTGTTCACATGATCCCTCGCCATTGTAGGGCCTGCATCTAGACTGGCCAGAAACTCCACAGTCACAGAGCCCAGTGAGGATCTTCTTCAAGGTGGGACATTATGAGGACACTACCCTCTGCTTTCTTCTCTTTTGTGGAATTTCATGAAAACTTGGCTCTTCTCTGTATTTAGCTGAATACAGAGGTAAATAGTTTCTCTGAGTCCTGATAGGATAAAAACTAGGTCCTTGGACAGTCTACACAGCTCAGGTCCTTTGTCTGCCCTTAGTGATATGCCTGTATCTTTCTTTCTTGCCAGGGTTGGAAGCCTGGAAGCACTATCCTTTTTAGAGAACATATTCTGTTTTCTGGTCTGACTACTTTTGTTCTTTCTCCTATCTCTTTTATGTTCTAGCCTAGGACATAGGATTTGTCATCCTGTGGCCACTTCCTCCTGAGTGACAGAATTGCATGTGTACACCAGCATGGTTTATGGGTTTGTGCGTGCTCAACAAACACTCTACCAACTGAGCAGTATCTCAACCTCCCTTTTGCTTTCTTTCTGAGGGTCCAGTTTTTCAAATCGGCCAAGCTGCATGTTTGTTTGAAGAGTCACAGAATGCATTGGTCAATGCCACGGTGTAATTTTCTTTCTTCAAAACTTATAATACAGTTAACTGTTGGCTTGCTTTGGTGAAAAACCAGGTAGTCCAGAAAGGAGATTCCGTCTGTTGAAGTCAATGGGATACTCTTTGTTTTTAGTCTGAGAAGTGCCATCTATTGGAGAGAAAGTTTCAATTGCCCAGTGCTCAGCAATCTGAGAGAAAGTGCTTTCATAGGTGCTGGCTGGTAACTCAGACCGGCATGTGTCAGGGAAAGATAAGCTGGAGGAGGTAAGTTTGCCCTCTGGCCAAGGGGCAGTGCTGAGGGAAGCAGCCTGCCAGTGTTTGGGTTTGGGGCCGTGCTCTTGCCCACCTCAATTTCTGTGATTGATTGTGCTAAGGTTTTTCTTCTCTGTTTGAGACAGTCTTCTACTACTTGCAAAAACCAAACCAAACCAAACCAAACCAAACCAAACCAAACCAAAAGACAAACAAAAACAAATGAACAAAAATGCCAACAAACAAAACAGCAGATTTATAGCTAGATTGTGTTGTTTCTTTGAACAAATATTGAAATAGGACCATTTCCTGCATTTCTAATCATCTGGACCTGAACAGCACCCACAGGTACTTGAACACTGAAGGGCATCTTTTCTCTCTGTATTGACAGAGTAGTTACACCAGGGTTTGGTGCATGGAATAATTCTGGGAGGTCAAGTGACTGGTAAGACACCATTGAAATGACCACTGGCTTGGACGTAGTGAAAGTTGTCATTTGATGTTTTTTTTTTTTTAATCTCTAGAGAAACCTTTCTCCTCACTGCTTCATTAGTGACATTTTTCTTGCTGGTATAAGTGCTGTTTCTATTTCAGATTGTCTCCATGTTTGGGGAGGGCACTGCATTGCTTCTATAGCCTATTGTGGTAAAAAGCACAGAGATAGGAAACTTTGGATCTATACCCCTGATGCTGGGCTCCAAGCAGCACTGATGTTGCTGCAGCTCTTTTGCAGCTGCTGCTGTAGCCTGGTACCAGTAGCTGAATATGCACCAGCCAGATGAAGCCCTGAGCTGGTCCTCTGTTGACACTTCTCTTAATGTTAGAGATACACTCACTGGCTTGGACTCAGGAGGCTGTCTCATTTGAATGTCTGCGTTTTTAGGATGATTTCAGTCAGTATTGCTCATGGTTAAAAGACCTTCCACATAGGATGATTGACATTAGAGTCCATGAGGGTTAAGGCAGAGTCCATGCTTCTCGAAGCGTGGCCTGGTTTCTTTACCTAGCCAATGCACAGGTCATCAAAACCAGTGCTTGCTTCACTTTCCAGCATACCATACAGGACTCATCCATTTGCAAGCAAGACGTGTGTGAGGCTTTTTTTCTAGGATCACATTTAACTGAAGCCTTCCCCACAAATCAAGTTATTTATTTTATAAATAATGTACAGTAACTTTTGCTCAGACATTATAGAAGCAGCAAAACCATATTTTATGGATTTATTTTTTAGTTCTGAGTTGGAGGAAGTAGGATGCCAAAGAATGCATGGAGGTAAATACTGCTAAGTTTAGTCACAGTCATCTGATTGGATGAAGAACATTGTTCAGTCTTGTGAAATCCTCCAGACAGGTGTCTCAGGATCTAACACTGGTTTTGGGAAGCTGGTCTAATATTCTCTGGATCACGCTACTTTTCATCATGTTGACCTGTGTATCACACAGTCTTGATGAAGCTATTCTTCCTAGAATAGTTTTCAGGCTGACACTCTTCGTGCACTTGGACTCTAGACTTTATCCTTTAGCTCTCTGCAGCAATCCACACTGGCCAACAGCCTGAAGATGCCTTTTGTGAGGGGACTTTTTGAGTTTTTAAAATTCAAACATCCAAACATATCCAAAATAGGTTTGGTCAGATGTCATTCTCACGGATTTATAGTTTAGCATAGGGGAAGGCTGTGTGGGCAAGTTGTGCAGGGCAGTGCCAGGAGCCCACCCCGAGGCCCAGTTCACAGCAGGTATCTTTAATACTCTTCTGACCTGCATTTCTCTGGTGATGGACTGTCATCAGATGGGTGAGCTTCAGGATGAACTGGCACCGCATCTCTTGGGCAGCTGTTCCATGAGGAAGGACTCCTGGGAGTTGGGAGGGGTTACAGAGTCCTTTGATTCTCATGGCAGGAGTGTAGTGTCTTGAAGTAGCTTGCTTAGATTCCATAGTTGATCGAAGGGAGTGGGTATGCTGCTTCAGTTTCCAGGATTGATCCATAACTGGTTATCTTCTTTAAATATGGTCTCCCCTAATAGTGCTGAGTGTCAGGAGGGTGGACCAGTCTAAGGCTCCAGACTCCAGTTCTGCTTCCCTGGCATTGGTAATTCCGTGATGATCACATCATTTCCTGTGTCTGAATCCATCTCATTGTAGCTTGGCAGTTAACCCACTTCTGAGATGGTTGGTGAATATTTTGAGGTGAATACCCTTTTGGGGGTTGTTCTCTGTCTAGACAGGTTAAGACTGTGGATAATGTAAACCAAGATCATTAGGAATTTCTTGGGGCAGCAGAATTGTAGGGAAAGAAACTAGTAAGGCTGAGAAAGCCAATTGTCTTTCTATTCTGGAGAATTAAAAGTGGCCATGATGTGTACATATCCTACACTCCCCCAGTCAAGGATGGTATGGCATGGGTGCTGTGTCTCCCACTTTATCCAAGGATAGTATGGCATGGGTGCTGTGTCTCCCACTTTATTCAAGGATGGCATGGCATGGGTGCTATGTCTCCCACTTTATCCAAGAATGGTATGGCGTGGGTGCTGTGTCTCCCACTTTATCCAAGGATGGTATGGCATGGGTGCTGTGTCTCCCACTTTATCCAAGGATGGTATGGAGTGGGTGCTGTGTCTTCCACTTTATCCAAGGATGGTATGGCATGGGTGCTGTGTCTCCCACTTTATCCAAGGATGGTATGGAGTGGGTGCTGTGTCTCCCACTTTATCCATGTAGCTTGCTGTCTACTATCAGCCAATTGTACTTTTTTTTTATTTCAAAATTGTTGTGATATTCTATTTTGGCCACAGCAAGCATATCTGAATGGGAAAAGTGCCATTTTCCTCTAAGGACACTTTTGGGTTCTGCATAGCTGTCCTATTAGAGCAGAAAGGAAACAGCAGAAATGGCCCCTTGACATTCCTGAAAGAACTTTCTGTGGCTTCTACAACTCATCTGTTTTGGCAGGGTTTTTCTTGAGTAGAGAATATTCTTCCTGTTTTCAACAAATGTTTTTATTTTCTTCCTCAGTTGCTTGTGGCCACATCAGGCCTGTACCTGTTTCTGATAACTTTGGAGCTGACCATACTAAGGCCGCCTTGGGGAGACCTGTGGGAATGGGGAAGGTGATTCCTTAATCCATGTCCTCTTTGGGCTGAGGGCATCAGTTTGGGGATCAAGTGGCAGCTGGAAATGTCAGGGAGGCTCAGAGGTCACTTCTATTCAGGTTAGGAATGTAGATACCAGAAAGCAGAGTTACTGAGAGTTAGCTGGGCTGAGGAGAGAACGTAGGGTAAGAGGCAGGGAAGGCTGGAAATCCCTGTATGGTTTACATGGCCAATATTTATTGAAGCTTCAGGGCAATGGTACATGTGTAGGGAAAGGTTGCACATTGGCCTCTGGACTATGGCTGTGGAATCCAAGGCACAAAGCACCCACTCTCACTCTCCGGATCTTGCCATCTTTCTTGCCACCTGTACCTCTCAGGATCCAAAATATTGCTTCCATGAGGACTGTCTTGCCATAAATCTGAGCCAGATTGAAAGGCTATGTGCCTATGTACACAGGCTAGTTGATAGAAGCACCAGGTTTCAGAACATAGTTGGAGAACATTGACATTCATTTTCCTCTCTTCCACATGCAGGTGATCACAACAGGGACTTGAAGGAGATCTTGCAGTAAATTGCATACACTCATGGACACACTCAGTGGGACTGGCTCCAGTATTCTCTCAGGAGGGTTCCTCAGCCCTTTCTACACTGCAGTCCTGGCCAGGGATTTCAAACTTTCTTGGAATGTGACCAGCTGTGTCATTCTGGTGGTGGTCCCTCAGGCTTTCCTGGCACCCTTGACGCCTGCTAACTGCTTCTTCACCCACATATGGAGCATCTGTGAGTTGGGTCCAGTCCTCATGTCCCTGTCCTCTTTTCTGTTCTCTTCGGTCTGTCCATGCTGTTTCAGTCTGCAGTCAGATCCACCCAATTCTTGCCCAGATTACTGCAGTCACCTCTTCCCTGGCTCTCTGTGATCCTCGAAGCATCTTTCTGACTATGCAGTTTTCAGCCTTAAGATACTTCCAGACCCTGTGGATTTTTAGTAGTGATCTCTGAGCTCTGCACTAGATCCTCTGGACTCCTGAGACTGAGCTTACTGTGCACCCTGCTCTGCCTCTGGGCTGTGGCTAGAGTGCTCCTCCTGGACCACTTACCTGGATCCAACCCAGGTTATGGGGCCCTGTGTTTGCCCAGCCAGGGCTCTGCAGACTTCTGTCTAGTAGGGGTGTTCTTCATTGCCATATCTGTTTGTACTCAGACAATGTATCTGCGTATTCTGTGGGTTCTTACACTATGCACACATTCCTGGGTGCCATGGGGCTAAAGGAAGTAAGAAAAGGATTCGATGGATGCCCTAAACACAGGCTGGAGTGTTCACCAGGGTTGTCTTCTCTCCTGGACTGTTGTTACTTGGTCTCCTCTTCCTTTTATTTACCCTGTGCCGAGTCCACTGCTTCTGCCCAGAATGCTAGAGGCAACCAGGCTCCCAGAAGAAAACCCTGGGTGATCTACAGTTCAGCCTCATGGGCTGCTGCCACCACGTGTTGAGGTTATGCCTTTTATTTTCCTCTTTGCTTCATGGTCTGGCTTCACTCTTCACTTGAAAAATTACCAATTCCAGGCTGTCATGTACGAAACTAGAACAGAATTGCACAAAAATGCAAAACTAGCCTGGGGATGGCCCAGTGACAGGAAACTTGCCTTGAGTGCTTGTCAAGGCCTTGGGGTCCATCCCTGATACTACAAGTTAATAACATCAACAAACCAATGCTGGCCATTTCCCAGCCCTGCTTCAATCCTTGACATAGGATAGAATCTTTGGCGTTTGGTCTGCACCCTTGGCTGGCTCTGTACTCTTGGTTCCTGCCAGAAGCCCACAGCAGCCCTTCTCTGACCTTTCCAGACTCACATAGCTAGGTCTCAGGCACTGACCCTTGCTAGTTTCAGACTTGGGCTAGCCTTTTCCTGTCTCCAGCCAGGACTTGTACTTGAACTTCATGCTCCTTTCAAGCCTCACCTTCCTGACCAGGGGCACTAAGACCTCTGTTGTACTGTGGATGCACTTGCACAACATTGTCTCCTTCGTCCTGTGTGTCACGTGGTATTCTATGGATTTGTGGCAATACCAAGCCCTCCAGGAAATTCCCTGTTTCTAGGGCCTCTGCAGTGTTCTGAAAATTGATTCAGTGGACTGTCTTCCTCCCTAGACTAGGAAAGCCTCTAGGGTAGAAAATCCTTAGTGGCTTCCCAGTCTGTCCTTCAGTTCAGTTGACCTGAGACCATGCAGAACACATCTTCCTTTAGTTTGGGCCCATTGAATGATGGTGTGAGCCCTTCTTATTAAAGGCTGCTTCCCAGTGCCCAAGCTCAGACTTGGCCCTGGCAGTCAGGGCTCTCACTGTCATAGCTCAGTACTCAAACATGGGATTCCAGATTCCCATGCTTGTCTCACCTGTGTTGGGTGTGAGTGTGCTTCTGGATTTCTCTGCACTTCTGGCACCCCAGTGGCAGGGCAATGGTGCAGCCAACTCCACATTCTGGATTCTAGATTTTTTGTTGCTTTCTGGAGCGCCAGCGTGACCTGCACAGGGTAGGTCCCCAATCTTTAGCCTCTTGCCCGTTCCTCTTTATGGTTTAGTTTTGCTTCCTTGATCCTTTCCAGCCTCCCCTTGCATGTTCTACCTTCTTTCTACTAGCTTCCCCTTTCTCTCTCAGCTCCCAGGCTCCTCCCGTGTCTCTTATTCCCCCCTCTTTGTCTCATGTTCCCTCCTCCCAACACTGCTGTTTCTTTTCTTCCCTTCACTCTAGCTTTTCCCACTAGAAAGCTAAAGAGCTTCTGGTGTCTGACCCATGTCTCCTGGGACACTAACAGGGTACAGAAGACTGGCCCTGCTCTGTCCCCTTCAGTGACTAGGATCTTGAGGAACCAGAATCATCTGTGAAGAGCAGGGCAGCATGTGGAGGAGTTAGGCATTCACAAAGGGATGTTCTTACATTCTCTAGCTTAGTTTGTAAACTGAGGACTTTATTAATCAAATATGAATTTCCTCAGAAAACTCTATGTGAAAGCAAACCTTTCCTATCTTTCTTTTTCCAGTAGAGGAAGATGAAGAAAGGTGAAGTAATTTGTCCCAGGTCATAAATGGGATGGGCGCTAGAGCTGTCTGTCTACCCCACTACCCTCTGGGTATCAGTCTCAGACCAACTACTCTTTTGGCCACAGTAACACAAGCACCTACGAAGCATATCAGCCTGTCAAGCCCAAGCTACAGTTACCATTATGTGGAAGCCCCAGACATCTACCAGATCTATGACAAACTCCCAGAGAAGGGAGGCCTCAAGGAACTATTTGAACAGAGATTCTCCAATGCTTTGGTCTTCATGAAACACTGGGTAAGCTACCTGGGTTTCTTCTCCATGCAATTCCCCCAGCTGAGGCAACCAGTAGAGGGGGACACACAAGAGTCCAAGTGTTGGAATGGGGCCAAGGCTGGAGAACTGGGGGAAGGAAAGACATCTTCATTTTGACGATTTTCTTCCTCTCTGTGTCTTATTTTCCCATTCCTATTCTTTCTCTCTGCACTGGGGTGGAACCTACCACCTCCATGCTTGACCAGCTAGCTAGTACTCTTCCACTGAGGCACATTCTGAGCCAAGAGGCTCTGGTGATGCCTGTGGCATCTAGGCAGGAGCAGGAACTAGTACAAAGGAGGTAAGAGTGCTGGGATCAGGAGGGGAGCTGGCACAGAGCATGTCAGCTGAGTCTTGGGTTCCCTGTCTAGTGCTGGTCCTTAGCTGTTCCTCCAGTGTTCATCTTGAAGTGTTGACCTGGACAGACCTTGGAAAGGGAGAATGTAGCATCTTGTCTGTCACTGTTGCATTTCAGGCCTCCTAGAAAAAAACCACCATGTCCATCACAAGCAGTGATGTAGGTCTCCTGTGGCAGTGATCACTATTTCCTGAGGTTGTACATCTCAGTTCCATGTCAGGTACTTGGACAAGTTTGGGATCCTCATCTCCATCCTACCCACTGACTACTTTGATCTCAATTATAAATTTTTTAAAGTAGGAAAAATAATCTTTTGCCTCTTTCAGCTCAATGGTCCCCAACAGTGCTGGGCTGGGACTGAGTAGATGGATGTTTTAAAGTGGGTTTCAGGGTAGAAGGTGATGACCAAAGGTCTAGAGTGTATTGCAGATGGGGTCCTGAACTCAGGGAGAGTTCGGTGCCTCTGCACCAAGGGACCTTCTCACAGCCACCCAGAGGTAAGAGGTCCAACAGCTGCATGTAACATTTGCTCAAGGCCAGGAATGTCGGGCACTGGGGTTTGAGAAGACTGTGGTTCTTGTCCCAGGGGCCTTCTGCTGGTCAGATCATAAAAGCATGTAGATATGAAGGAGATCCTGCAAGTAACTCCAGAGTATCTAGATAGGAATACTGCCCCCTCTCTCTTTGTGTGTGTGTGTGTGTGTGTGTGTGTGTGTGTGTGTGTGTAGCAGCCTTTGTTTTGTATAGGGTCTCCCTGTCACGGTGCACACAGGGGCCTTTTAGATCCACAGCCACTGCCATTTCTTCTGCCATAGTCACACAGTTAGTTTTACAGAATCTTTGCTGTCTTTCCATTGCTTAGCATGAAATTAAAGTTAAAAAAAAAAAAACACCACAACCAAGCTCATACCCACAATTCTATTATTTGGGAAGCTAAAAAAAAAAAGGAGTCTGAGCCCAGACTGAACTACATAGCAAAACAAGGCCTGAAAAAAAAGAAGAAAATAAGATACCAGGAGGGCATAGGAGAGTGTGTGTCAGACCATTAGTAATGGAGAACTGGCGAGAAGCCTGTAGCCCTGTGATCACAGCCCATGAATCAGCACCATTTTAGGCTCTGAGCTCATTCCTTGAAGCCTCTACCTTCTCAGACAGCATCAACAAGGTTTTGCTGGCCTGTAATTCACTACCCAGCCTGAGTCAGCCTCAGACTCATGGCAGGTCTCTGCCGTATCCTCCTGAGTGCTGGGATTAGATGTGAGTCACTGTGACCAGCCTTCCTACTATCATTTTATAAATGATGTGGTCCACAGTTGTGCTCTGTGTATCTAGTCACAGCAGAATCTGAATGCACAAACCAGCCTTGAGCTCCTTGCAGGCCAGTGTGACAAACTTGGTCCTCTAGGATTGGTCTAAGAATTCAGTAGGAGAAAGCCCTGGCTCTGGGCCTCATTCAGCACATGAAGAATTCAGGCCAAGGTTGATTGAAATCTGCTGGAACTCATTGTTCAGCAGTCCTCCCCTTCAGGATCATGATGGAGACAGGGTGGGAGACTGAGCCATCCTGGGTAGGGAGTGGTGGGTGTATAGTAAAGGTGACTGTTTGTTTCAGAGGTGCACCATTGGCCTGAAGGCTGTTGTAATTGCTTTTCTCTTCTTCCACCTAGTGGCTGCATTTGATCCATGCATGGTACATGGAGCCACTTGCCACTCCATTTCCTTCTTTTCCTGGAGGAAATACTTCCTCTGTTCTATAACTGCTTTCCTCGCTCAGTCCATGTGTTCCTCTGCAATAGTAAACGCAGGTCCTTCTCAGCATTTTTGTTGCTGCATAATCTTGCATTGTGCCTTAGGCAATTAACATCACCACCCCACCCTGGCAGTCTGCAGAAAGACCACACTCCAGGGAAACTGCTTCATAGGATAGGGAAGTGATGTGTGCATGTGCCCTGGAAGGCACTGGTGACAGAACTGCTTGTGCCCTGTGCCCTGTCCCCTGTGCCCTGTGCCCTGTGCCCTCAATCCTGCCCAACCTGGTTCTAGTGCTGTCTTTGTTCTTACAGGAGAGTTCTGGGTATCAGGGCCTGTGTCTGCCTTTGTGTGTGTACACCTTGTACTTTGTGGCAGTGATCAAAAGCCAGCTGTACTGTGGTGGAAAAGGTCTCCCTGACTTCTGAATGCCATTTGCAGGAAGCTGGGTAGAATTACCGTACTGTGATAAGCCGATTAAGGCAGACTCATCTCTGGAACCTATGTTTGATATATATGAGTGCATGTATACATATATTTATACACATCAAAGACAGAGTAGAAGTAGGAGCTATTTGGTGGGGGGGGCAACAAGAGACAGTTCTAGGGATAAACATGAACTGACCTGAACCTGTCACCATAAACCACTTCAAATGTCAGCATAGCATTATCAGGTATGGTGGAGCATCCTTGGGATTCTAGCACTGGGGAGGCAAAAGTGGGAGGATTGCCACAAGTTTGAGACCAGCCTGGTCTGCAAGAGCAAGTCAACAGTCCATGTTCCCCAAACAAAAGGAAACCAAACCTCTGCCCTTTGTAGTGTATCTACTTATGTCTTGTAATTGTAGCAGATGGTGATTTAGTTAATGTAGACCTAAGTTACAGGGTGAAGAGTCCTAAATGTTAGCAGACCTACAGCTTCACAGATGCCACTCCCACTGCTGAGTGTCGAGGCAGGAAACTGTCCGATGCAGCACTTCTCTCTACCTGCTGGGCTGAGGCAGCATTAGACTTAAGGCCTCAGACTTGGACCTAGCACTACTCGCTGGTCAGCTGCATGGCCCTGGGAAAGGCCCACCCACATCACTGAGGCTCTCTGATAAACCGAAGCTGCTGAGAGAGAAACATGAAGGGTACAATTCTGTTCAGGTAAATAGATGCTGGGAAAGAAAGGAAGAACATCTTGTCTGGAGAATGGCAGTGAGCTCTGAAGAGTGGCAGGGCTGGCAGGTTTGGACTAGAGGGATGCAGTCAGAACTGTGATTGGAAGAGAATGTGTAGAACAGTTGGGATGGAGCAGAGGAAGGGAAGATGGCACTGAGGACATTGAGCCCAGCATCTGAGTCAGAAATTTGAAAAGAGCAATGGTGACCTGACCCAGTCGTGCCAAGTGAGGGGCTACCACAACTAAAAGCCTTTTCTGGAAGAGCATCAGCAGGGACCAGTGACAAGCTGTCTAGAGGAAGAGACATGGAGAACTTCCCAGCATGCTGTCTGCCAGTCCTCTGTTCTGGTTTTTAGTCCTCATGTTTTTTCACTATCAATTGACTGCAAAGGTTCTGGTGTCTTGGACTATGAAACTGTCTCTTAGAGACAACACTGAAGGTCACATTGCTAGAGGTGTTAGCATTTATTGTTGTTTGAATCTTGACTTTCACCTTAGGCTCATGTTTTGAATGCTTGTCTCCAACTTGTGGCAATACTTTGGAGACTGCGGAGACTGAACAGTGGGATCTGGTTGGCAGAGACAGAGCATGTGTAGTCGGCCTTTGAAGGTTACATTCACCCTGGCTGTAGCTACCCTCTGCTTCCTGGATGGGAACACACTTCTCTCCTGTGCCCAATGTCTTCCCACATTGAGACCTCTGAAATGATGAGCCAACATAAGATTTTCCTGTCTTTAGTTCTGTCAGAGTATCAATAAAAAACCTTGCTTCCAGTGAAGCAGGGTGGTTTCAGTGTAAGCCAGACTAGGTGGTTCTAGGCCTTTGGAACCCACTTGTGGAAGTAATGTAGACGAGTTTGGAGAAGGCTTAGTGTGTTGTAAGTGTATTTTAATGGTTCTGGCAAGGTATAAATGGCCAGGACACCTATAGAAATACAGACAGTAGACTGCTCATAGGTTTCAGACAGGGATAGGATTCTATTGGGAATTGTGCAAGGTATTTTTGCTACATTTCAGTAAAGAATATCTATGTTCTGCTGGTATTTGAGGAAATCTGAATTTGAAAAAGCAGTGGACAGATTTACTTGGCAGAGGAAATGTCAAGAAAGCGTAATATTCAGGCTGTGGCACCAGCTGGGTGTCTGCTCCAGCCACCGGGATCCAATAGTACGTGTTTTTAACCACTAAACCATCCATCTGTCTAGCCCTGAGGCCTGTAATTTTTACAGGGATTAAATTTTTAGAAGCCTTACTCTTTGCATTGGGACAATAGGAATGACATGCTGAGGACAGAATCCCTCTGAAAGGAAGCTCTGGGATCTAAACTTCCAAATCCATTAAAAAAGGGTTCACCTCTAAAGAGAGTGCAAGGTGAAGGGGTATCCTCGTCCATAGTCACCCAGGAAACTGTTTCCTAGTCTCAGCTGCATAGGGCACTTGGCACACAAGGGCCTCTCTAGTTCTCAGGTTGGAAGCAGAACAAGGCACTGTCCATGGTACTAGTGTTTCAGGCTCATAGAATTCCAAGGTTATTGGATCATGGGGCCTTGCACCAACATCCCATAAATGAACCTGTGAGTCCAGGTGACATGTAGTACATTCAGACTCCTGCAGGATTCCTCCAAGCAGAATGCACATGAATCTGTGAAGGTGAAACCTGAGTAATAGTGGAGACTCCAAGGCATTGGACATGTGAGAATGTGGGATGATATCTGCCAAGAAAAGCAGCATCAATGAGTGTAGCTGGTCTAAAACATCATGGGTGCTGTAAATCGCAGGGCCATAGGGCCTGAGTTGCCCAAGTTTCTTGGAGCCTAGATGGGGCCACCATGAGCCCCAGATGTTGGATATAGAGCTATAGGATTTCATGTTTCACTTGCTGGGTTCCCGTTTTGCTTTGGTCAATTCTAAATTTTGTTTATCTTTATTTTATCTTTATTTTTTGCTGTTTTTCATTTCTTCCTTTTTGAATAGGAATGCTTACTTAGGGCCATTGTATACCAGAATGATGTCACCTTTTTATTAGACAAGGGCTCATAGCTAAGAAACGGCACAGACTTCAGACACAGCAACAGTCTTGGGACACACTAGGCCTGTGGAGGCTTTTGAAGTCACACTAAATGCATTGCACTGTGAGGTGACCACATGCTTTCCAGGCTAGGAGTAGAGCACTTAAGTTTGAGTCTGACATCTTTCCACTCCACACTCATTTCTTGAATGTTTATCCTCACTTGGTGGTGCTGTTTTGAGGGCTGAGACTTTAAGAGGCAGGATATGGGTGGTGATACTGGGACACTAGAGTCTGGCCTCTGAAGGTTCTACCTGCCCCTGGTTGTCTGTGCGTACTTGTCGTCCTGTGCCCAGATGCCCACTTATGCTTCTGCTACCATAGGTAGAATGTGGTGACATGTGTGCCTATGTCTGTTCCACTATGAGGGACTGAAGCTGTGAGTCAAAAATAGATATTTCCTGATGTAGTCTGACAGGCTTTTAGCCATATAGTGGAAAAATTAAACAGTGCAACATCTAAGCAGGTGCCAGAAGCCCACTTGGGCATTTTGTTTTCTATTGTATAGGAACAACCAGATTTCACTCCAGGACTGGAGAGGCAGGGGTGAACTACTCCCAAATCTTCCTTATAGGTATCTTACATCTTCCACAGCCAGACCAAAGCATCGGCCAGTGCAGAGATGTCGCCATAATCCTGGGGAGAGGAGAGAGACCCTCAGTCACACAGCTCTCTAAAGGTAGAGGCAGATGAGGATGGATGTTTAAGGTCTGTTCCCTTCTCACCTTTTACTCCACAAATGCTGAAAACTGGTCATGGATCTGAGAATACAGTTCCCTGATAGAACATTTACTCAGCATGTGTGAGACCTGGTGTTAGTGTTAAGCACTGACAAGACAGGAACAACAACAACAACAACAACAACAACAACTGCATCATTGTTTGTTTGCTTGTTTGTTTTTAATTATTTTGGAGACAGGTTATGTCGCCCAGCATGACCTCAAACTTGCTAGGTAGCCTGTGAATAACCTTGAAGTTCTGATCCTCCTGCCTCTACTTCCCTGATGGTGGGATTACAGCACTGTGTAACTACATCCAGTTGTGTGTTGTACCTGTGGATCTAATTCAGACCTTCATCTTCATGCCTGCAAGACAAACCCTCTGTGAGTGAAGCTCTGCTCATATCCCTGACTTTGATGCAATTGGTGTTTTGTTTTTTTTGTTTGTTTTGTTTTGTTTTCTATTTCATGGGATAGAACATGGGCTTCTGTTCCCTTGGTATTTATATTCTTTCTTTCTCTGTGTCTCTGTCTGTCTTTATTTTGCCGGTGTGTCTGTTTGTCTGCCTCTCTCTCTCTCTCTCTCTCTCTCTCTCTCTCTCTGTCTCTCTCTCTCTCTCTCTCTCTCTTTCTCTCTCTCTCTCTCTCTTTCTCTCGTGTAACTGTGTGTGTGTCCATTCTTGTGATTAGTACCAAGCTTCAGGCATATGGGAGTTCCACACTTATCCCCTGAGTGCCCTTCTCCACCTCAGCTTCATGTTCAGTACCTATCACACCTCATCTGTTGTACTAGTCCCAGGACTCTAAGCCTTTCTGGAATAGTGTCTGCCTGTCCTGTCACTGATGAAGCAGACCAACCTTGTTTAATGTCCATCAGCTTCAAAGGATGGTTGGACTCCCAGGTCCCCCGCCTCCTGCCTTTTCTTCCTACTTGACAATGATTGGATTGTAGCACATGCCATGGACTTGTATTTGGACTGTTGGTGAAGGAATGAATCCAAAGTATTGTTCCTGGATGCTACAGACAGAGCTGTTGTGTGTTCGTCTCTTTGGAGCCAGCCCCAGGCCAACTAATGTCCTTCCTGGGAAAGAGCAAGAGAGGAGCAGAACCGAACAAGCTTGGAAAGAACCTACTAGGGCTTTCCTGGTTTATTGAGAACCAGCAGGAGTTTGGGTAGGTAATCCTGGCTTGAGTGCTAGTATTCAGTGCTTACACTGAGAGTGGCCACTACTCAAATCATATCCATTGATCCCTTCCTGAAAGCCTATGCTCACATTCATTCACAGGGTGAAGAACCTGCTTCAGTAATCCACAAGGGACAGTCTGATGAAGAGCTTCACTCATGGCATCCCTGTCTCTGGTTTCAACCATCACATCTTTGTCTGCCTTGTAGGTTATCAACAACACAGGCTAGCAGGAGACTTTGCTGGGGATTTCACACAGCTTTGAAGTATTAACCAAGCATCCTGGAGTTCATCACATTATCTACAATCTGCTGACAGAACGAGAATCAGGGAAGAAATGAGGGTGGTTATTAGGGACTTAGAAGCCCTGCAGTGACAACCCCTGGAAGTGCCCAAAATACTAAGCAGAAAGTACACCACTGGGAGTGAACTATCTGATCCTGCCATGCCATTGATCCCAAAGTATCTTGCATTTCTTCAAAAGAACTGAAATGTCTGAATGAGCTGGCAGAGCTGAAAAGAAATATGTACCCAGGAGCCCAGTGGACTCAGCCAGGAACATCATCAGACACTGGGAATCAACACCCAAGGGTCCCTGTGCAGCCACTCTAACCTGTGCTGTTGCTGCTGGTTACACTGGTTCAAGTAATCTGGAGCAGAAGAGGAAGGTCCAACCTGGGAATGCTGTGTGTGCCCAGCTCTCACAGAGGTATTCTGTGGGAAGACAGACATGAGCAGGGCAGCAGACGTGGTGTTACAGAGTGGAGGTGAGCAGGACTCTGGGCTCAGACCCCACTACCTCAGTTCAGTACACACCTTAGGGCAACACACATAATTGCACTATACCTCAGTTTCCTGTCTGTAAAATAGGTACAAGGTTAGTCAACCCCATGTATGAGCAATGCCTCCCAGGGCTAAGCACATCCTCCAGTTCCAATAACTATGTATTGACACTAACTCTGACTTCACATGAGGAGACAGGCTAGTGAGCTATGCAGTAGGGTTGCATGATCTGTACAACAATTGGCCACCACAGATCGGAGAGATCAGAGTATGAAAGACTTGAAAGAGGTTTCTTTTAAGGAGTAGGAAATATATATTGATGTTATTTCTTTATTTTGAGGCACTAGGAATGGCCCCCAGGCTTGGCACAGGACGGGCAAGTGTGTTCTAACCCTGAGCAACAGCCCCATCATGTTGTAGATGAGGACATGCAGATAGGAGGAGTCTGACTGACCCTAGCTGGGGAAAACAAACAGGCCTCCCCAGTCCCTCTCATTCATGTTCTTGACCACACTCTTAACTTTTCCCCCTCTCTCTGCCACACAAAACAATTTAATAATCTCCAGCTGAACCTCAACCTGGCCCCAAGAGTGTAGCATACAGAGAAACCTGCTCTCAAGGAGAGGAGATGAATCGAAGAAGCCTGGACTAAGTCTCTGAGCCAGTGGCATGTTCCTGCCTGTGAAGATAGGAGGCTGTGTTTGCAGTTCCCAGACAGCCCCAGCCTTTTTCTACCTACCTCAGTGTGGATCCAAGGTCATATGGGCTCCTGGAGTAGCACGGAGGCAGCCTCTTGGCTGTAGGAATGTTGCCGACACAACCCTGTCCCCTGAACACAAGCTGTAGGTTGGTAATGATGTTGAGTCCTAGTGTTGTTGAGCAGAAGCTTCCCCTCTAACTTGACCTCAGCGTCCTGAAGAGCTTTACTTACTTAGAGGCCTACTGTCCAAAGAATTGCCCTAGAAGAAAGCAGCCTTAGCTGCCTCTCCACTGGTTGAGTGCCATCTGGGCCAGTGGGACAGGGAGCTGCTTCTGCTGTTCCTCCTTGCTCCCCACACACACTGTAGCCTGCCTGGCTCACTGACTGCCCATAGCCTTCCGTGACTACTAATGTCCTTCCTATTTTCTGATGGCTACCTGTGGCTAACTTTCTAAGAGATCACTAATAGGTGCCTCCTCCTGTGCCATAGTTCAGACATGCCTGCCTGTGTACCCCCTGCATGAGAACTCACATTACATGGTCCAGAATTGTGCATCTTCATGGTCCTGACAGTGCCACTGATGGAGTGCCACTTTCTTTCCTGTGCTGGTCTTAAGCTCTGGGTTTCTGTGAACCTCACCTCAGCTTTTCAAGAAGCTAGGACTTCAGGCAAGCCTGGTTGTTCATTTTAAAGAAGAAAGTGAGGCCTTGAGAGTCCAGCTAATTTGCTGTGATTGGTAATGCATTTGTTTACTTGCTTTGCCATAGTTAACTTCTGAAGCACGTCAGACAATGAGAACACGCCAAGGAGCAGGGACAAGAGTCCCTGGAGCTTCCTTTAGACTGAAGAAGAAAGAGGAGGTGACTTGTTGGTTGTGGGAATTGGGACACAAAGTCATCAAGGTTGCCCAGAGGGGGCTGCTGAGGCCTAGCATTGGTGTCAGTTTGTGGAGATCATGCAGAATCGTGCTGGAAGGGTGAGGGGACACCGCTTCATGTTGAGAACTGTGGGTTCTAGAGGTAAGAAGTGGATGGCGGTGTAGCACTCCTACTGGTCCAAGCGTGGCAAAGATGTCCCGCCTCTTTCTTAACACCGTCTGGTTTTGGATCGTGCTAGTTTATTTCAGGGTCAGAAGCAGCTGGGCATTTTTAAAGAAAAGTATTATTGTATAAATCATGCTTTATAATAAGAATGCAAATCAAAGAGACAGAAAAAGGCCACAAGGAACTGTCATGACAAACCAACTTGCTGTTAGTCCATGGTGCCTTCACCCACGTTTGCTTACGAACATGTTGCTGTAGTCGTAACGTGCACAGGATTTTTGCATTGTTTGCTTTATTTAATATTCTACCACAGGCTCCATAATCATCACAGGCAGACTTTTAAATGAACAGACTTTTAAATAGACTCCATTTCCCAGTAGCTTGTGGAAGATCCATTAGTATATGTTGCTGTGACATTACATGTGTGAGTGTGCATGTGTGTGTATGTGTGCACATGTTTCTTTAGCTATCTGTCTCTACTCTCCCTTGTGCTATTTGTCCAGGACAAATTAGAAGGCCTGGCATTCCTTCGTTCTTTCCTAGAGTAATGGAAGAGCTTACTATGGGTTGTTAATACCAGGCAGAAGTCAGGTACCTGAGAGCAGCCTTGGATTTAGCTCAGTTCACGGTCTGATCTGTGTCTGTCCTCACGGGACAGACTGCCCTTGGGAAGTCAGTCTGGTGGCTGAGACCCCATTTTAGAGGCTGGCAACTGCATTTTTTGTTGTAGCTTTGGCTTCGAAGTCTCCTGGCCTGGGTGTCTATATCCAGAGTGTGCTGCTTGGCTTCTTCAGGAATTCTTTTTGATTTGTTTGCTTGAGGCAAGTCTCCTGTAGCTCAGTCTGGTCTCAGACTTACTATATAGCTGAGACTGGATTTGAACTCCTGTTCCTTCTGCCTGCATCTCCTGTGTATTAGAATCAGGTACACTGTGGAGGCCAGCTTGAGTAACTCAGGATTTTTTCCCATGTGCTTTCGTGTCTGATGCTATTGATGGCTATGGGAGAGACTGAGCTAGCTTCCACCCACAGGGAACATGAAGTCTCAGATGCCTATGTGTTCAGCCCATTCATCAATAGTCAGTGAAATTGATGCAGGGCTGAGAACGCAGATAAGGGATCCATGGTGCCGTGGTGGGGCCTGTGACAAACTGAAGATGCTGTGCATGCTGGCTCTGAGTCAGTGAACTTGATGGAGGGCTGAGAACGAAGATAAGGGATCCACAGTGCCGTGGTGGGGCCTGTGACAAACTGAAGATGCTGTGCATAGTCGCTCTGAGCGCTGCTCTTCAGGGTCAGCTGATTGTTTATGGAGCCCGGCTTTGCCAGAACTTACATTTCTTTTTCTCCCTCTCTGTCTCTTCCTCTTCTTGCTGTGTAGCAGAATGCCCAAACCTGTAGAACACAATTGCAAATATTTGGCTATGCAAAAGAGGAGCTAGTGCTTAAAGTCCAAATGGGGAACGTGATTCTTCTGTTTAAAATAAGTACTTCCAAGCAGAGCTCAGTTCCTGCTGGCATCTGGGCTCCAGGTCTGTAGCAGGAGTTGCCGCCACTGTGGACCTTCAGTGATTCTCCTTGTTCTTGGCCTCAGGGGTTGGGTGCCAATGGTCAGACATGAACACTGAATTTCCCTTTCTAGAGCCTTCCCTATGTTGGCAAACATAGTTGGAATTCCCCAAAGGTCAAGGGTCTGGATCCATTGAGGAACCTTATGTTTCTTTTGTTCCCAGGATCTTCTGAGATTCTTTATCTCTGTCACTCTTCCTTCTTTTTTCCTTCCTTCCTTTTCTTTATTCCTTCCTTCCTTTCTTCTTTCCTTCCTTTCTTTTTGGCAGGGGGCAGGGTGTCTTTGTATAGCCATGGTTAATCTAGAACTAGCTGTCTAGACCAGGCTGACTTTGAACTCACAGAAATTTGCCTCTGCCTCTGCCTCTGCCTCTGCCTCTGCCTCTGCCTCTGCCTCTGCCTCTGCCTCTGCCTCTGCCTCTGCCTCTGCCTCTGCCTCTGCCTCTGCCTCTGCCTCTGCCTCTGCCTCTGCCTCTGCCTCTGCCTCTGCCTCTGCCTCTGCCTCTGCCTCTGCCTCTGCCTCTGCCTCTGCCTCTGCCTCTGCCTCTGCCTCTGCCTCTGCCTCTGCAGTGTTGAACTTTAAAAATGTGTACCACCACATTCCCAGCTATCTTCTGTTTTCAAAGGGAAGTTTGAACTGATTTTCAGGTAAAAATCTCTTAGTCTGATGCTCAACAATTTAAGAGAACGATGTATAAAGAACCAAACTTGTCCATAGTGGATTTGTCTAGGAGTGTGTCAGTCTGTGACCCCTGGTTGGTCTTTTTGGTAAGTTGTTAGGTTGAGCATAAAGCAATAAGATTAATAGAAAGCCATGGAGGTGAAAGGATGAGACATCCTCATAGCATCGAGGTCCTGGTCAGTTGCACAAGTGTGAGGAAACCAGGCTGTTGTGGAGAAGCCACAGTGGGACAGTACAGGAGCTCTGGACATACTCTGTGGACCATGAGGAGTCACTGCTCCTGTGTAGTTATTCCCTCTGTGCCTGTTCAGTGGTGATAAGGAGATGAACATGTCTGTGCTTGCCTGTCTGCCTGTCTGTCTCTCTGACTTTGTGATACCACATTGCTCTTTTCTAGCCCCACTGAGTAAAGCTAGACATTGTTTGAGCAGCCATGTGGAGCCAGGAGTTGGTTCTGGGAAGGTCAGCTGGGGCAAGTGTCCTGTAGTTTCCCTCTGCTCTGTTCTCCATCTCGCTATGAGGAAATTGTCCCCGATGGGCAGTTAGTGAGTATTTACTGCAGACACTCAGAGGCAATGGCCAGCTCTTCCTCCACTCACCCCTCTGAGATCTGCAATAAAGATAAAGGGGTGGCTGTCTGAGGTGAGTTGAGGTCCTCAGGAAGCAGAAGGGACTTGATGGCACTGTATATTACTCCTCGGCTTCCCCAGATGACAGCTGTGACATGTGAGCCTAGAGATACTGAAGAAATATTGCTTGAGAGGGAAGTAAACACTCTGTGTTATTTATTATTTATTTAAAAAAAACAAAGCTTTTCCCAGCTGGGAGGTTTCAGATCACTGGCAGTGTCAAGTCCTATTTTCCTCCATTAACAACAGGTCTCATTCCCTCAGTGTCTAAGACATGACTCTAGTGTGCCTTGGACATTTGAGGGCTTCTGGAGAGAAAGGGATGGTAGACTGAGGGTTGGAAAGCAGAGCAGCTCCAGGGTACAGCCCAGTGCAGCATCCCTCTGAGATAGAGCCAAGTACAGCAGGGGGTCCACTGGCTATATCACCTTGGTGGAACAGAATCGAGGTGAGACTTGAACATGACCTCCAGCAGTCACTGGAGTCCAGGGATCCATGGGGAGAGTGATAGTGGGTGAGTGAGAAAGTGGGACAGGAGAAGAGGGGCCTGGTCCAGGGCCTGTTTAACTGAGAGCTGGCCAACCCAACCCAAGGGCCACATTTGTCTTAAGCACCTGCAGTCCTTCAGGACTGTAAGACTGGTTCCCTTGATGTGTTTCTCTCCCAGGGAGCCCATTGGCAAGCTGGTATGTGGGCAGGATGTGTGTTTCCTCTTATCAGGTCAGTGTGGCATAGGTTAAGGACTTAGGTTTTGAAACTAAAGAGATCCAGTTCGATCTTGGCTTCATGTCCTTGAATGATTTATTTAATCTTTGAACCCCAGTTATTCAATCTGCAAAGTGGCAAGACTAATACTTCCTAGAGCATTCTATGAGGTTTAAAAACTAGCATGGTCCTCAGACACATAGTAGGCTCCAAATGGCAGCTGCTGCTGTCAGGACCAACCGAGAACTGTAGGTATCCCGTGTGTTGAGATCACAGAGGGCCAGCTGGACTTTGGTCCAAACCCCTCCACTCTCAGGCCTCCTTTCCCATCCTGTGGATCAGATCTGAGCTGGCAGACACTGGCAGGAGGACCTGCTGTCCAGGACACGTTCATGCCTGAATGGTAAGTCACTGGCTGCATCCCTGCCTGCACTGTGATTATAGGGTACCAAGAGAGCTGCACCCCCTGATAAAAATGAAGCACCAAAAGGAACCAGAGCTTTTGTTCTCTGAGCCATTCTATTGTGTCTCTCTCATCTCCCCCACTCCCCTCCTCTATCTCAAATAAAATAAAATAAAATAAAAAGAAGAAGAAGAAAAGAAATAGACGAGATGAAAGGCTGTCAGCACCAGATCACACTGGCTTCAGGAGTTAGAGGCTTTCCAGTGCCTGCACAGAATTCCCTCCTCTCGCTTTCCTCAGCTCAGTCTAATTAAGATAAAGTGGAGTGCACCCCTAAAAACAGAGATAACAGGCATCTAGAGTCTACCATCCCTGGGTTGGGGCGTAGGCGGCTGAGGTCCACCATCCTGCAGCCCCATATTCTAGAGACCTCGATGACCCACAACAAGAGCCCGGGGGCGTGGTAACTAGTTCCTCACGTCCTGGCCCCTTCCCGCCACTCCTCTATCAACCTCCCCCACCCCACCTCCCACCTCCCACCTCCCACCTCCCACCTCCCACCTCCCACCTCCCACCTCCCACCTCCCCAAACCCCCGAGAGTTCCGCCTCCCCGGGCGTCCCCAGACTCCCACCCAGCTGGGAATCCGATCCAGGCCCGGCCCCATCTGCCTAGCGCGCCGCGCCGAATCCTAGCAACTTCGCGCGCCCTGGAGCCCCGCGCTGCCAGCCCGCCCCGGGCGCAATCACCGAGCTTGGACTCAGTGTGGCACCCCGGCTTTGCTAGCTCCCGCACCGCCCGGCCCAACGGAAGCAGGGGGCGTGGCCTCACCGGGCGGCGGGGCGGGGTCTGACTGCACGGGGGCTGGACCAGTAAGGGGCGGGGCGGGAGGGGCAGACAGAATGGGGACCAGTGGTCTGAGCAATGGGGGGCCCGGCTGCCAGACGCAAGGCAGAGACCGATTTTAGAAAAGGAGGAGGCCGCACTGGAGCCCCCTCCACTCGGGCTGTGTGTCCCGCATGAGCACTGGAGGGAGGATTGTGCTGTTTTCCTTTCAGGGTTCCAGAAGCCTCCCTCTGCACCCTGATTCCCAGCTTTCCGGTTCTCCCAAGGCAGCACTACTGCGCCAGTCACCTGCGGCTATCTGACTGGGCCACGCTCTCCTAGGGCTGGATGGAGGGAAGGCAGGGCCTGAAAGGTGGGTTGGGTGATCACACAAGCTACCCCAAGGCTGCTGAACCAGGGTCTCAGCTTTCCAGTCCCTGCAGTCCTCTGGCATCACCATCCCCACCCAGCACCTAAGAAATTCTTGCCTGGTATTTCAGGAGGACTATTTGAGGTGTTGACAATGCGGGTGTGAGTTAGATAACTGCCCTGAGATACCCTGTTGGAGGAGCCGCTGCCTCCCCTTGAGCTAGAGCCTCCAAGGGTTAGCAAAGGGCCCTGGAGGCCTGGAGGGACCGAGCTGAAGCAGGAGATTCATCTCTGGCCTACCTTCCTGCAGGCATGGATTCATGTGAACACCTAAACTCATTTCTGAAGTGGCCCCTAAAACTCTCACCTCTCTGTTCTGTCCTCATACGTGCACTGAAATCTCAGCAGAAGAAAAATAATATTTTGAGACAGATCTCACTATGTAGACCAGGCTAGCCAGGACCTCACTGAGTGGACCACCCATGCTCACCTCCAACACACAGAGCTCCTCCCGCCTTTGCTTCCTCAGTGCAAGGGTTAAAGACCTCCCACCATGCTCAGCCGAAGACAACTTTTTCTTTCTTTGCTTTGCTTTGATAGTATCTGGCTATCATGACCTCCTGAGCGGCTGGGACTGTGAGTGCAGGCCACCAAACCCATTTTGAGACAAAGTGTTTAAATCACAAGGCTCTCCCCTGTATTCCCCAGCTTCCTGGCGGTTTCCACTTCTCTCCTGGGCTACCTCACATAGTCTTGCTTGTTTCTATTAGACTCAAGCTATAATCCAGCCCCTGGAACTCTCATTTCCCACAGAGAGAAGCAGCCTCTCTTCCTTCAAACCCTCATTCACACCCAATCCTCAGCAGGAAGTCTTGCCAGGCTGACCCCATTGGCACTTCAATCACATGGGGTCAGGTCTGTCTACTTTGCAGAAAAGGGGTGCAAAGATCGACTCAGACAAAGCAGCCTGGTAAGGTGCAAACTCCCAGTTTCAGAGCCACATGCATCTGCTCCTGCCTGCCTCTGCTAGGCGTCGGGCCCCTCTCTAGGGACAAGAGTCACACCAATAGCACTACTCCAGCCTTAGGAGGCCAGAGGATTGTTGAAGATAATGAAAATGGATTGGGGTGAATGATAATTTCCTCCTCCTCCTCCCCTCACTTGAACGGAACATGAGCAGATCTGAAATCTTGGAATTACAGAGAATCTCCAGTTATCTCCCCTCAGTCATACCCCTGGCTGCCCACCCCGCTGTGACACGCCCAGAGAGAGACGGAGAGAGCTGGGAACCTGCAGTCATTCTCCTGGCTGCCCACCCGCTGTGACACGCCCAGAGACAGAGCTGGGAACCTTCAGTCATACCCCTGGCTGCCCACCCGCTGTGACATGCCCAGAGACAGAGAGAGCTGGGAACCTGCAGTCATTCCCCTGGCTGCCCACCCGCTGTGACATGCCCAGAGACAGAGAGAGCTGGGAACCTGCAGCGCTCATAGCTGCAGGAAAATGCTGTTGGAAAAGCTGGAGAAAAGGAATTATCCAGAACAAAGAACCAAAGTGACCTATGACCTGTGTGATAAGCACCCTCTGATCCTGTCCACTTGCCGGGGGCCAGTCCTGGTGTGGGGGAGAGGGGAGAGAGCAGCTGCTTCTTTCTCCTCCTCCTCCCTCCGGTTCTTCTTGAGGCAGCCCCTATGCTACTGTAGCTGCAGTCAGCAATCCTGTGGCCAGAAAACAGTTTCTGGCACTTGCATCCCACCCCTAAAACTAGCAAGGAGTTAAGTAAATACCCTTGTGATGTCCTAAACACTTCTGAGGGCAAGAGACTGCAGGCCAGGGTGATTAACACCTGCAGCCTAACAGCAGAGGGTTAGGCAACCTGGCCTTTGCTCTATCTCAGCAGGAACTGCTGGTCTCTAACATGGCTTTCAATAATCCTGCTTTTGCTCCCAGGATACCCTAATTTGCACAATAAATTATATGCCACTTTAATTATGACCACAGGCATTACTTGGAGCAGCTCCTTCCAGCCCCCAAATGCCAGTGATATTTCTAGCCTTTCTGGGTCTCCAAGGGTTTCGCAAGGTAGCATGTTGGTTTATCCCCTTGAAATTACCATACCAAATCAAAAATGATAATAAGCAAAAAATTTTTAAAAAGTACATTTCCAGCCAACCACCCCAAGTCAAGGGACAGTGACTAATGGATGGTGCTACCTCATGGGAAGAATTGGTCCTGCAAGGACACTGAGTTTTCTGTAGACTGTGACAGCTAATGTCTTGTGTGCCATCACTGTCTCCACAACAGCCCCTACCATCCCATCATTCTATAGAAAAGGAGATTGAGGCTCAGAAAGCCAGGGAATTCCTCCCAAGCCATTCAAATGACGTCAGAGACTAATATAGGAGGCCGAGGAGATGACTTAATTGATAAAATGTTTTACTAAGTATGAGGACCTTAATACTTAAAAACTAGGTACATTGGGGATCCCCCAGTAAAGAGGAGCTCTGACGGGAGGATAGTGGGGACTCACTAGACAGTGGGGCAAGCTCCAGACCCTAATTCAACAAATAAAATGGAGAAGCAAGGAAAAGACGCCAACATTGACCTCTGTCCAGCTCATGTCCATCACACACACACACACACACACACACACACACACACACACACACACACACTGAGATATAGTCCCAGCTTGTCTGCTTGGCCTGCACATTTAACAGCTAATTCACTTAGTGTTTAATGGGGTCATTTCCTGCCTTCCCTTGTAGTTCCAATAGACCTCAGAGACATAAGCACGTTAAACAAATGTTCTGCCACTGGCCACACCCCCAGCCCTGGAGGTGTCATTTTAAAGAAGCACCTGCCAGAGTGAAGGCTGACACAGCCCTTTCCTAAGGCACCTACTTCCACAACATTCACTTGTGCTGGCAGTAGAGCAGTTACTGGTCACTGATGCCTGCCAGTTGCACCAACACTTTAAACCTCCAACTCCAGTTGTCAAGGTGAGGCAGACAAAAGTGACCCAAAGCTATTCTGTTCTTCTAATCCATGTAGCTCGTCTACAGAATGCATATCCTCCAGAAGGACCGCTTTCTCTACAATATATTTTACATTGTAGATTAAGAGTGAGGTAGATGTGGCAGGCCTGTGAGGGAGGGGAGAAGAGGGAGGTGGAATAACAAGGCGTTGTTGTTGGAGTTCTATGTTGGTTGAGGGCTTTGTTGGAGGAGTTCTGTGTTGGCTGGGAGATGAATCTCAGAAGTGGACCAGGTGCTCAGCATCCACCAAGGCCTTTGATTCCATCCCAATACAAAGACCTTTGCTCTTGAATTGCTACATCTGGCAACTGTGCCCATTTTATTGACCTTAGGTAAAACAATTGCAGAACATTCATTAGCAGGAAGTCAGAGCTGCATAGCAACACCCTCTCTCACAAACACATGTGCAACAAAACCACACACTAAATCAAAATCGGCAAACGTTGTGAGAAGCCGGAGAGTAAACACTTCCGGCTCTGTAGTTACACAGTCTCTGTCCCAGCTGTACAACTCTCCACCCGTGCAGAACTGCAACCATAACTGTACACAAAGACTGTGTTCTAATAAAACTTTATTTACGAAAAGTCACTGACCATCAGTTGGCCAACTCCACCTCCAACTAGTGTCTTTTTTATATTGGGGTGTGCCAACACCTGCCTAGCCTCAGATGTATTGTGGGAATGGGGAGTGTAAAACACAAGATTAGGCATTGAGCGTAATGACCACCAGCAATCCTATCAGCATGTATATACATGTATGTGACCCTCAGCAATCCTATCAGCATGTATATACATGTATGTAACCAACAGGAATCCTATCACCATGTATATACATGTAAGTAACCACCAGCAATCCTATCACCATGTATATACATGTATGTAACCACCAGCAATCCTATCAGCATGTATATGCATGTATGTGACCATCAGTAATCCTATCAGCATGTATATACATGTATGTGACCCTCAGCAATCCTATCAGCATGTATATGCATGTATGTGACCATCAGTAATCCTATCAGCATGTGTATGCATGCATGTGACCCTCAGCAATCCTATCAGCATGTATATACATGTATGGGACCACCAGCAATCCTATCAGCATGTATATGCATGTATGGGACCATCAGCAATCCTATCAGCATGTATATACATGTATGTTACCCTCAGAAATCCTATCAGCATGTATATGCATGTATGTGACCCTCAGCAATCCTATCAGCATGTATATACATGTATGTGACCATCAGCAATCCTTTCAGCGTGTATATGCATGTGTGTGACCAATATGGGCCTGCACCTACAGAATGAATGCCTCTCCAGTAGAGACAGGTTGTGAGTTTTGTAAGCTCTTGCTTAGACCTGCCTGAAGAAAGCAGATTCTGTGTCTGGGATTGCTGTGGGTCAGCATGGACTGTGTAAAGACAGAAGGGTATTCTGTGAAGCACAACAAGAATCACAGAAGCCAAGGAAAGCAGAGCTCCCCCTGCAGGAGACCTTCAGGTGAGCAACACTGTTGGCAGTCCTGTGTGATGCAGAGCATGAAGAAGCACATGGTGACTGTGAGTGGGAGGGAAAATGGAGGTCATGCATGCGAACACTCAGCAGAAGAGCATGTGGGTGGCAACTGTGAAATCCAAATGGTTGGTTGAAATTGATAAATACAATAGTGATGTTTATCATAATAGCCATGTTTATCATCAGTTTTCTCATTGAGCAACTATAGAATATTAGTTTCTGCTCCTTGAGAGCAGCTACATGGTTTAAAAATCACACTTCAGATTCTATCCTGTAGAACACATATAAAAAAACTGGTCAGTTTAAATCATGGTGGTGGGACTGGAGAGATGGCCCAGTGCTTAAGAGCAGGGTGCTCTTCCAGAGGACCTAGGTTTGACTGCCAGCACTCTCGTGGCAGCTCATAACCCTCTGTAACTCCAAATCCAAGGCATCTGATGGCCTCTTCTGGCTTCTAGGGGTGCTGTCCCACATGGTACACAGCTGTGACTGCTGGCAAGGCACTCATACATATAAACTAAAACATGGTGGTGCATGGGAGACAGAGGTAGGTGAGTCTTTGAATTATAGGTAATTCTGGTTGACAAAGGGAGTCCCAGGCCAGTTAGGACCACATAGTGAGATCCTGTCTCAATAAACAAACACACAGGAGCTGAAGAGATAGCTCAGAGGTCAAGATCCCTGTTCTCCCGGCCTCTGAGAACACTAGACATGCACAGTGAATAAGCAACACTACACCCAAACATAAGTTTGCCAAAGCACTGAAAAAGCCAATGACGGGGCGGGGTTGGGATTCGATAAGGACACAGACTCTCAGAAGCAGAGGAGCCTGCCTGCCAGTCTGAGGAGTTTGATGTGTATTTATGCTCTTTACTAAATAAGTCGTCACTGAAGTGCTTCAAACAAGAGAGCAACATGAGCCTCAGGCCGCATGAGGTGGTGCATGCCTGTACTCCCAGCACTTAAGGCTGAGGTAATCAGATCAAGCATTATAGGCCATCATTAGAAAGAGAGTGATGTGATCAAATTTGCATTTTGAACCTATGATTCTGGGTTGAGTAGAGAAGGGATTACAGGGGACACGGATTTTAAAAACAGATACAGGAGGCTTCAGCAATAAAGCTAAAGCAGAGCTTGTCTCGGTTGGTGGTGGTGAAGAAGGAGCCATCCAGACAGACCTGAGAGGACTCTGAAGTGAATTGTGCAGATTCACAGTGGACATGAGAGATTGGGGAAAAGAGAGGTCAAGAGCTGGGTGTGGGGGTGCGGGTGTGTGATCCCTGCCTGTGACAGGAGATGGGGTGGAGGGCAGCAAGCCAGGAAGAGAGGCAAGAATGGGGAGACTCAGGTTTCTGACTAGTGTGGTGGATCGTTTGTTGAGGTGGGGAACGAGTTGTTTAACAGGGCATCAGTGAGTTGAAAGAAGATAAGAAATAAGTGGAAGGTCAGTGTGAATTTTGGTGAAAGTCATTTCTTCAATAAGATCAGGCAGAAATGGTGCTGGCAAGAGCTGAGAAGGGAGTGAGAGCCGAGGAAAGGGTGTGGGGACACAGCTCCTTCAAGAAGACTGTTGGGATGGAGAGATGGCTCAGTGGATAAGAGCACTTGTTCTTCCAGAGGTCCTGAGTTCAATTCCCAGCAGCCACACTGTGACTCTTAACCTTCTATAATTAGATCTGAAGCTCTCTTCTGTCATGCAGGTATACAGAAAGACAGAATACTCATATGCATAAATAATCTTTTTTAAATGAATATTGAACAAAAAAGAAAAAAGGAATGAAGGAAGAAGGGTTGAGAGAGGAGGGGAGAGGAAGAAGGAAAGAGAGAGGGAGAGAGAGAATTGCCTAAGTCAGGCATGATGGCACATACCTGTAGTCTCAGCTTCTTGAAGGAATTTGAAACTAACATAAGCAACAACAAAGTGAGATCCTGTCTCCAAAAAAAAAAAAAAAAAAAAAAAAAAAAAAAATGGAGCTATGGGCCTCGAGATTTCAGAAAAATCTCTTCTCTTCCAGAAGAGCTGAGTTCAGATCCCAGCAATTATGCTGGATGGCTAATAAATTCCTATAAATTAATTTCTAGGTGATCTGGTGCCCTCTTCTGGTACCAACCATACACATAATATACATACATACATACATATATATATATATATATATATATATATATATATATATATATATATATATACATACATGGGAAACACACACATAGACATATACACATAAACATAAAAGTAAATAACTTAATTAATTTCTTTATATTTTCTTCTCTTGTACATGACATCCAGACCACAGTTCCCTCCCCCACCACCACCAGTCTTCCTCCCACATCTTTCTTCTCCCCCAGATCCAGTTCTCCATTTCCCTTCAGAAAAGCACAGGCCTCCCAGGGCTATCAACCAATCATGGCATCACACTGGGCACATACTTCATATCAAGGTTGGATTAGGCAACCCAGTAGCAGGAAAAGGGTCCCAAAAGCAAGCACAGAGTCAGAGACAGCCCTGCTCCCACTGTTAGGAGTCCTTGAGCACATCAACCTAGACCACTATAACATATGCAGAGGGCTAGGTCAGTCCCATACAGGCTCCCTGGTTGTCACTTCAGTCTCTGCTAGTCTCTCATGAGCCCTGGCTAGTTGATTCTGTGGGCTGTGTTTTTATGGTGTCCTTGCCCCCTCTGGTTCCTACAGTCCTTCCTCTCTCTATTCCCACCCCCAGCTCTGCTTAATGTTTGGCTGTGGGTCTCTGCTTCTGCCCTTATCAGTTGCCAGATGAAGCCTCTCAGATAATGATTTTGCTAGGTTCTGGTCTATGAGTCTAGCAGAATATCATTAGGAATCATTTCATTGACTTTTTTCTTCCAGTTGTATTGGGTTCTATCCTAGGTCTCTGGGCTCTCCAGCCTCTGGTTCTTGGACATCCAGGCAGTGTCAGGCTTGGGCATGGACTCCTTCTCCTGACATGGGTCTCAAGTTGGTTGGCCACCCTTACCACAGCACATCTTGCAGGCAGGACAAATTTTAGGTCGAGGGTTTGTGGCTGGGTTGATGTCCCAGTCCCTCCACTGAAGAATTGCCTGGTTATAGAAGAAAGCTGGTTCAAGGTTTGTATCCCTCATTACTAGAAGTCTTTGCAACCCTAACCCTACACCTGAAAACACATACACTTATACACATAAAATTAAATTAAATAATCTTTTTTTTAAGTCACTGGACTCAATACACAGCACTATGAAAAACAAAGGCACAGTCTCATGACAAGAGGCCTATTTGTGGTGTGCAGGGTCTTCTATCCAACCACCCAGTCAATGCTCACACAGGCTATACTCACAGGAGCTCTCTACTTTGAACAAAATAAAAAAGCAACCAAACAAGAAACCCATCTGAGGGCTCTGGAGACCTATCCTAAGTAGGTAGGATTTTTAAGGGGCTCTCTTTCTGTGTCTCTCTGAGTCTGTGTCTGTGTCTGTGTCTGTGTCTGTGTCTGTGTCTGTGTCTGTGTCTGTGTCTGTGTCTGTGTCTGTCTCTGTCTCTGTCTGTGTGTGTGTGTCTGTGTGTGTGTGTGTGTGTCTGTCTGTCTGTCTGTCTTAGGATTACTATTGCTGTAACCAAAAGCAATCAGGAGGGAAAGGGTTTATTTGGCTCACACTTACACTCTTTAGGCCATCATTGAAAGGATTCAGGGCAGGGAAATCCCAGGCAGCCCAGCTACAGAGTGGAACTGAAGAGTGGAACTGAAGTGGGAGTCAGCCTGCCAGGGACTCAGGAGGATTTTCACATTAACCAAATTGATGATCTACTGAAATAAAAAACTACCAACAGTTTTCTGAGGAATAAAATAAAGTCTGAAGTCTCTCCTATGCAGCCTTCAAAATCTTCAAGGTATTATCCAAAAGTCCATAGCATTTAGAAAGCTGTGACCACTCTCAAGGCAAAGACAGATTATAGAAGCTAATGTCAAGACAACCAGGAGGTTGGAATTACCTAGAAAAGAGATTTTAAAATGACTGTGATTGTTCCAAGGTAATAAGAAATGAACCCAGAGAGAACGGGCACACAGATGAAACCATGGCCTGAAAGCAGAAACTGGAAAACTCAAGCAGAAGATTTAGAAATAAATTATCCAAAATAAAAAATCAAGCTGGGAGTGGTGACACAGGCCTGAAATCCTGGCACATAGGAGGTGGACACAGAAGGATTGCTGCAAGTTCAAGGCCAACTATATAGTGAGATTCTATCTTAAAAAAAAAAAAATTAACTAGGTGAGCCTACTGAGTCTCCACTGAAGAGCTCAGTGGAAAGGATAAATGGTCTTGAAGGCAGATAATACATTACGCATCTTAAAGAGATTGAAAAGAAAAGGAAAACCAAGTCTTAAGGCATGTGGGATATTATTAAAATGTATAGTGTAAGTATTTGGAGTTCCAGAAGGAAATAGTACAGTGATTGATTGATTGATTGATTGATTGATTGACAAGGTTCTTATAATGTAGCCCAAGCTATATTGGAACTTACCACCTTCAGCCTCTGGAGTACTGAGATTACAGGCATACACCCAACAGAGAAAAAAATTGTGTACACACACCACCACCATCACCACCACCACCACCACCCCACAGGTTCCCCATTTAGGGAGAGGAGCCAACCAGACAAAAGGGAAAGACTAAGCATATGGGACCCGAACACAGTCACCAAGCATTTATGTAAACCAGTGTGTCCTGGGATGGACTGCCACAGGCATGGTGATCTTGGATGGTTGAGTTCACCTGAAGTTTAGGTTTTGTCAAACCAGTGTGATAATGTGTTATAGGCTTGAGACTGTCATTGGCTTCGATTCTAAGGTTCATCTGGAGAGGAGGACAGTAAAATAATTAACAGTGGTGGGGTAAGTAGAGTCCCGGCCCTTAGATGCAGATGGTGGGAAGCCCTTAGATGCAGACCACACAGTGAGGAGAACTGAAGAGCCAGCTGGAGGGAAAGGAGGAGGACACCAGAAAAGATGGCTCTGACTCACTGACCCAGGAGCCCATGATTTCCAGGGAGCAGATTAGGAGAGAGACAGTCTTCAAGAGGAAAACTAAGAAACCAAGTGTCTACCTGTTGGAAATTTCATTCATCTAAACTCTGAATCTGCTCACGATGGGGGCAGATGGTACAAGGGATGCAAGATGGGGGGTAGATGTTTTGACAGTGAGGACCAGGTCAGGTAATAGAAGAGGCTCCAGAGAAGATGGCACGCCTGCATGACTCAGGCACAAATAGGTGAAGGGGATAGAAAGAAAAGGAAACAGCGAACTTGCTTTTCAGTTCTTAAGCTATGAATTGTGATAAAATATCTGGCTACCATATAGTGGGGCTGGAGATGGCACATGTTTTAGGTTGTGGATATCTACTGCTGTGAAAACAATGGGACCTGAGTTGAGGTCGTAAAACTATGCACATTTAGCTAGGTGTGTTCACCTGGGACTATATGCTTAGTGTTTCCCTCTTGGCTGGTTCTTCCCCATCACTTTGCACTTGGGAGGTAGAGGAAAGGGATCTGGATTTCATGGCCAGCCACAGCTACACAGTGAGTTTGAGGCCAGCCTAGACTAAAAAAAAGCAAACAATAAATGAATAAAAATAAAGAAGGAAAGAAATAAAGGTAAACAACAACAAAACTATGCACATTTAGTATTTCATAGTTTTTCTAAGTTAATTCCGTGGCCTGGCGGGGCATCTCCTTGGAACCTTGGAAAGTGTTGTCAAGGTCCTGGCCAGATGGTGTCTGGATTTTCCTTGATAGCTGGATGCCTGGGGGTCTTGGCTTCTAGCTGGAAGTCTGTTGGCAGCTGTCCTCAGTTACCAGCCACAAGAGTACCCCTAGTGTGCCTCCTATTCCACCACACCAGCCAGAAATCTTTAGATGCAGCCAGAATAAAACCACAGGTGACACATTCAGCCACCATTGCCATTTATTAAAAGCAAGACTGAAACCCAGTGTCCCAGCTGCAGTTCCATTGCTGTGACAAAGACCATGACCATCAGCAACTTGAGGAGGAAAGGGTTTATTTCATCTCACAATTTACAGTCCTTCATGAAGGCAAGTCACGGTGGGAACTGAAGTAGAGATCATGGATGAGTGCTACTTATTGTCTTCCTCCCTGTGACTTGCTCAGCTAGCTTTCTTGTACAACCAGGTCCACCTGCTCAGGGGTGGCACTACCCACAGTGGGCTGGACAGACCCTCAACATCAGTGATTGTTCAGGAAAATGTTTTACAGACCTGTCTACATGCCAATCTGGTAGGGGAATTTCCTCATTTGAGGTTCTCTCTTCTTAGATAACACACACACACACACACACACACACACACACACACACACACACACACACACAGAGAGAGAGAGAGAGAGAGAGAGAGAGAGAGAGAGAGAGAGAGAGAGAGAGAGAGAGACCAACACACCCTGCCAATGAGAACAATGTAGCAAGACTCCATCTCACAAAGAAAGGATAGAAAAATGACATGGAATTAAGTCTCAGCAGCATGTGCTCCCGCACCAGAAGGGGCAGCAGACAGAGGTATGAGCTCCAGGAACCTGAGATCTTAGCGTCTCTTAGGGTTTGTCCTCTAGTGAAGAAAGGGGGATTAGAAAGCCTATTGCAGGCTATAGTGAGGCAGCCCAGTACAGAGGGTGTATGTGTGGGGGGTGGAGGGGGGTGGGGTGCAGCCAGACATGGTGGGAGCTGAGGCAGGGCAAAACATTCAGAATGGTGCTTGACAGCTAATGATGGGCAGAGAGGAGTGTGTCAACTTGTAGTCCAAGCTGGTGAGAACTGGGCTGTTTGCTTTTCCCACCATGCATACTGTGTGAAAAAGAAATCCGTCAACGTACATACTTTAAAAATGTGTACATTGTTAGACACATACTGATTATATTCCTCCAAAAGCCCAGACTTCTTAAAGAGTAGATGGTTAGCATGCACTGCACACACAGGGACAGCTTGAGAGGAGTCCTGAAGATGACAGAGAGAAACAAAAAATGACACGTCATGATCTAAAGCACAGAATGCAGGCAGGAGTCAGAAGGCAAAGACAGCTCTCAGCTCCTAGAGAGACAAGTGAAAGCCAATACTTCAAACTTGGAATCAAAGCCAAGTGCATTGAATAGAGTTGGTGTAATTAAATTGTGTGGCTGCCAGTAAGACAACCAGAGGATGATGGTTTATAAGACACACAGACTGTAAAACAGACAACCTGTACCCATGTAGCCCTGACGAGGAGCCTGGGATCCAAGTAAGCATGTATCTATTTAAGACAGAGAGTTCATTAATACTACACCTAAAATATAGAGAGATTAAGAGTATACTCTTGTGGCAGAATGTGTGCTTACCATGCTCCAGGCCCAGGGTCCAATTCCCATTGCCACGAAATGAATGAATGAATAAAATGAGCCAGATGTGGAACTCTACCTTTGAAAATCCAGTGTTACAGATGCTGTGGCTGGAAGAGTGCTGAGCATTCAAGGCCTATCTGGGCAACATAGTTCCACAGAACTAGAGTGAGACTCTGCCTCAAAAAACAAAATGGAGGAAGCTGGGGAGAGAGCTTGGTGGATAAGGCACTGTGCATGCAAGTGCAGGGATGGGGCTGTGGATCTCCAGGACACACATGAAAGGTAGGCAGGAATGGCAGATGCCTGTAACCCCAGCACTAACGAGTCAGAAACAGGATGATCCCACAAACAAGCTGGCTTACTAGACTAACTGAATCTCAGCTCCAGGTTCAGCAAAGATCTCTGCAAACAAGGTGAAGGACAATTGAAAAAGGTGTCCAATCTCAGGCCTTCATACAGACAGCATACATAGACATACACACTCAAAGAGAGAGAAGGGGAGGGAGAAAAGAATGAAGGAAGGAAGAAAAAAAAGAGAGGGTGGAGGGAGAGAAAATGGGGCCAGGGTGGTTGCCCAGGCATGTATACCTGAGATTTAAGGCAGGAGAATTGGGAATTCAAAAGCATCTGCACCTACACAAAAAACTGGAGGCTATCACAGGGTATCGATGATGTTTTTTATAGATGGGCCTGGACTCTCACACGTGTACACTCTTCTTCTGGGTTTTTGAAACAAGGTCTCATTATGTAGCCCAGGTTAGCCTTCAACTTGGGATCCTCCTGGCTCTATCTCCTGTGTGCTAAGATTACAAGCACGTGTAACTATCCCTGGCCATCAATACTGATCTTGGTTACAGTGTTCTTTTTATGTCCACAAGAAAATTAATGTCTATTCTGAAATGCCATCTATCTACTCATTCTTTTTTAAGGAAAAAAATCAAATGTCAGTCCTAGCAGATGCTGCGTGTAAATTGGTAGTGAGTAATGACTACAGCTCAGATGATTAAGAATTCGGTAACAGAAAGTTCTGCTGTGTTTTTGATTTTCATACACAGTTGTGGTATTAGCACACTGATAGACATAAACCTCTGCTTACAGTTCATCGTACCTTCACTGATTTTGTAATGTGCTCACCGTACACTGAACAGATTAAATGTCAATAGATGTCCTTTAATGGTTGTGTTTCCAAAAGCCAACTTCATTAAGAACAAGTAATATGCATATAAAAGAAATTTTAAGATGATATCATGGTTAGTCACAAATGCAAAACAATATATATAATTTCTACAAGTTTCTGAATAACTAATAAAATAAAATTTATATACCAGTTCAGGTGCATGTGCAGTTGCTATAAGTTGGACAAGTACTATTTTGATATATTCCATACTCGGTAAAAATCTAAGATTATATTTATTACCTTTTCCTTTAATATTTGTAGATACATGTAAATATGAAATGCTTCTCGCTGTAATCCTAGCGCTTGAGAGATGGAGACAAGGAGCTAAAGAACTCAAGGTCATCCTTGGCTATCAGCAAGTTCAAAGCCAGCCTGCATTACCTGATACCTGTCTCACTGATGAAATTCATCAATTAATTACCAAAATCTTACTTGACAGAAATTTAGTATCAGCTTCTAAAACTGAAGAAAGGAAGGGATTTCAGAGCTGGAGGGTGTGGAAGGACACTGAGAGACGCTGTTTTCTTGGTGCAGCGTGGCTGCCATACTTATAAACTCCACTGTCTAAGACTGAGTCTTTCAGTAGTCACTGTGGATAGAGGAAGAGTTTATGAGTCCCACCACTGACTAAGGGGCTCTTGGCTGTTAATGGCTGCTCGGGAGCTAGGAAGTCTTTTTTTTTTTCAGTGACGTAGCTAGAAGATGCTGCATGGTAAGTTGATCATGCCCCAGTACATAACTCCTCACCCACGCTCATGCAAGCAGCCATAATTTAACACAGTGCGCCATTAGAAAGACATGTAGATGAGTAACAAGGGGACTTGCTGGGGAAAATGTGAGTGGATTAGAGAGGGTAAGGAGAGGTGCGTGTGATCAAAACCTTACATACATGTATGCAATTGACACATTAAATGTTTTAAAATGAAGAAAAAAGTAAACAAAACTTAGTGGCTGAGTATAGATAGCACGGTAGGGTATCACCTACCAGTAGCCCATGCACTTGGAAGGCTGACACAGGAGGATCATGGGTTAAAGGCCAGCCTGGGCTAGAGAGTAAGGCCTTGCCCAGTGGGAAGTTAAGCACTTTCTCCTGCTGCCCCAGAATCTCCGGCTCTACTCTCTTACTTAGCAGCACAAACTCAGAGCTTGGGAAATTAACCAGGGCAGGCCAGCTGCTCCTTTTTCTTTGACTATATCCATGTCTTTACTGTTTTCTCCTTGCTTAACAATAAAATTTATCTCTTAAAAGGAGAAAAAGGTCTTGAAACAGAATCATTATATGGTCTCCCTGTTGATCTACAGATGGCACTTAAAAAATCCACATTAGGGCAGAAGCTGTGCCTCCATGGGATATAATTGCTTTGAAAATCTAACTGCTAAGAAAAAAAACCCAACATAGTCTAATTTTAAAACTAATTACAAAACCCCTCTCCTTAGTGAATCCTAATTCCTCCTTTGCCAAGTGTCCCAGCTCAATAAAACTTCCATCAATTTCCACGTTCATTACAGAGGACAAGTGCCATTGTCTCGGCAGCACTGGGGCTTGTACCTTTTTACACTGGCCTATTTTGAACAAGTCTGCCTGGGATCCATCCATTTTGGCCATCAGATGCTATTAGCTAGGCTCCCTAGAGGCACAGCACGTGTGTGTGTGTGTGTGTGTGTGTGTGTGTGTGTGTGTGTGTGTGTATGTGTGTGTACACTGGAATATATATTATAAACGGGGCTCAGGGCTTACACCATAGGGACTAGATAATCCAGCAATGGCCCTCGACATGTTGGAGAGCCTGAGAACCTGTTAGCTTGTCATTTAAGAATCTGGAAGCTTCAGTGGTCCTGTCTGACACTGAAGGCCAGGTGTGAGGTCCAGGCTGGAGTCTGATGCTCTACAAGGATGGGAGTGACAACAGGCACACTCTCTCAGGCAAAGCTTGCACGACTGTGCTGGCTTCCTTGTTACCATTTTCCCAACCTGGAGCCCTCAATATATTGGATGGGGCACCCACCTGACTGTCTTTCCCTCCCAGTTGACCCTCTCTGGCAATCCCTCAGACACACTGAAAGATGTCCTTCATCATTTTCTAGGTGATCCTGAATCAGTCAAACTGACAATGAAGATTACCCAGCACAGAAGGTATCTTTGGTCTTTTTCCAGTATCTCTTTTAGCTCATTTTTAGTCACTTCCTCTCCTGTCATTCTAACAGGTCAGGAGGAAGCTTCCCACTCAGTACATTTCCCCTTAAATCTGGATGTATTTTTTGCATCTATTATATGCCTCCCTGTGCATCCACATGTGTGTGTAATATGCATGAATTCATGTACATGTGTGTGTGAGGACCAGAGGGTGTCTTTTACAATCACTCTCCACTTTATTTTCTCTTTTAAAAATATATTTATTCGTGTGTGTGTGTGTGTGTGTGTGTGTGTGTGTCACCCAGGAGTACCACAGTGTCTCTGTGGAGGTCAGAGGACATTTTGTGGGAGTCAGTTCTCTCCTTCCATCATAGATCCTAAGGATCACACTCAGGCTTCACAGCAAGCAGTACCTTTACTTGCAGAACCACCTCACCATCCCTCCAATTGATTTTTTGAGATACTGAGCACTGTGCTTGCCAATTTGACTAGACTACCTGCCCAGCAAGCCCCAGGGACCCACGTGTCTCAACCTTCCCTGTACTGGGATTACAGACACACAGTGCCACACCCAGGTTTATTTTTGTGTGTGTTCTGGTGATCTGAAGCCATACTTATAGGCAAGCACTTTCCCTAGTGAATAGCCTGCTGCCCTAGATTCCTTGGGTATTTAAGACTTGATATGTTACTTCTTATTCTATTTTAATATCTCACATCTAGAATCCTTGATTCTTGACAAATCACTTCCTCCTGTGAGATTCTGGTTTCTCCTCAACAGCTCTAACAGCGGCAGTTCATCTGTTAAAAGAGGGGCAGCAAACAGTTCCCTATATTTTAAGCCATACAGAGCCATAAGTACTTGGTGTCCTGGGTTAGACAAACACAAGTATCTTCGGCCTGCCTGCTTTCCTTCCTTCCCTCCTTCCTTTCTTCCTTCCTTCTTTCTCTCATCTTTCTGTCTGTCTACACAGGTTCTCACACAAGTAGTCCAGGCTAGCCTTGGGAGGGAGTTGCAGGAGGATCAGGACTTTAAGGTCATCTCCTGGCTACATATCAAGTTTGAAGCCAACCTGGACTACATGAGACCCTCCCTCATGGAAAATAGACAAAAGGTATACCAGATAGCTTATTACTGTAGAGTTGAGTTTTAAAAGATTTGCTGGTTACAAATGTTACCTTTCTATCTGAAGCAACACACTGTGGAAGACCCGATGAAGGAGACAGGAAGAAGATCTGGTAGTTTTTAACAAAGAATAAAGGTAGAAAAAACTGAGAGTTCAAAGTGGGGAGGGGCTGGGAGTATCTATCACTCAACAGTAGGGTACTTGCCTAGCATGCACATGGACCTAAGGATGACCCCAGAAGGGAGAGGATAGACTAAATGGAAACCTCTTACAGTATGGTAATTTTTTTGAAGGACTTATTGGAGTTGGAGTTAAATTGGACACATCAGTGTGATCTCATTGTCCAGGTCTCACTAGAGGAGCCTAGCTGCAGCCACCCTGCTGTCCATCCTCAGTGGATGGTAGGATCCAGACTCAGTGCACAGCTACTGGTCTCTAACAGCCTTTATGCACTTAAAGACACTGGGCTTCCTCAGAGAGCAGCTGATACCATACAAGACTGGCTGCAAGAATAGTCAAAGTAAATCTGCTAGCTGGGGCCAGAAGCACATCGTTCTGTGCTGGTGTTGACTTTAGTAGTAAAAGAAAAACAGACACAGAAAGAAAAAAAAACAAGCTTTGACCACTAGAATATCAAAAATAAAATCTTTTATGAAAAGCCAGAGTCTGTCATGACAATGGATACATGCTGTAAAATTGGGGGCCATGTGTGAGTTCCTCAAATACCCACTGTTCAGTTGATGTATGAACCCATGTTGGTCAGCTTGATGTTACTCAAAAAAATAAAAAAAAAAAAAAAAAAACTATACATAAATCAGTTTATGGAGACCAAAGTTTTATGTGAACACATAGTTTGGGGTTTCAGCCCATGAGTGACTGCCTGTTGCTTCAGGGCCTGTGTGGAGGCAGCACATTCTGTTGGCTCTCACCACAGAGCACAGCCAGTCACCTCACGGCTGGGATGTAAAACCAGAAAGAGACCAGGATCCCACAATTCCCTACAAGGTCACAGCCACAACTTCAGACCTTGAGCTCAGCCATGAGGCAGTTTGCCTGGCATGGAAACACGTATCTTTTTAGTAACGGAAAGCTGACCAACCAACACTAGTGGGTTTGTTGCTTGCATAATGACCAATTAGAGAACATGGATGCACTCACACATGCACGCACACACACGTGTGCCTTTTTACTCAAACACACATACATGGTCATTACAGATCAGTTTTTCTGTTCCATGTATGATTTCTGTCTGAAACAGTGATGGTCAAAGCTCAGCTTGGTTTTTCTGGTTTTGGTTTGGTTTGGTTTTGCTATTTGTTTGGTTTGGTATGGTTTGGTATGGTTTTTCTGCATCTGTTTTTCTTTAAATGTTGTCATCAACCTGGCCAGAGACTAACGTGCTTCTGGCCTCAGCTACCAGATTTACTTTAATTATCCTTATACTCCTACATTGACTCAACTGATCTCTGAGGAGGCCACCATGCCTTTAAGTTGTCAGGCTATTACAGGCCAGTATCTGGGCATGTGCAAACTGGGTTATAGTGGGCTGGGTTCTATCTCCAGCAAAGGCAAAAGAAAGAAAAAGCCAAAATGGAAAAACAATGTGCTCATTGAGACGCTGGCTGTAGCAGTGAGCTCCTGTAATCCCAGCGTTTGGGAGGCTGACACAAGATTGCCCTGAGTTCAAGGCCAGCCTGGGCAAGTACCTCATCAGCCATGGTGACTGAATAACATCTTGCCTCAAAGAAACAAAACAAAATAGCAATAATTCCTAAAAGCTTCCTAGTATGTGCTCCTTCCTTACATCTCCACCGTCCTAGTAGCTCAGGGGACTCAGCCTTTAACATTGTGGCTGTGGAGGACATTCCAGAGTCAAATCTTGGCAACACCACAGCCAAGTGTGGTTAATAATTATGCTGAGCACTGGCTGTACTTGCATCACGTAGGAGATTTAGGGGATGCCCAGGCATAATGGGAGATGCACCTGGCCACACTGAAGAGCAAGTAGTGTGGAATGCCACTTCCTGAATAAAAGCCAGTGTGAGGAATTGATTCTGGAAGCACCATCCATGCCAGACACCCAAATCCACAGTCTAAGTGTCCCATCTCCAAGAGACCCCTCCTCCCCACCTAGCCATAGCAAGGCAGCACCCTGGTACCCATTGCTCTAATCTGTAGCTGTATTAGAGCCCCAAAGTTTCACGGGGTGGGGTGAGCTGAGAGTCCAGCCCAGGTTCTCACAGAGGGTTAGTGTGTGCTCTCACACGGGGCCTTGAATCTTCAACTTAGTCATATTAGCACACCTGTGAGGCTGTCTTTAAGATATAAAGATGATTAGACATTGAATTTTATCAATGTCTTGTCATGGGTTTTAGGACAGTGTGGTTGTAAAAAACTGTAACCAGAAGGACAGTTTTAATTTTTTTTTCTGCTTAAAAATGGTGGCAAAATTCACTTGAGATTCAATACTAGCCAAAGTGTGTGTGTGTGGGGGGGGGGGGCAGGGTGGCCAGACAGCCATTTCTGTGGCATCTGTGTGTCACATGACCATACGGTAGTTCTAAGGAATTAGTTTGTTGATATAGTCAGGGTAGAGAAAACTAGAGAGCTCCAAGAGCCACTGACACCAGGACATCCTGCCATTCTGTATCTTCCTTTTGTTTGGGGAGTTTTCTTGGGGGGGGGGGTTGTTTGGTTTGTTTGATACAATCTCACTTGTAGCCCAGCCTGGCCTCAGACTCTTAGCAGTCCTCCTGCCTCAGCTTCCCAAGTGCAGGTATGAGACACTGTACCCAGCTTTACAGCACAGTTTTTAAAGCACTCCTTTGGCTGACTTGTTTTCCCATAGTGCTGAATTGGTTTGCAAAGGCGCCAGGAAACAGCTGTAGGAGAAAGAAGGAAACGTTTGCGAGGGTCTTTCCAAAGGTGTCTGTGCTAAGAACAAACTCCAGAAATGCCTTATGCTATTTTGAACATGGCCTCTACACAGCATTAGCTTTCTTAGTGGAGAGAAAAGGGCAGCTGTATGGATATTGGAGAAACAATGATTTATGGGAGATGTGCTCCCTGAGGTCTGGGAGGCATGGCTATGGGTGTGTCAGCAGCAATGGGTGTGTGTGAGTAGCAATATTTATACAATGAAGAGGGACGCTTGGGCACTAAAGCCAGAGAAGAATGTTGTTCATAGGGACCCCAAAATAGAGGCTTATCCAGTGTTATGGAAGTTAGGTGAAGGTTTTTACTAAGTTCAAACCAGGAGCCATTTCAGAGGTGTCTCATTTCTTCAAGTGGCATCTGCATATCCTCAAGAATGGATCCAGAAATGGACCTTTGCTGGTGCTACATCTGGGCACCTCTAGCTATACATACACAAAAACTTGGCTTAGTGAAAAATTTTACATAATTTCTTTTATTCACACAGCTTCCTTACTTAATGAAGTTGAGTATGTAGGACATGTAACACACTTAGTCAGAGGTCTCCTGTGAGTTCCTAGGCATTGGGACAGAAGCCCAGTGGTAAAGTGCTTGTCTACAAAGCACAGTGTCCTGGGTTTGGTTCCTGGAAGAGATCGGAGAGACCACCTGAGTTTTTGTGACTTGATCTCATGTGTGCTTGTTTTGCACTATAAGAAAACCATAACCTAGTGATAACTGCTATTTTATTCTGCATCTCTGTGTGGAAGATAAATAGAACTGATTTAAATTTGACTTGTATCTAGAATGCTACTAAGATACCAAGTCCTCATTCCTGCCAGCTTCCAATTTCTAATTAGTGAAAAGAAACAACCAAACAAGCTGTTTATATACCACTGAATTTGTAAGCCAAATTCTCAGAAGCTAATCACCAAGGGTTTTTAATTTTCTTGACTCTGATTTTCTGTTTACCACTGATGAATAATGCTATTACAATACTCATGTACCCATTTGTTTATGTATGTTATGTAAATGGTGCTTTGTCTGCATGTACATTGTACATCTCTGCACCCTAGAAGACAGCATCAGATGGTTGTGAGCTGCCATGTAAGTGATGGGAATTGAGCTCAGGTCCTTCGGAAGAGCAGTGAGTATCCTTAACCTCTGAGCCATGTCTCTACTCTAGACCAATTTGTTTTAATCTCTTTCTTTTTGGTGCTGGGGCTTGAACCCATGGCCTCATGTGTGCTAGGCAAGTGCTCCATCACTGAGATATCTCCCTAGAAATAATCTGGGTACCAAATCTGGAGTGGACTTATGTTTTTATTCCTTGCTATACACCTAGGAGTGAAATTTCTGTGTCACATTGCAAATACATTTTCAAAGAACTAGTCCATAGTTTTACAAAGGGGTTTCTTTGTAATACCATTTGTAAAATCATTTTACATTTCCAATAGCAGTGTATGAGGGAGCCCATCACACCCTCCTCAAAACATTCTCTTTCAGACATCTTCATATGTGTGATGGGGTATCTTAGTAAAATTTTGATTTGAATTTTCTTAATGACTATGCAGTCAACTTTCCATGTTCTTAGTGCTGTTTGTATATCATTAAAGAAATATCTCTTTAACTCCTTCCCCTCATCCCTTCCTCTCTCTCTGCTCAAGTGTTCTACTAGAGCTACACCATCAGTCCTCGTTTTCCATTTTAAAATTTGAGGCAGGGTCTCACTAAGTTGCTGAGGTAGGCCATGAACTTGTGACCCTCCTGCCTCAACCTCCCCCATAGACTTCAGCCACTTGCCTGTCATCATTTCTCACTTTTAAACAGGGCTGTCTTTTTTATTGGGTTTAGAGTTATTCATATATTCAAGGCAGAATGTAAAAGACAGAGTTTACAAATTGTTTTCCCAATCTGTATTGTCTTTTTTAAAAAAAAAATAAAGATTTGATGTGTATGAGTGTTTGGCAACAAGTATCTATGTGCATTTTACAAGTGTGGTTGGTGCCCATGGAGGTCAGAAGAGGGGATCAGATCCCCTTAAACTATAGTTACAAAAGGTTGTAAACTACCATGCTGGTGCTGGGAACCTAAGCTAGGTCTTCTGCAAGAGCAACAAGAGATGCCTGTTGTTGTTGTTGTTGTGGTGGTGGTGGTGGTGGTGGTTGTTGTTGTTGTTTGGGGGGTGATTAAAAGAGTCCCTCTATGTACTGGCCTTGCAATCAGAGATCAGCCTCTGTGTCCTGCACACTGGGATTAAAGGATGTGCTACCATGCCTGGCATAGCAAGAGATCTTAACCATGGAGCCATCTCTCCAGACCTCAGTACTGTCTTTCCATTTGCTTTTTCAGACAGTTCCATTATGTAACTTAGCCTAGTTCCCAACCTGAGATCTTCTTGCCCCTTGCCTTGGTCTCTTGAGTTCTGGGATTACAGGCATGCACGCTGCACCTGGGCCATTTGCTTTCTTGACAATGTCTATTTTAGTCTGTGAGGGCAACCATAGAAACTGTATAACCTGTATAACCTCCTCATTGGGGAGTGTTAAAATTTTTTTTTTTTGCTTATTCATTCATTCATTCATTTATTTATTTGGAAACAAGGTTTCACGTAGTTGGCATCAAACTCAATACACACACACACACACACACACACACACACACAAAACCAAGAATGGCAGAGAATTTATAATTTTCCTACCTCTATCTCCCAAGTGCTGGGATTACAGATATGGGCCACTATACCAGGCTAATATATAAGGTTTAAAGGAACCTAATTCAATCCATAACACTCTGCTCCCCTGACTTCTAAGTTCTCATATACATATTTTTGACAGTTCCAATATCTTATCTCATGTCACTATCAAACTCTAAATCCAAAGTCATCAAAATATAGGAAGGAGGTGTGAAGTCACAATCCTGTAATTCCAGCATATGAGATTCTTGGGGAAAAAGAATTACATGCGCTTTGGAGTTAGAGACAGGTACAGGCAATATATTGACACATCCCCTTTCAGAACTGGAAGTAATAGAAAGTAAACTTACCAAAAACCTCCAAAAAAAAAAAAAACAAAAATTAGAAAAACAAAAAGATTAAGTGGTTCTAATCTTGAAAATCTGAAAGTCTCCAAAAATTCTCAAATACTATAAAGCAGGAAATGAAAACTTTCAGACACATGAGCCTTTTTTGCATAAATTAAAATATTTTAATTACCTTTAGAGTATGGTTTCCTTATGTGATAAATCTTTCTTCCAGGAAAAAAAAAATGTCCTTTAAGATATACTTATCAGTTACAATTCCATTAGTCTTTAAGGCACAGATGAGGAATGTCTTGGAAAATAATCCATGGGCTGGAGAGGTGGCTCAAGAGCACTGGCTGTTCTCAAGGAGGAGGCAGGTTCAATTCCCAGCACCCACATGGCAGCTCATAACTGTCTGTAACTCCTGTTCCAAGGCTTCATACGGACATATATAAGTCAAAACACCAATTTACATAAAATTATAATAAAAAAAAAAGAATGAGTGTTGGTGGGTCAGTTACCTGGATGCCCAAGAAATGAAATCTTTTAATAGACTCTCCTGGCAGGTGTCTAGTCACCTGGTTGGGCTGCACATCCTTTAAGGACTAAGTAGCCGTGCTGTAGTACTGAAGGGAGTGGAGTCTACAGCAGGTCCAAGTGCATGCTGGGAAGCAAGTGAGGAAAGAACCTGGCCGGGATGAAACAAAATTGGTGAATGAATGAAAAAAATAATACAGATAGAAAAATGTTAACAGGATTATTAGGAAGCCTAAAGTTATAACGGTTGGAGGCAAATCTAAGTAAAATGATGAGTCTTAACTTTTGTCAACTCCAAGGCATTTTAAGTGATCTTAATAAACCCTTGGAGGCGGGGACTACATATAATTCACAGCACCCTTAGTTTTGGGAGCTCCTTGAATGAATGGCTGCTGTCCAGCTCTTTGCATGGTCCTGAGAAAAGAAAGCCTACTGAGGTTCAGCACAAAACTGTGGTGCCTGAAAGAAGACAGCTGCAGCCTTGTGGCTCTGCCTTGGTGCTTGCTGCATATGGCATGTTGCTGGCACTGCCTGTGGATGGGATCCCGCCCAGGCCCAGCCTGGGCACAAAAAAATGTCATGCCCATTGTGCCCTGTGGACAAAGCAATGGCCCACAGGCTGAGGGCGGAGCTTAGGGCACAGGAGGCGGAGCCCGGATGTGGAGAAACGGACGGAGGGCGGGGCCTGGTGGGCACAAGGCGGAGCCCAGAGAGAAAAAAGAAATGAGGGAGGATCTCAGACACGATGAAGGCGGAGCCAAGGTCTGTAGTCATTAGGCTGAGGGCGGAGCTTGCGAGCTCAGAAAGCGGAGTCCAGGTTTAGAGCAATAAGGATGAGGGCGGGGCTTGGAGCGCGGCAGGCGGAGTGTGGAGCCCCAGGATGAGGGTGAAACTTAGGCGAGCAGAAGGCGGGGCCTGGCGTGGAGCAACAGTCGGAGGGCGGGGTTTGTCACTCTGTAGTGGTGCGAAATCTTGACGGATAAACTAAAAAAAAAAAAAAAAAAAGTGTGGGAGGCGGAGCTCGGCTGCTCAGTGGTCAGCTTGGGACAGGACTTAGAACTGCCAGATTGTTGCTCCCTGCCTGAGGTCAGTGTCCAAGCTTTTGACTTTTTGCCGAGGTTAGTTGCTCTTAGTGACAGCTGGGGAGGGCGGAGCTGGAGGCGCTGCTTTCAGACTCCTCTCTGCAGGCACTGAGGAAAGCGATGGATACCTCTCCAAGTGCACTACATTCTCACCCACGCAGCCGAGCTCCAGAAACTCGCGGGGGCTCAGAGGGTCATGGTTGAGGTCCCCCAGTGGTGTCTGGAAGGTGCAGACACTAATGTGGGAGGCAGATGGAGGGTTGGCTTCGTAGTTAAGAGCACTTGTTCTTGCAAAGACCCTGGGTTTTATTCTCAGCACCCACATGGAGTCTCACCTAGGGTGGAGGGAATGGAAGGCATGATGTGATGTTGCAGCCAGGTAGTGGTAAAGCAGAGAGATATGGGCGCCCTAACGTTTGTGGTGAGGCTAGGATGGTTCTGATGGGAAATGTTGAAAATGATCTTTATATTCAAGGTGGTGTGACAGAAGATAGAAAGGTTGTATTTCAAAAGAGTGATGGGCTGTGAATGTTGCCCTCAAGACAGCTGGAGAACCTATGGCACCAAATCTTAAAGGGTTTGGTTCTGTTCCTTTTCAGGCAAAGAAGAAAGTAAAAGAGGAGAAAGCGGGGCTGGCAAGAGGGTCTGGTTAAGCCGCCTGCAACCAAGGCTCTTCTGAGTTTGGTCTCAGAATCCATATAGTGGATGTAAAGGACTGTCTTCAATAAACTGTCCTCTGCCTCCACCTTAGAGCCATGGCACATGTGTACACACACACACACACACACACCACTCTAAGAGGCACATAAAACGAACGAATAAGCATGGATTTTTAAGTTTAAAAAATAAAACAAAACAAAAACAAAAAAAAATATGTCCTCACTTTCCTGACTGCAATCAGTATTTCTTGGTCTACCAGAAGAAGTCTGTGCAATAATAAGACATTAGGCTATTTTAATTGCTGTACTATAAGAAGTTATAATCTGGGGTTGGAGAGATGGCTCAGCAGTTAAGAATAAATTTTGCTCTTTCAAAAAATCCAAGTTCAATTCCCAGCACTCACAGGACAGCTCAACACTGTCTGAAATTTCAGTACAAGGGTACTAGTACCACCCTCACACAGACATACATTGCAGGAAAACACCAATGCACATAAAATAATTATAGGTAAAACATGAGAAAAAATTATAATCTAACATCTAACTCATACTATTTTATAACAAGCTAGTGTAAAGGTTGTTTTAGAACATGGATAGACCCAGCCTTATCTACATAGTAAAGACCCTGTCTCAAAAAGCAAACAAGGAAACTAGAGAGATGATGGCTCAGCAATGAAAAGCCATGCTGCCCTTCCAGAGGATCAGAGGTCATTTCTGGTCCCCATGACAGGTGGCTCACAACCTCCTGTCACTCCAGTTACAGGGCACCCCAATACCTCTGGCCTTTGTGAGTAACAGCACATGCATACACATACCCACACACAGGCTTGCACAAATGCACATAATTAGAACTAATGAAATGAAGAAAAACCCTTATCAAAGGGGAAAATGCAGTTTTAGATAGAACATTTTTATTTGGGAGTGATAGTTTCTTAAAGTGAATTCCAGTCAGTGATAAACCCCACCAGTGAACTTGCAGGTCTGGTTATATTCTGCATCTGAATGACTCACATTTAAAGGATGCACACAATTTTAACATTCTTAAATGTAGTGGTCTTTTAGAAACTTTTTAATGTTTATTATTTTATGTACATAGGTGTTTTTACCTTCGTGCGTATCTATGCACCTGGTGTGTGCAATACACAGAAGGCCAGAAGAAGGTATTTGATCCCAGGAAGTAGAACTATAGTTGCTTGTGAACTACCATGTGAGTTCCAGGAATTGTACTCTGGATGAGCATAGAGTGCTCTTAACCGCTAAGCTAGTTCTCCAGCATCTTGTTTAAGTCTTCAGGAAAATATGGGCTCATTGATTTGTGCAATCCTTCCATACATTACCATGTTTCATTCAATAAAAATGTAAAATCTCATTCATTAACACCGAGAGCTACTAAGTATTGATTGATGTCAGTGATTGTGTTTGAAATGACAAGGTCATTTCTGTAATTGCTGAGAAGATATTGATCAGTGTTGAGCCATGAATTACCATAGGTTGTCAGTTTGATGTTTTTAAGTTAAAATGATGTTCAGAGAGAAAAGCTCCATTCTTGACAGATTTCATAATGTTTTCATGAAATCTGAATTGGTTACCAAGCTGTTCACTCTATTATCACTGTGGTAGGACCCTGTTAGGTGTTTTCTATAAGTACTTTACATATATTCTAGAATTTCAGTCTTGAGCTAGACAAAATAAATCTATCCCTTCTTCCAAAATAATGATATAACATTAAAGGACCTTATCAAGCAGCTATTGAGTGGCACAGAGAATTGCTGCTAGGCATGTTGATGCTCGCCTATAATCCCAGCTCTTGAGAGACAAATGGAGGTGAATTTCTGTGAGTTCCAGGCCAGACAGGGCTACATAGTAAGGCCCTGACAATAATAAGAATAATAATAACTATATTATTTGTAAATAATAAATAATTCTTATAAAATTATTATGAATAACACTGAAACAATAGGTGATTATTACATTAATTATTACTTCAAATAATGTGGTATAGTTCATTTTGAAGCTGGTTCTAAAAGGCTTTATAATGTTTTCATTAAGAAACTGCTTTTGCATCTCTGAACACTGAGACAAACATTCCTACTGATGTTTTCTTACCACTTGTGAGTCAAGATTGACCCTGACACTACTGGAACACTAAACAGCTTCTTCTTGGGACATCACACTCATTTGTCCAGTTGGCAGAGTCTTGGAGACAGGCCTCTGAGAGAGAGTGTGAGTTTTGGGCTCACAGTGAGGAGGCAGAACTGACAATGGATCGCTGCACATGTGGAGAAGGCGGCTTCAGAGACAGTGAGCACAGGTGCACAGAGGGGACGCTCAGCATGAATAGTCGCTAGAGGAAAGCAGGCAAAGCTGTCATGGTGATGTCAGTGGAGGATGACAAGAGCTCTGGGAGTCCCAAGGAAGGAGACTCAGCCTCCTGCCACACCAATTACAGAGACACATAGTGGTGACAGGCGGAGACAGGTTAAGCAATGTGGTTCTATTAGGAGGTGAGGATAAAGGGGCTCAGTGACTACAAGTCCATCACCAGGGCACTGGTATGAACTGTAGTTTTATATAGATAGAGGAAGTGGTTAAAAAGCATGGCTAAGCAGGCTTGTCACTGTGTGGCCTGGTTGGTCTTTATCTCTGTGGTCTGGTTGACCATTATCTGAGCTCTGCTTCCATATGACATATAGAAGTTGTCACTGTCTTTGAGGCACTGCTGTTCCTGGAATTCAAGATAATTGCAGATTGAAAACCATGTCTGGAGACATTCAGGCACCCTTTCAGAGTCCAGAATAGGGCATCATGTAATCTTTGATAAGATACTTCTGTTTCTTGAACTATTGGAGACAGGTTAGGTAGCCGTGGTCTTTAAACAGATATTTCTTTAATACTCAGCAGAGCTAACACTGAGTTAAAGCATGTGGTGATGAAGTGTTCAGAGTAAGGGGGACAAATAGAGATGAAGGTAAAGGCGCCAGGCTTTTATTGCCTTGGGAGCCCAAAAACTGAGTCAATACTGTATAGCATAAGTACTCTCTAGGTATCTGTGACACTGATGGTAACTTACTTAAATATTAATCACATTCATCAAGATTCATTAAGTAAATTACTTAGCTAATCATATTTAATTTATTTTTTCTTTGAAAGACAGTGTCTCTATGTAGCCCTGGCTGTCCTACATCTTTTTATGTATCCCAGGCTTGCTGTGACCTCACTGGAATCCAACTGCCTCAGCTTCTTGTGTAGTGAGAATAAAGACATGAGGCACCGTGCCTTCTAGGCTTAGATTTTTTTTCAAAACCTACTTTAATGATGGTTCCTAAATGCTTCAACCTTTCTTCTAGCCAGCCACCCAGCAGAGGTAGGGGAAAAGAAAGGTTAATAGAAAACAAGATTATGAATCTGTTTAGAAATAGTTCATTGGGGTGATTCCAATCTTCATAGTCAGCAGTCCAGTCCACTCAGCAAACGTCAAAGGGAAATCAGCAGCACTGGCTCCATCCAGAGGAAACCTTGAGGCTCTGCCAGCTAATCAATTGACGAGAGTCAGTGGAAGCAGCAAGAAACACCTGGAATACCACCAGAAGTTCTTTGATGCATTTCTCTCTCCAAAGTCAAGAAAGAAATGAACCAATGCAAGAGTGATGTCAGTGAAGACCAGCTTCAGAGAAGCCCAACGAAGACCAGCAAAGAGTTGCAAGGTGAACCAATGCCAGAGCACCATCCACTGACTGTTGGGTTACACTTATACTCATTTCAAACATTATGTGTCTTCTCAAACTCCACTCTAGGAAAACATCACATGTCATTTCACCAGACAGCTTCCAGAAAAACACGTCTGTTCTCAGCAAAACATCTTCTCATAAGACAATTTCCAGCAAAACACAAAGGAGTCTCTAACAAAACCAGAAATGTCCACTTCAATGCCTAGCCTTCAAAATATATTTTTAAAGAAAACTAAACTGGGTGTGCTGGCATAGGCTTGTAATCCTAGCACTGAGAAGACTGGGTCAGGAAGATTCTAAGTTCAAGGTTAGCATGAGCTATAGAAAGATGCCTCCCTGGAAACTTTTTATTTTATAGTATGTGAATGACACCTCAATACATTATTTTTACTGTTTTTGTCTGCCATTAATACAGATGTTAACTGGAGTGATATTGACTGCTGTTAGTTGAGATCTCACTTTTACTGGAGGTTTTACAGGATTGTTTCTAATTCTTCTTGGAGCATTGCAAGACAAGCACGGGTACAAGAAACAAATTACTATAGGCCGATGAGTTGTAAAATCCCTTAAAGTTTGACATACTGGTGTTAAACTCCTCAAGTCTAAATTAATAGAGTGAGCTTTTGAATTGTCAGTAACTCCCATTAGGGAATACCCTAGTTATGTGAGGTTAGTAAGACTCACAGATTTGTTGGGCCAAGTTTTTTACTTTGAAAATGACCAGCTACAAGCAGCCTATATCATGATTATGCTCTGCTTTGAAATATGTGCTTGATATTCCACTAGAATTGACGTTTTGTTTTATCTTTTCATTTTCGTGATTGGAAGATTTTTTTGTTGTTACTGGTGGGTTGTTTTGGAGGATGGCAGAGTGCTTGCACCCCATGTCTGAGGTCCTGGATTCAGTCCCAGCACTGAAGAAAAACAGATGTACTTGAAAACTTGTTTTGGAACCTCACTATTGTTTATCTATGTGTGTTTAAATATATGTTACATAAAATAATTGATGTGGAAGAATGACTTCAAAGAAACAGTTAGGCAGTTCTATTTCTTTAACTTGTGAAGAAACCTAATAGCCTACTTTACTTTTGCCTCATTGTAACTTCTTCTTAAACATATGTGTCCTAGTTTCCTTTCTGCTGCTGTGATAAACAGCTATGACCACAATCAGCCCAGGGAAGAAAGGGTGTGATTGGTTTATATGTCTAGATCACGTCCATCATTGAATGAAGTCAGGGCCGGAAGGAACCTGAAGGGAAGAACCGTAGAGGGATGATGTCCCAGCTATGCTCATCTCACTTCCTTGTCCAGCCCAGGACCACCTGTGCAGGGAATGGTGCCACCCACAGTGGCTGAGCTGTCCTGTATCAATTAAGATAATGAAGACAAGCTCTCACATGCATGTCCACAGATCAACTGATAAAGCTAATTACTCAAACAGTTGAGACTTGTTTTTTTTTTTTTTTTTTTTTTTGAGGTCTTCTAGGCAGTGTCACAGTTATTAATAAATAGAACAATATTCCTCCTTTTCTTTGTGTCAAATTTGGGTGTTTCAGGCCTGACTGGTCCATTAAGAACATTGTTACCTTGGACATGGTAGAGCATACCTTTAATCTTAGCACACAGGAGACAGAGGCAAGAAAAAATCTTTGAGTATGAGACCGGCCTGGTCTACAAAGCAGGTTCCAGTAGAGCCTGGAGTAAATAGAGAGACTGTGTCTCAAAGAAAAAATGAAAGAAAGAGAAATGAAGAAATCAAAAGAGAAAGAAAGGAGTAAAGGAAGGAAGGAAGGAAGGAAGGAAGGAAGGAAGGAAGAAAGAAAGGAAGGAATAATGGTGGTTTGAAAGAAAATGACCCCCATAGGCACATAGGGAGTGGCACTATTAGGACGTGTGGCCTTGTTTGGGGACATGTGTCACTGGGGACAGGCTCTGTGGTTTAAGATGCTTAAGCCAGGATTAATGTGGCACTCTTTTCCTTGGGCCTGCTGATCCAGATGTAGAACTCTTGGCTTCTTCACCACCATGTCTGTCTGTGTGCCACCATGTTTCCTGCCATGATGATAATGGACTAAACTTCAGAACTGTAAGCCAGCCCTAATTAAGTGTTTTCCTTTATAGCAGTTGCCATGGTCATAATGTCTGTTCACAATAAAAGAAACACCAAGACAGAAGAATGGAAAGAAGGAAGGAAGGAAGGAAGGAAGGAAGGGAAGAAGGAAGGAAAGAAGGAAGGAAGGAAGGAAGGAAGGAAAAAAGGAAGGAAGAAAGGAAGGAAAGAAGGAAGGAAGGAAAGAAGGAAGGGAGAAGGGGAGGGAGGGTGGGAGGGAGGGAGGGAGGGAGGAAATTACATGACTAAAGAATTCTTTCCTTCAATAGCATTTTGAACATGAAGGTAGTAGTCATTTGTATAAAAATTTTCATAACAGTTTAGTATCTAACATTAAGATTTAATTTTAAGCCACTTTGCAATGTCTTGTATTTTGAAGTATTTTAGGAATACATTTCAATTTGAAATAAAACAGATCATCACCTAAATAAAAATCAGGATATTTTATGCTAGGACTGATAGCATGTGCCTTTAGTCCCTGCATTCAAGAGGAGAATCAAACACACTGATCTCTGTGAATTCTAAGCAACATAGCAAGTTTCAGGCCAGCCCAGGCTGAAGAATAAGACCCTTTCTCAGAAAAACAAAACAAACACATTTCATGATACAACACTTGCCTTTCTTTATAGGAGGTGTGGTTATTGATTTTTATTTTCTGTCTTACTGAATGAAAAAGACATTGGCTCTCAACCACTAAATTAGTTTTACAGCAAGTTTTATTTTTAAAAAGCCAGTATTATGGTATAGTTCAGCTTTAGTGTTTTGAGAAATATTACAAATGATCAGCAGTTTTCTGCACTGCACCCTGCTGCTCTCTGCCCTGTGGTCTTGCCACCTCTTGACTAACCCCAGTCAGCAGTCTTCCCTTCTCTGGGTCTCCTGCCTCAGAGTCACCTGTAGCATCTCAGGTGTCCAGCCCCTGTGTTCGGCAGTCCCAGATCCCAGCAACCCAGTAAATCAAAACTCTAGAAGCTCATAATTAATCAGTAAAGTTTATATATCAATAAATTCTCAATTCACAAGATGCCCTCAGAATAAATTCAGAGCCAATTGATAATGATACAAGCTGCCCACCTAGACTCAACAAGTTACCTCAATTATTCTATCCCTAGATGATATTATAGCCCCTGTGACTGTTTAAAGCCACGCAGAATCTGAATTGTCCTGTTTGTCCTCCATTTCCCTTCCCTTCACCCAAGTAACTCCCTGTCTCTGCAGCTCATAGCCTCGCCTCCCTTTTCCCTGTCCAATCACAGACTCCTTGTGTGTTAATATTTAAATTAATTGGACAGGGAAAACTGCTACATATCATCCTTTCTGTTTAGATAAAAAAATAAAAAAAAAATAAAAGCCACTTTTCTTTCAAATATAAATTAAACACAACTATTGCCATTCTCCCAAATCTGTTCTCTCAATGTAAATAACCTGGGTTGGCTGTGAGACTACAAGTGGTCTTTCAACCCTGTTAGAAATCTGAGAATGATCAACATGAACTGAAAATGTATAGGAAGTCCAACACAGCTTCCAGAACTGATCAAGTTGTAGAGACAGCTGGCTGCCTATCCAGCCCCAGTAAGTCAGGAAGTCTGTCTGCAGCCTTCTGGCCCTGGATCATCAGACAGATAGTTGAGAAACAGGAATTATTAAGGACTAGCCTATTCTGTCTTGTCAGAACTAAGCTGTCCTAACCTGAACATTGTGTCTTCTTAAGGACCATACAGGTCTGCAGGAGAGACAGGCAATTTCTGCCCAGTGGCTACCCAGCCGCAATGCACCACCTCACCAGGAGACACAGATGCTCAGCAGCTCCTTTGAATCCATGAATGGGAAGCTATTAGGAGGAGATTTGTCTCAAAGAGAAGTGAATAAATAACATTAAATGTCACATCCTGTGGATTTCTGACATTTTTTTGAAAACCAACTGCCTATGTAAAGTAATCTGGACTGTTGTCCATTAATTACCCTCAGCTATTCCTGATTAAAATATCTGAAACACTCTAACAAGAAACTTAAAGCCATGAATTTGCTATTTTTCCCTTAACTCACAGGCTTAAATGTCTCAGATGAGTTTATAATAACAGTTATAGAAGAACAGGGTCTAAGCCTTGTACTTTTAAATTTGTGGTATCAGTAGAAGAAATTAGACCAGTGATACCTTGATTCTGCATCAAAAGAAATTCTCTACCAAAGGAGGAATTATGACTTCAACTTAGTAACTATTATAAAGGTTTCTACCAAATAAGATTATGGCTACACAATCAATTCTAGCTATTTCTTCCCTGCTCCAATTATGACCACTTCTAAATTTCCCAGAAAGGCAACCTTAGAATAATCACCTCCAGCCCCAAAGCCCAGGGACTGGGATGACCACTCTTCATAACTTCTTCAAGCAGAATATGGGTGTTGAGATATTTTGAAGGGGGGTGAGGGAAGGTAGGGAAAATAAGGAGTTGGGTGGCCTTAAGAACAATTGATTTAGTTTCTGATGTCTGTGTCCTGACTGGATCTGGCTGAAACTCCAAGATATCAGTAATTCCAGCAGGTCAGTCCAGCATGTCTGACAATGAGAGTCACCAAAGCTGTAGATTCTGTAATACACAAATCTCAAAAATAATTTTTAGTATCATCAAGATAATCTTTTGTTTGGTTCTCTGGAATCTAGTTCTCTGGGGTCTCCCTCGATGACATCTGATCAATATTACTCTGGAAGTTGCATAGACACTGATCACCTTCCATAAATAATGCAAGGACAAAACCTTCCTCCCAAGTCAGCATATCTCTGAGCCGGTAGCCAGAAGAACATTTGTATTGACCTCTTTCCCCGAGGAATAATATAACCACAAAACACTAAATTACACTCATCTTGAAAATTAAAAGAATACAAAAATGAAGTAAACTAAAATACTGTATGTGCCTATTCTTAGGCCTTTTCTATTTTGCCAAGCAGGATAATAGCCCAAAATTCCCATGGATGCCACGTTACACAGAATCTGAATGTCCTGTAAGGCGTATTAGAGCAGTTTATTTTTACACCATCTTTAAAGCACTTGATTCACACTTCTATTTATACCTGTTTATAAGCCGGCAGTTAGTCAAACCAGGATTTGAACCCAAATTTCTCGTGGAGCCCACATTAGACAGATTTGAGCATCCTGCTAGACCCATCAGAAGAATATATCTTTATACCATCTTTACAGCAACTAGTTTAAATTTTCATTAATACCAGTCTATGAGAAGCAGGTAGTTTTTCCTTGTTAAGCTCTCTGCCTAAAGCAGCCATCTTGTTACACCATCTATCTGTCTGGCTCTCTGCCTGGAGCCATGGACATTTATAATTAATACCTGGGCATAGCCGGTAATTATCACTGCTCGCTCTACTTGGACTCACTGACTCATTTTCCTTATCCTAGTCCCAAACCACGGGCAAAATTCCCCATGTGCATTGGGCAAAATCTGTATGTAAATCTTTCTTAAAAGCCAATAACCCCAGTTTTATAAATTCACAGTACAATCAGTCTCTGCCTCAAGAAGTAGACAGCTTTCATTCTCCTGTCTCTGACTCAGAGCAGCCTGCAGTCCCACAGCAGGGTCCCTCAGAGCCTTCTGTGTTTCAAGTTTCCTGCACTTGAGTCCATGTGACTCCTCTCAGAGCTAACCAGCTACTCACTTAAAAAGATAAAACTCTAACTCTCAGGCCAATGATCTTATATTTCTAGTGGATTCTTGCCCAACACCTTGATTCATCACCTGTTGCAGGAAATATTACAAATGAACAGCAAGTTCCAACACTATACACACCTACTCTCTGCCTGGCAGTCACGCTGTCTCTTGGTTAGCAGTCTGCAGTCTTCCCTTTTTCAGTTCTCCTGCCTCAGAGCTGCCTGTCCTGTCTCAGCTGTCCCTCCACTGTGTTCGGCAGCCCAAATCCCAGTAATCCAGTAAATCAAAACTCTAGAAGCTTATAATTAATCAGTCAGATTTCTATATAGGTAAGTTCTCAATTCACAAGATGCCCACAGAATCAATTCAGGGCCAACTGATAATGATACAAGCTGCCCACCTAGACTCAACAAGTTACCCCAGTTATTCTATCCCTAGATGATATTATGGCTACTTGTGGCTGTTTAAAGCCACACAGAATCTGAATTGTCCTGTTTGTCCTCCATTTTCCTTTCCTTCACCTGTGTTACACCTTGTCTCTCCAAATCTTACATCCACCTGACATTTCCCTGTCCAATCACAGGCTACTTGTTGCAATAATATTTAAATTCTGGACAGGGAAAATTCTGCTACACTTTAATTTGTAATTTTTAATTACCTATTTGACATGGAAAAAACTTCCTTCAATATGTATGTTACTGCTCCAAACTCCTATTTTTCTTCCTTTTGCAGGTCCTGAGGACTGAACATGTAGACTTAAACATCATAAGTGGGTAAGCTCTCCCATCTACCACCAAGCTTCAGGTTTTCACCCATAGCTCCAGTTCATGTGATGCTCTTTAGGAAAGTGTACACATTACGCCTTTGGAAATGGACACCACTGATAGTGGATGGTAACAAGGTTCAGAAGACCCTTGGGGGGGATTTCTAGGATCTTCTGTCCTCAAGCAATCGATTAGAGACTTCCACCTGCATAAAAAGCAAGAATGGCTGATTAGGAAAAATCATACTCCCAAGGAAGGAGGAGGGCTGGAGGAAAGAAATATGGAAAACGACTGTGCCATAAAGAACCCAGTCTCTTCCTTCTCATGGCACCCATCATGGTTTATCTTAATGGGGCTCTTGGTGAAACTTGGATCCTCACACTTACTGGCAGGTACTTTGCCAACTGAGCCATTCCCCCAACTCTGTGTAGACTTTTCTATACATCATCTCTTTGCTATAGACAAAAGAGAATTGAGACATTTTCTCTCCCTACATCTGAGCAAAACTATGAAGATACTGTTTCCTTTTCCAGGGTCAGTCTCAGTCTGTGGCAGCAGTGAGCAATGGACCACCCTGAGTTCCCTTTACAGTAATGAAGAGCAGCTTCAATGACAAGTGTCCCCATGTGCATCAATACATTTTTCCATTGCTATCACTCTACAGCTCAGCTGGACACTGCTCAACTAAACTCCACCTATAGTCTCCCTCTATAACCCAAGATAAAGGAGTGGGTGCTCTCTGGAACATTCTAACTCCATTGCAGAGGCCCAGAACAGAATAACAATCACTGATATGCACAATGCATCCAAGGCTTAAGTTGGTGAGTCAAGCTCTTCACACCTGCTGCTTTCAGCTTTCACCTCACAACCCAGGTTTTATTACTACCCCATAAAAGAAACAGGAGACACCAGAACTTGTGAAATGTTTAAATAACTTTAAACTTTATTGAGTAAAAATTGCATAAACACAACCATAATTAATGAATAGAAAAGTTAAATACAAACTATCACATGTAAAATCGGTTATTTTATAACTGTCGGTATCAACCCTAAATACCAAATCCCCAACTTCCACAGTGGGAATGTTAATCTAATGAGAAAAAAAATCTTAATTTCATCTTAATAGATACCAAAACTTTTTAAGAATAAATTTTAAATAGAATTGAAAAGAAAAATTCAATACAACCCTAGATGGGGTTTGTATTCAGTGAGACCTGAGATAAAAATGGACATTTGCCATTGTAGTTACTTCAAATCAACTTCCAAAACTAAGGCAGGTCTGGGAAAGAATGAGTCTTTAATGACCATGGCGCTTTTCTTAATAGTCCTGGAGTCCAGTTAGTAGTTTGGCTGCAGATCTACATCATGTACAAGTCCAGTAGAGTATGGTGGATCAGAACAGCACCGATCTGTACAACTCATTTTCATTTCATATACTATTTTCAAGAATAAAAAACAAACAACAACAACAAAAAAACAAACAAAAAGACACCACTACTACCCCCAGCTTTAACTGAAGAGCATCCGACTCCATCATTGTAGATGCCAGTGAACAGCTTCTGCCTCTTCCTGCTCATGTCCCTCCTCATTGTCAGCAGGGAATGGCACTGGGATCAACATTCCTTTGGGAAACAGACAGTTCGAACAAGGGCAAGAGGATTGGAAAATGATAATGGTCAAGGTTTGCAGTGAGTCAAGAAAAATAATCACTGTGGTGGGGTCAGGAAGACAAAAACAAAACAAAAACAGAAAAAAACATACAAAACAACAACAAAACACAAGAACAGAACCAAAAACATAAATAAAAAAATAAAAAAGAGCAAAACCAAAAACACAAACATAAAAACAAAAAACAACCCAAACAAAACCAGAAACACAAACAGAACAACTTAGAATAAAACCAAAACCAAACCCAAAACTACAACAAACAAAAGACAAAACCCAAAAACAAATAAACAAAAATACAAACAAAAATCAAACAACAAACAGAAACAACTAAAAAGAAACCAAAACAAAACTCCAAACCCAAACAAAAAACAACACACAAACAAAAACAGAACCAAAAAAAAAAAAAAAAAAAAAAAAAAACCAACAAAAACCAAAACCCAAACAAAATCAACAAACAAAAATACAAACAGTGAGCCCAGGGTGGAGCATGGCTTTATTGCCTGCCCTCTGGTGGCGGACCGTGTCCACATTTCCGAGTCTTATGGGGGGAAAAAAAGTTTAAAAAAAAAAAAAAAAAAAAAAAAGCAAGCCTGCAGTGGCACACGGCTTTGGCAAACAAAAAACCAAAACAAAAAAAAACCAAACAAAAAGCAATAACTGAAAACAAAATAAAGAAAAAACAACAACAAAACACAAACTAGAAAACAAAAATTAAAAAATAAAACCCAAACAAAAACAAAAAAACAAACACATTAAAAAACACAACACAACAATATAAGACAAAATAAAACAAAAACAAAACGTTTCCGGGTTCGAATCCCTTGTGACTCTGGACGAGTCTCATGGAAAAAAAGAAAAGTTAAAAAAAAAAAGCGAGCCTACTGTGGCACACAGTTTTGGCAAACAATAAAACAAACAAAAACAAACAAAAAGCAATAACTAAAAACAAAATAAAGAAAAAAACAACAACAAAAACAAAACACAAACTAGAAAACAAAAATAAAAAAATCAATCCCAAACAAAAAACAAAAACAAAAAAAAACACAAATAAAAAACACAACACAACGAATAAGACAAAATAAAATAAAACTAAAACGTTTCCGAGTTCGAATCCCGTGTGACTCCTGAGGAGTCTCATGGAAAATAAACAGTTAAAAAAAAAAGCAAGCCTGCAGTGGCACACGGCTTTGGCGCCCACCCTCTGCTGGCAGACCGAGTTCGAATCCCGTGTGACTCCTGACGAGTCTCATAGAAAAAAAAATTAAAAAAAAAAAAAAAACAAAAAAAACCACGAGCTTGCAGTGGCACGTGGCTTTGGCGCCTGACCTCTCCTGGCGGACAGTGTCTGCATTCCCGAGTTTGAATCCCGTGTGACTCCTGTAGAGTCTCATGGGAAAAAAATACAAACAAAAACCAAACACAAACAGCAATAACAGAAACAAAAAACAAGACAAGGAAAAACAAAACCCAAACAACAAACAAACAAAAATACAAACAAAAAAAACCAAACAAAAAGCAATAACTAAAAATAAAGAAAGAACAAAAACAAAACACAAACTAGAAAACAAAAATCAAAAAATAAAACCCAAACAAAAAAAACAAACACAAAAATAAAAAACACAACACAACAAAATAAGACAAAATAAAACAAAAATAAAATGTTTCCAAGTTTGAATCCCTGTGACTCCTGAAGAGTCTCATGGAAAAAAAAAGTTTAAAAAAAAAAAAAGGGAGCCTGCAGTGGCACACGGCTTTGGCAAACAAACAAACAAAAACCAAAAAACAAACAAACAAAAAGCAATAACTAAAAACAAAATAAAGACAAAACAACAACAAAAACAAAACACAAACTAGAAAACAAAAATTAAAAAATAAAACCCAAACAAAACACAAAAAAACAAACACAAATAAAAAACACAACACAACAAAATAAGACAAAATAAAACAAAAAACAGCAATTTAAAAAATCCAGCATTAAAACAGTATTGCACAGTATTGCTCATGGTCTCCTGTGGGTTGGACAGCAGCAGTGTCTAAGCCTGCAGTCGTTGCGTGCATCCTAGAGGTGGCATTAGGGCAGCAGTCGGATATCCCAAGTTAGGACAGTAGAAAAGTACAGGGACCACTGGTGACCACAGCAGTCAGGTGGGTGTTGTTACAGTAAGTGACTGTGCAGGATTTCCCATACCATCCTCTTCCTGAAGATGGGCATGTGCTGCTGAGAGAAGGTGACAGGTTGGTCTCTAGCGATGTAATCTGCATATTTACAGGCGAACATGCCACAGTCACTCCCATTCAGTTGCTGAGGAATCTCCTCTGTGGACATGCTGTATAGTTTCCACTCCAGAGGGTCCAGCTCGATGTTCCTTCGAGTCTTGCTCTCGTTTTGTAAATACTGGAAGATGGTCTCACAGATAGTTTTCCCTGTCTGTCCCAAGGAATCAAGGTATACGATATTTCGTTTTCTCAAATCGATCACCACCAGGCTCCAATGTACCCTCTGGTGAATAGGCACCAGGATCATTTCTTTGTCAAAGAGATTAATTGTTCGAGTCCATCTTTTGACAGAAGAGTAACCGCTCTGCGTTAGCTTGGGGTAAAAGAAAGTGCTAAACACATGAAGAGCGGGGTAGCCTTGGTTTTCGTTTCTCTCAACCAGAAGGTTCATATAAAAATTGATAATCTCATCATTGAGCCACTGACCGTTCTTGAGGGTCTGGATATCTCTTCGGGTGATTTGCAATTTGAATCCCCTACTTAGGATTTCCTCTTGGGGTCCTGGACCCAGGGCACTCCTAATTTCCTTTTCCATGTCCTCTGTAACATGAAAATTTTGATCCACTTCTCTGCCCTTTTCTAGGTTTGTGAGAGGCTTTTCCTCTGCCGCAAGTACTGCCATCTTGTTGGGGAGTAACCTGTCACCTCTGCCACTATCCAGGATGGTTAGAGCTGGTGTTCCCGGTAAGTCAGGCTCCAAGCTGTTCCCCCTTCTTCCTCCATGGTTTACACCATCTTTCTTTTGTGTAATGGATGTCTCCTCTGAACACCTCCTCACTCTCTCTGGATCTCTCTTCTGTGACAACCTTCCGTGCTTTTCTTTTGGGGGGCTTTGTTCCTTTTTCTCGATGGTGGAGTAGGGGCGCTTGCGACCCTTGCGAGCATCAGCAGGCTTCCCCTCAGGTACAGCCTGCTCTGGAGGCCCTTTGGTACCCTCTATGGGTTTTAGTTGTCTTGGACTCTCTTCCTGGGCTTTCTGTACCTGACCCTTGCCTGGCTGGTGTTTCTCAAGCTTGAGGTCTTGTTGCTTCTGAGGGGTCTTCTTCCAAGCCTTTCCGGGTTCTTTAAATAGCATTTCTGTTCCATCCTTGCATTTGGTTTTTGTACTTTGTCCCAAACCTTCAGACTCTGTCTCTGTCCCACTGTTATCCGGATACTTTCGTTTTTGAGCTTTTCTTGAAGCTTCGGGCTTCATGTCCACCCCAGGCTGTTTCGGTTGCCACATGGAGAACTGCTTGGTAGTCAGATGTTGGCAGTTCACCAGGGTCCACTCTGGGAAACTCTGAGTTCTGAGATACTTCCCCAGAAGTTTCCTTCTAGGGCGCTGCGCTGTAACCAGCCACCCGAAATTTCTAAATCGCACTAATCGTACTAGTAAAGCACTATTAAGACACCAGGCCTAAACCTAGCCTTTAACTCCTCGGAGGAAACCTCACGAATGATGGCTAACTCAGGGGTTGCCCCTAGTCACAGCCTTCAAGGTTCCATAGCTGGTTATGATGTCACCTGAAAGAATGCAAATCAACGTTTCTGGGTGGTGAAAGCCCTCCCCAACCCAAACTTGGTCCAGGATTTCAGAGTGCTTCCTTGCCCGAGTGGGAAGTTTGAATGAATTGTTACATTATCTCAGTTCCCTGGCAGAGCACAGGGTTACCTAAATCATCTCAACATAGATCAGCTGGTCCTGACTAGTACATTTGTCTTTTAGGAAACTGTCCCATCAGGGTCAATTATAAAAACAGAATGCAATTATTTAAAACAGAATACAAGTGCCCTTCCAAATATCTTCTCACAATATGCTTGCTAATTACAAAGAATAAATAGAATTTTACAGTTATAAAACCTATTAGGTACTGTTGTGTGACAAACCTTTTTTCTTCCTTGGATAAGGAACCCAGGACAGACCAAATGCACATACCACCAACGTCCTGTTTGTTGAACCAATAAGTTTTATTGGGGCTATTTATAGGAATATGGGTGAGGGGTTGCTTGCAGGAGCAGAAATGACTCACAGACAGCTGCCCACCAAAGCCCACCCAGCATGGGTGACAGCTCGAAAACCTGGGACCCTGGAGAAACTGCACAGCCTGTAGATGGCTTAGCAGGCTGGAGAATGTCCTTTCCAGGTACTTCAGTTGGTCTAAACTTCTTCCAGACAGCTTGTAGGAGGTTGGGTCTTTGGAGAGTCTTCTTTGCTGCTCACCTTCCTTTCATCTGAGAGGGACTCTCAGCTTTTATAGCTAGCTGTCTGGCAGCCAAGGAGCCTAGTGAATCTGATCAGTTTCAGGGACCATTTTGAGCCATTTCGAGTTGCATTCCCTCCTGAGAGCTTTCCTTCAGAGTGAATGAAGGGTGGAATGGTTCAGTGTTTCAATATTGGAGGAAATTTGTGAAACTGGTACCAGTTCACCAAGGGTCAGTACATTGCCCTAAGAGAATAAATAAAATCTCACCATTGTCAGTAGGACCCATCTTTCTGTACATCACTACTTCAGTTACAATCCTAGCAGTAACACAAGCCCTGGACTCCTCCCTAGAAACCAATAGGAAGAATTCAACTATAGCTGCAGTTACAGAGGTGTGTGTTTTCAGTGTGTCCTGAGATCTGAACTCCAGCCATGATTAAACAGCAAGCACTTTAACCACTGATCCATCTCTGGCCCTTGAGCACCTCTTTGACCTACTTTCAAAAGTATAGAGATGCTTTTTCAAAACTGTGAGAAAAGAGCTGAGACACATATTGTTTTTTTTTACACTGAAAATATTAACGAATTGTGCAAATATATTTATACCAATGTTTTACTGTAAGGAAAAAATATAATTTATTTCGGTGAAAGGTTTGAATTTCTTGTGATTGTAATTTCCCCAGGGGTCATTTTGTTTGCACCAAGCTTCTTTCTCTTCTTTCTAATTACACCTTGGAGAGACTTGTTCCCATACTAGGAAAAAAATATTTCAAATTGCCACATTGCTCTTACATTGCCAATTAACACAACAGGGCAGCCTTTGTGATGGTGAACATTATGTTTAGAGGATAAAGTTATTGTGTTAGGCTTGTAAAAACAAATTTGCCAATAGGAATGAACTCAGAGTCTCACACAGGCTTTACCAATGAGCTATTTTCCTAATGAATCCATGTTTCTTGAATGTATGGCAGAACTTTCTAGAAAAATACCCTGTTTCTGCTGCTTTCTTTTGGGTGAGACATTGTAACTTCTTATTTACTCTCTAGTAACTATATAAATGCTCCATTTCCCCTCTATTTGCATTTGGTAGGCTATATTTTCTAAGAGTTTGTCTATTTTCTCTAAATTTTCAAATAATTGGCATATTTGGCAATAACACTATTTCCCTAAAATTATTTCAAAACTTGATTCGTATTGAGTTAATTTAGTGTGAGATGTTGAATGTAGAAGATTTTGTTAGATTTGTCAAGTCAGCTTTAGACAGATGTGGTGGTTTGAATACATTTGGCCTCATAGACTCATGTGTTTGAATGCTTGTCCCATGGGGAATGGCACTATTAGGTTTGGCCTTGTTGGAGTAGGTATGGCACCATAGGGGTGGGCTTTGAGGTCTCCTAAGTTCCATCCAGTATAAAATTTCAGTCTCCTCCTGGCTGCCTTTTTTCAAGGTGCAGAGCTCTCTGCTCCTTCAGCATCCTGTCTACCTGTGTACTACCATGCTTCCTGTCCTGATGATAATGGACTCAATCTCTGAACTTGTAAGCCAGCCCCAATTAAAGGTTGTCTTTTAATAGGAGTTGCCTTGGTCATGGTGTCTCTTCACAGCAATAAAACCCCAAGATAGCAGCAGGTTAAATAGTAAATGCTTACATGTTAAATTTTATATTTTTCTTTTTTTTCTTAAATTTTTGTTTGTTCTGATTTTTGAGTAGGATTTGACATTGTAGTCAAGGCTAACATAGAACTCATCAGTGTCCCAGTGCAGGAATTACAGCCCTGATCCCTCATGCCCAGCTGGTTAATTACTTTAACTAGTCTAAGCTAATTTAATTAAGCTTGTAAGTGATATTAAACACTGAGAGGCCCCGTGAGGTAACTGAGCATTAATCAAAGAGCAAGCAAAAAAGACAATGTAAAAATACCAGCAGAGACACCAAGTAGCACAGTGTGCAAGCAGAATCCAACGGAACAGTCCTTTACTTGTTCAAAAGAAGTAAATAGACAAAGGTCTTCATGTATTCTTTCCCATGCAAAGAACTTCTCTTCAGACATTAAAAACACAGCTGGTAATTTATAAAGCGACACAGCTGAGTCAGACCTGTTGGCTTTTGTTTAATTCTCAAGAGAATGAGACCTGCATGGGCAATGGAGTAAGAGTTTGTTTCAAAAAGGAAAGGGGATTAGAGAGATGGCTTAGCAGGTAAGAGCTCTGGTTGTACTTCCACATGACTGGGATTTGAGTCCCAGCACCCATATACCAGTTCACTCCAATTCCAGGGGATTTGATGCCTGTTTTGGCTGCTGTGGGCACTGCATGCATGCATGTGGTGCACAGATGTACATGAAGACAGAATACCCATACATACGATATTATTTTTTGAAATTAGGACAGTTTAAAAGACTATGTGCAGCAAACCATGGTGCTACATGCCTAGCACACTGGAGACTGAAGCAGGAGAATTAATCATGAATTAGTTCAGTTAAGCTACATGGCAAGATTCTGCTGTAGAAAAACAATCAAAAAGGATTTATATGTCAAAGTAACTGTTTGGAATTTCATTTTCTTACATTCCTTTTTTATTGTTATCTTTTAAAAGATTTTCTTACTACTTTCTCTCTGTCTTTCTCTGCCTCTCTCTTTCTCTCTCCTGTCTCTGTCTGTCTCTGTGTCTCTCTGTCAGTGTGTGTGTTTCTCTCTCTCTCTGTGTGTGTGTGTGTTCCTGCATGCATGCCTGTGCACCACATGTATACAATGCCCATGGGTAGAAGAAGATGACTTGATCCTCTGAAACTGGAGTTACAGGTGACTCTGAGTTGCAGAGTAGGTTCTGGGAACTGAACTAGGTTCTCTGCCAGGGCAGCCAGTGCTGTTAGCCACTGAGCCATCTTGCCAGCCTCTGTTATCTCTTTCTAAAAGGGAAAAGTAGTTTCACATCAATGAGTATGCTGTTTGACTACAGACCTTTCCCAGGGACAGAAGGCTCTTGTATTCCATCCCAAATGCCTGTTCCACTGACAAGAAGAAATCGCCAAAGATTATCATTGTAGCCTGGGAGTGGAGCTGCCTCTGGACTTGGTGAAAAAGACCAGCCCAGTGACTTCTCCAACTTCAATGTGGTTAGGAGTCACTTGCCAGTGTAAAGTCCCAAAACTGGGCAGCAAGACCTTATAGCTCCAAAGAGTTCCAGGGCCACACAGGTGCAAGCCCCACCTAGAAGTGGTCACTCTTCCCCAATGACTACCTGGGTCCTTGCAGGCTTTTTCTCATCAGGTAACAAAGCCAAGAATTGCTCAGTTCAATCCCATCACTGCCCATGGGGCACAACAGCTGGGCCTTCATCTAAGCTCTTGGGACTGCTGTCCTTCCTGGATCACTGCATTTGCTCATTGTGTGTCCTTGTCTTCTAATAGAGAACAGACTGCAAAACTAGTTAGGGAATGGTTTCTGACGGCAACCATTTGTGAGTGGAGTTAATAGGCTAGACTCTGTGACTTCCACACAGATACTCTTTGAGGGCAGGGGGCTTTAGTTTTCTTCTCAGCCGCATCCTTAGCAGGTAGAGAGAGTAGAGCCTTCCTGAAGAATCAGAGAGGGCTATGGGATGTGCCGTGTGTGTGTGTGTGTGTGTGTGTGTGTGTGTGTGTTTCCCAGGGGTCAACTAGGGCCAGGGGCTGAACTAGGGTACCACAGGCCACTGCAAGGCCACTTCCAATCCCAGCTTTGCCATAGGATTTGACAGAGCCCATACCAGGGAGAATGATCCTCATGAAGGGCCAAGTAGATACATAAAATCAGAGCAGGCGACACAGCAGCGGGGTGACCAACAAAACCCAGAGGTTCCCCAAAGCCACAGGGGAATGTGATGTATTGCCAAACCAGAGAATTCAGAAGCAAATATGAAAGCCAGCGAGCACAGCCAGGAATCCCAGACCAGAGAAATGAAGAGAAAGAGCAAGTGGGCAGACACAGCTGGGGGGGGGGGGGCTCAGGGCCCCTTTGAGCAGGCATTTGAGGCTTGCTTTAATGTGCCTCCAGAGCCAAGCTGGGGTGGGCAAGTCAAGGTTACAGGGAGCATGGGTGGCTGGACAGAATGGGACTTCTGGGGCTTCTTGCTCCCCGGAACAGAACCTGGAAAAACAGTACACAGAGGTAGAAGACATATTGTCATTTGCATGGGGAGAGAGAACCTGGGTAAGCATCCTGAAACCCAGGACTTGGTCTTTGTGCACTGTCACCAAAGAGAGGGCTTTTACCTGCCCCAGTGTTGCTGGCAGGACTCAGAACTGGATTTCAAACAAGTCTGGAAAGAAGTCTGCTAAGTCTTACTGAAGGCAAGAGTGGTGACACATATTGATATTCTGAATCTTTGACAGTGGATTAAAGGTCATCTTCAGCTAAATTGTGAGTTTGAAGCCAACCGGAGCTATGTGAAATCCTGTCTCAAAAGAATGGAGTTAAAGGGAAAAGGCAGAATGAAAATGTTGTGGCAAAGTTCTAACTCCCAGCTTGGCCTGAAATAAATAAATAAATAAATAAATAAATAAATAAATAAAGTTCACAGGACACTCAGCAGACTCGAGCTAACCATCTGAGGCCTCCTGCTTCCTTCTAGAATGGGCTCCTGAGCCTGCCAACTGATGAACACATTTCTCTTCCATGGAGCTGGTCATCTGCTCTTGCCTTCTCTGATAGCTGCGCTGCCTCCTGGCCACCATATCATCCTTACAACAGCAGAATTTCTTTACCCACAAGGTGATTGTTGTACCATAAATAAATAAATAAATAAATAAATAAATAAAAAAAATAATTTTTAAAACCACTTCCTTCCTTTTGCTTTAATTTGGTTTTGTTTTCCTGGATGCAAGCCAGAGACACATATACTAGGCAAGTTCTCCACAGTTGAAATTCTCTCCCTCATATGCTTTATGGCCTTCCCGGTCTCTCACCCAGCTTCAGACAAAGCCTGACCACCCACTATCAGCCCACCTGCTTGCTTGCTTTCTTTCTTTCTTTCTTTCTTTCTTTCTTTCTTTCTTTCTTTCTTTCTTTCTTTCTTCAATAATTTATTCTTTTTGTTTGTTTTAAATTTTATTATTTATTTTTTAATTGGATTTTTTACATTTCAGATGTGATCTTCTTTCCCCATTTCCCTCCCACCCAGGAATCCCTATCCTATCCCCACTCCTCCTGCCTCCATGAGGATGTGCTCCCACGCACTCACCCACTGCCACCTTCCCCCACAAATTCTGCCAAACTGGGGCATCCAGCCTTCACTAGACCAAGGACTTCCTCTCTCACCTATGCCAGACAATGCCCTCCTCCCCTACATATACAGCTGGAGCCATGGGTCTCTCTCTCTCTCTCTCTCTCTCTCTCTCTCTCTCTCTCTCTCTCTCTGTGCTCCCAGGCTGGTGGTTTAGACCCTGTGAGCTCTGGTCGGTTGGTATTGTTGCTCCTTTCAACTCCTACAGTCTTCTCTCCCATTCCTCCATTGGGAACCTCATGATCAGTTCAATGGTTAGCTGTGAGCATCCACCTCTGTATATGTCAGACTCTGGCAGACCTCTAAGGAGACAGCTATATCAGGCTCCTGTCAGCATGCACTTCCTGGCATCCACATCAGTGTCTACCTTTGGTGACTGAAAATGAAGGCTCATCATACCAAAAAAAGAAAAAGGAGAGAGCACACACTAGCAGCTTGACAGCACATCTGAAAGCCCTAGAACAAAAAGAAACAAATATACCCAAGAGGAGTAGATGGTGGGAAATAATTAAACTCAGGGCTGAAATCAACCAAGTAGAAACAAAAAGAACTATACAAAATCACAACAAAACCAGGAGCTGGTTCTTTGAGAAAATCAATAAGATAGATAAACCCTTAGCCAGACTAACCAGAGGGCACATAGATAGTATCCAAATTAGTAAAATTTGAACTAAAAAGGAAGAAATAACAACAGAAACTGAGAAAAATTTAAAAAATCACCAGATCCTACTAGAAAAGCCTATACTCAACAAAACTGGAAAATCTGGATGAAATGGATAATTTTCTAGACAGATACCAGGTATCAAAGTTAAATCAGGAGCAGATAAACCATCTAAACAGTCCCATAGGCCCTAAAGAAATAGCAGCAATCATTAAAAGTCTTCCCACCAAATAAAGCCCAGGACCAGATGGTTTTAGTGCAGAATTCCACCTGCTTTCATAAGAGCCAGCTGAGGCACCAAGGGAGGTGGAAGGTCTGCAGTACATTTTCCAGGTATATCTGTTTTCTGGCTGTGGGAAGCGGCTCCACTCTCACCATTACAAAGTGGCACTTGGCATAGGCATTGCTTGAGAGAAAAGACAACTCCATATATGGAGTTGTATGTGCTGAGAGGTGTGGTTACCCGATCACCCCACCTCGAGTGATTGAGAGTGGCCAATTAGTGACTTTGTGGCAGCTGCTGATAGGATCAAGGCAATGCATATAAGGGGCTGCAGGAGCTTGGAAAGGAGAAGAGAAGAGAAAGAGAGAGAGGAAGCATGCTGTACAGGGATAGCTGAATAAACCGCTTGAAGAAGAACATAGCGGGTAGGACGTGGGTAGCGACATCTGTCCACTGTGATTCAATACCAAAGAGAAGCAAGGTATGGTTTGAGGGAATGCCATATGTTCTGGGAGAGATGGTAACAGGACCTGCTCACACCAGGGGCAGACGAGCTGGTGCCACAGCATGGTCACCTCTAGAACACAGAGAACTTGGATGGGATTGTCCTGGCTTGTAACCTTCAAGCCTTGACTTTAGGATACTACTGCCAGCGAGGCTCTGTGACCTTGCAGAACAGTGCCACCATCTGGGGACCAAGTATTCAAACACATGGGCCTGTAGGGGACATTACACACTGAGGCCATGGTGCTACCTGAGTTTAGTCACTGATCTCCCAGCTTCTCCATCTGTGAAAAGAAAGTCTGCAGGAGCACAGTGCAGCTGTGGACATCAAACTAGAGAATGTTCTAGAAGGACTTTGTAAACTGTAAAGTGCAGGAGGAGCAGAGCGTGGGGGCAAATGCCTGTAATAAAAGTCTTTAGAAGGCTGAGACAGAATGGTAAGTTTTGTCTCAAAAGGTGTAGGAGGGTATCATCATAGTAGCAGTAGTCCTTCATCATCATCATCGTCGTTGTCATCAGTATCATCTCCTTTTGCCTTAACTGTGTGGCCTCCAACTTTGTTACTAGATCGAATACTGTTATGGATTAGAATTAAGTTTGACTGTTAATCCTGAAAACAGTATGGTGTCATTCCACAATGAAATGACTTAAACATGAAAAAATGTATTTTACATGAAATTCATTTAAGCAGCGTAACACTATAGTCTTTCTGATATGGCCTGAGTAGTTGCCAGTCTAAGGTCATCTCAGAGTCCAATGAGGCTACACTCCCACATAGTTACACTACATCCAGCCATTACATGATCTCCCTACAATTACAGAATAAAGTGTGCCCCTCCCTTTTAGGTCACTCCTGGAAATCTGCTTACCTCCACTGGCTACACATAGCCACATTGGACTGCAGTGGAAGCTGGGAAATGTGGTTTTATTCTGAGTAACCATACATCTATCACAACAGAGGGGTCTAGTCCTGTTATTTAAAAAGAAGACAGGGGTCTCTATTGTAAGTGGTCACTTCTCCATCCTCATTCTCATCTCCTGTGAAGAGCAGCAGCTGACCTCACCTGACCTTAAAACCTTCCCTTTACCTCTGAGAGCAAATCACACTTCTGCTTCTCCTCCTCTTCCTTCCCTAAATGCACCACATCTCAGCACAGGGCTGACCACAGCTTCTCTTCTCAGCCCCAACTCTCCTCTTGGTCATGTCCCCAACTCCCAACCCAAATAAGAATCTGCTGTCCCTCCTGAGTCTGGCCTAGGAAGGAAGCTGTCCACTGAAGGGCAGGCCAGTCACCCAGGCAAGGCCTCCTGCCTCCCTGCTCAGGACCAGGAGCAAAGGGAGAGACTGCAGCAGGTATAGGTGGGGCTTCTGCATCCGGCCTCTCTGAACCCCACACTAGTTCAGTTTAGCACAGTAGAGCCGTTGCTCTGAGTAAGGTGCCCAGTGCTATTGTGGAATGAGTGTGTGCTCCTGACTCTTCAGCATGCTGCAGTGGGACTTCTGGAAGCCAAAAGAAAGACAAGAGCTATGAAGTTGGGAGGGGAAGTGCTGGGCAGAATTGGGGGTGGCTATGATCAAGATATATACATGTATAAAATTGTCAAAAATAAAGTATTTGTAGAGAGATTACTGGTAGTAAATGACTAGAAATTGGATTTTTTGGTCTTTGGATGAGAGAACTGGAGCCCCATATTAGGCACAGGACTTAAAGAAGTACACACTCTTTTCATGTCATCCAACTCCTATTTATGTGTCCGCCAGCCTCAGGCACTAGTGCTTTCTCATGGAGGAAGCACCCCCTACAAGGATGGAATGAAGCAGAGGGCAGACAGAGTGTCCTGGTGTCCAGGGAGTATAGCTGCTGGCTGTGACCTACTGAAGTTGCACATGAGCTTAGCAGTCATGCTGTAGTGGCTTCTGTTCATAAGCTGGTCCTGGGCAGCTTGCTGAGTGGTAACCCATTTTATTCCTGTGCCAAGTGCTACATTTGAGTTCCTGAGGTGCTAAGTAAGTATTCACACCCTGCCTGCAGACCTGCCTGAACACATTGCTCTTTCCTCAGAACCATCTTCAAATACAATGATTTCTGAGTCCATTTCATCATTAGGTAAGCAGAGCCCTTCTTCTAAAAGCACAGCACTCAGAATCTGAACAAGCAGCCCCCCGGTCGGGGACCACACTAGCCCCACGATGGGCGCCAAAAAATGTCGTGGCCCAAGCAAAATGTTGAGGCCAGGGCTGCCCTGAGTTTGGCGGCCACTGTATCCTGGCCCAAGCTGCTGCTCTGGTCCAAGGGTCAGGGTTCAGCAAGAGAGAGATTGAGGACTTGAAGAATGGAGACCGGACAGAGTATGATTCAATCCTGTTTATTCTTCAGTCTCTCTTCCTGGTCTAAGTCCCAAGTCTTGAGTTCCTAGTTCCTAGTTCTTAGTGCCTCCAAGTTCCAAGTTACTTCTTCCAAGTTCTCTTCCAAGTGCCTGCTTCTCTGTCTTCTCTCTGCTGTGTCTAATGTCTACTCCTACTCCTAATGTCTGAATCTCTGTTACTCCAAATTGTTCTCCCTAGAGCCAAGTGTCTTCTACCTAATGTCAAGTAATCTGTTATTTACTCTGTCTGTCTCTGCCTTTTATATGTCTCACTTCTAAGCCATGACTTCAGGTCACGCCTTTAATCATGCCCTTAGGTCTTGTCTCTAAATCTGATCTCTAAGTCACACCTTTAAGTCACACACCTTTAATCTCACACACCTTTAATCTTACACACCTTTAACCTCACATGCCCAAGGTATCTAAACCAAGATTATCAGAGTGTGCTCAGCTGTTGTAGGCTATTGTAATCCAAGTCTCATGTCAGGGTATATGGCTCAAGATGGCTGCAAAGCTAATAGCCACTTTCTGCTAAAAGTCAGCCCCCAACAAATTCCCACAACCAACAGGTCACCTCCTCTTTCTTCCTTAGTCTAAATGAAGCTCCAAGGACTCTTGTCCATGCTCGTTGGCATGTTCTCCTCTTCCTCTCCTTCTCCTCCTCCTCTCCTTATTCCTCCTCTCTGTACTCCTCCCACCTTAGCTCCTCCTACATATTACCCTTCCTGTTAAAATAAAACTTTTCTCTCAAAATACAGTTAGAGCATAACTATACCAATTTATATCAGTAAGGTGCAAGATAGACCTAATACCCAGTCCATCATTTTGTTGACTAAGCAGAACCTCTATCATCTTTTCTAAATAAGACTTAGTTCTGAACATGGCTTTTTTTTTCTTGGCTTTAGAATGAAAACCATCCTCCCAAATCTTTTCTCTGAAAGTAAATAGCAAGGATTGGCTATGATACTATAAGTTTTCAACCCCATCAGAAATTCAGAATGACTGAGTTAACTGAGATTATGTGAAGCACAAAGCATAGCTTCTAAACATAGCTAATTTATAGAGATCACTGAACACCTGGACAGTCCCTATACTACAGAATGTTGGAGCATCTGATCTTCAGCCTTCTGGCCCAGGATCATCTGACAGACCTAGTGATGCAGAATTATTAAGGGCTGATTACTCTGTCTTGGCAGATATAATTAGTCGACTATTCTGCAAGTATGTCCTTTTCTGGACAGTATTTTGTCTGTAGATGGAAAGAGGCAATTCTTGCCTAGTGGCTGTCTCACCACAATTGGAATAACTCCAAAGATGCTCAATTTCTTCTTAGAACCAAGACAGGAAGCTGCCAGGAGCAGACAGGTCTCTAATAAAAATGAACATTAATAAAGAAATGTTTGTAACGTCAATTCTGTGGATTTCTGATGTTTTGAAAATCAACTATCCATGTAAGGCTATCTGAGCTGTTGTCTGTTAACTCCTCTCAGCTATTTCTAAAGAAAATATAGAAAGCTCCCTAACAATAAACTCAAAGCCATGAATTTGCTATAGGCCCTTAACTCACAGTCTAACCATCTCAAATAAGTTAAAAAGTTAAAGAAGGACTGAGTCTAAGCCTTGTATTCCTAAATGTGTTATACAGGTACAATGCCTATGAGAGTAACAATATTAATCTCACTTTTATATTAATAAGAAGCTCGTACCAATAAAAACCTTAAATTTGAAATCAAAGTAAATTTTGTATCATTTAAGAAATTATAGCTTCATCTTAATAATAATTATACATATTTCTACCAGTAAGTTATGGCTATGCAATAAATCCTAGCTAATCCTCCCTGTTCCACCAAAACCACTACTTTTTCCTAGAAAGAGAGCCCAATATTAACCACCTCAGTCCCTAAGCCCAGGGAATAGGGTCACTGACTCTTCATTAACTTCTTCAAGCTGATTATGGATGTTGAGATATTAGAAGAGGGGTTGGGGGAAAAATAAATTGACAAGCCTCTTACACTGTGTCTTCACTGCATCCGGCTGGAATTCCAGGACATCTGAGGTTCGAGCAGGTGTACTCAGCTTGCCTGATGAGTAGATACACCAAGGCTATGTATTCTGCAATATACAATTCTCAAAACAAATTTTAGTATCAAGATAATTGTTTATTTGAATTCTGGAATCTAGTCTTCTGGCTGCCTGCCTCTATCATGTCTAATCCATATAATTCTGGGCATTTCTATGAATGTGTGCTCCCACCATCCTCCCATTTTTGCCTCCCTGTTCTCAAATTTCTCAACATTAGGGAATCCAATCTTTCAGGCACCAAGGCCCTCCACTTCCACTGATGCTTAACCCCTTACCCCCCTCCAATTGCTATGAGGGTGTGCTCCCACCATCCTCTCATTCCCGCCTCCCTGCTCTTGAAATTCCCTAACACTAGGGAATCCAAACTTTAAGGTACCAAGGCTGTCCACTTCCACTGATGCCTGGCAAGGCCATCCTCAACTACCTATACAGGTGGAGACTTGAGTCCCTCCTTTTGTGTTCTCAGGCTGGAGATTTTAGAATGGTTACTTCAGCTTGTTTCTTAGGACCATTTGCTTGAAAAATTGTTTTCCAGCCTTTTACTCTAAGGTAGAGTCTGTCTTTGTACTGAGGTGGGTTTCCTGTATGCGGTAAAATGCTGGGTCCTGTTTATGTATCCAGTACATTAGCCTATGTCTTTTAATTTGGGAATTGAGTCCATTGATGTTAAGAGATATCAAGGAACAGTGATTGTTGTCTCCTGTTATTTTTGTTATTAGAGGTGAAGTTATCTTTGTGTGGCTATCTTCTTTTGGATTTATTGGAAGAGGGTTACTTTTTTGCTCTTTCTAGGGTATAATTTTCCTCCGTGTATTGGAGCTTTCCTGCTATCATCCTTTGTAATGCTGGGTTTGTGGAACTATATTGTGTAAATTTGGTTTTGTCGTGGAATATCTTGGTTTCTCTATCTTTGGTAATTGAGAGTTTTGCTGGGTATAGTAGCCTGGGCTGGCATTTGTGTTCTCTTAGGGTCTGTATGACATCTGTCCAGCATCTTCTAGCTTTCATAGTATCTGCTGAGAAGTCTGGTGTAATTCTGATAGGTCTGCCTTTATATGTTTCTTGGCCTTTCTCCCTTACTGCATTTAATATTCTTTCTTTGTTTTGTGCACTTGGTGTTTTGACTATTATGTGACGGGAGGTATTTCCTTTCTGGTCTAGTCTATTTGGCATTCTATAGGCTTCTTGTATGTTTATGGGCATCTAGTTCTTTAGGGAAGTTTTCTTCTATAATTTTGTTGAAGATATTTATTGGCCCTTTAAGTTAGGAATCTTCACTCTCATCTATACCTATTATCCTTAGGTTTGTTCTTCTCATTGTGTCCTGAATTTCGTGGATGTTTTGTGTTAAGAACTTTTTGCATTTTGCATTTTCTTTGACAGTTGTGTTAATATTTTCTATGATATCTTCTGCACCTGAGATTCTGTCTTCTATCTCTTGTATTCTGTTGGTGATGCTTGTGTCAATGATACCTGATTTCTTTCTTAGGTTTTCTATCTCCAGGGTAGTCTCCCTTTGTGATTTCTTGATTGTTTCTACTTCCATTTTTATGTCTTGGATGGTTTTGTTCAATTCCCTCACCTGTTTGGTTGTGTTCCCTTGTAATTCTTTAAGGGATTTTTGTGTTTCCACTTTCAGGGTTTCTACCTGTTTACCTGTGTTCTCAAATTCTTTGAGAGTGTTATTTATGTCCTTCTTGAAGTCCTCTATCATCATCATTACAAGTGATTTTCAATCTGAATCATGCTTTCCTAGTGATATGGGAAATTCAGGACTTCCTTGTGTGGGAGAACTAGGTTCTAATGATGCCAAGTACCCTGTGTTACTGATGTTTATGTTCTTGTGCTTGTCTTTTGCCATCTGTATCTCTTTAGTGCTACCTGTCCTGTCCCTGACTGCAGGCAGTCTTTCCTATTTTCTTGGTTGTATCAGAATTTGTGGGGTGGGTGTAACTACTGGGGTAAGTGCTGGGGCCCAAAATCTGCTCAGTACTCAAGCTCAGACAGGATACTGCCCGAGTTAGAGCACCTGGGATCCGCACTTCCTCTGGGTTCTTGGAGATTTGGGGCAGAGCTGCCACCCAAGATCGGCTCAGTGCTCTGGCCCAGACTGGAATGAACCAGTGTTCAGGGCCAGGAGTGACTTCCTGGGTCCTTGTGGGTCCTAGTTACTCCCTGTTTTGGGCGGGCCTTGCTGTCTGCTTACCTAAGATACTTCCCGAGTTAGAGTGCCTGGGATCTCCACTTCCTCTGGGTTCTTGGAGACTGGGAACAGAGCTGCCACCCAAGATCTGCTCAGTGCTCTGGCCCAGACCGGAAGTTTTTTCTTTATGTAATTTTTTACTTCCTTTTAAAAATATTTAAGCACATGTTTGTTTTGTTATGAATTTTTAAATTCAAATTATCAATCAAAATATTTTTTAAATTATCAATCAAAATCATAAATTATCGATCAAAATATTTTTAAAAATTCAATAGTATACCAACTATTTACTGAGCATAGCAGAGGTCTGGAGCATATACAGATTTTGGTGTCAATGGAATCATGTCTTAAAACTTCCCACTTACAAACACCAAAGAAGACATGATTATAGGTTTTAGTTTCCTAGATATTTCAGTATGCTTTAATACTCTGAATCACAAAATGAAAATGTATGTGGATGTCTATGGATTAAATATAAAATTACATAAAGGAGTAGTGATTAAATTATTAATATCACATATTTACCATTATGTCATCTTTTTAACACTGAACTGTTCTATGGCAGACTATAAATCAAAGACATGTTTATTGCTGCCTCTATGTTAAACTAAGCTTTCTTAGGAGAACAAAAATAACACAATTGTCTACAGTGATGTGATTCCATGGGAAAGACTACCAATGGCTACTCATCACTTCAGTCCTTTGCACTGTAAAGAATTTCATATGGAATTAAAATCAATGAGTAGTTCCTCTACAGGTGATGACTCCAGTGACAGGATTCTGACCAATTACAAACATACACACACACACACAACCAGGATTCTGTAGGATTCAGTGAAGACAACTTACTAGGTTGAAAGGAAGAACTGTTTATTTAACTCCTTCAATTTGCACCCGTCTAATTTGAATGTGGATGAATTATGAACTGGGACCCAACAGGACCTCCTCCTATTAACTTGTATCATGTGGCAGCAGTACTAACTATACATCCATATGTCAGAAGAAAAATGTTGGGAGGGAAGTATCCTAACTGTGGAATACCATACTGGATAAATTCCACTTTGCTATGCATGAGATCATTTCCATCATTTTTAGCTTTGGGATTCATCACTGGAGATAATCTTTCTTATTTGTTGAAAGTGAGGAAATTTCCCTCATGAGAAATCTGTGAATGGCTCTAATGCCACAATACTGGTGATGAAAAACAGTACTCACTCTGAGCTCTCCAGTTACTGTGTTCTTCCTTTCTGTATGACCACTTAATCACATGTTAATATAAATGGGCTAGAACTATATCATTTCTGTTTATTGGAAAACAAACATGATTACAGCGAAAATTAAGGTCTACAAGCATTCTTTCATTTTAATCATTTTTGCAATTGTAATGTAAAGGTTGACTGACAAAAAACAACATTTCCTTAAACTGCTACTGATATACTAGCTAAATGATTAGATATATATCTGGTTAAACTTTAAAATATTTAAATTCATTCATATATTATAAAGTTGATCTCATTGACTACTTAATATTTCTATTTCATTTTATATCAACATAAAATGCAATGTAGTAAATACATAGAAAATGTAAATTTATGTATGAGTATCTATGAAATAGTATATTCCTTTATGTGTTATGCATATGTATACACTTTTTAAAGCATCATTAATAATCAGAAATCCAATAGTAAAGCATAAAGCCATGTATTACTTCTTCACTGAGTTCCGTGATGAATTTACTTGTCATTATATGTCTGGAATAGAGAGAATTCTCCAAGTCGGTAAATGAGTGGAAAATTGAACCAAAAGACATGCTCTGAATACAGGTGGGATAGAAAAACCTCACAGCACAAAAGAGAAAACACTCCTCTAAGTTGTTTCTCCAGTAGGAAACCTTAGCCTAACATTACTACAGTGATGACTCTGATGACTTCATGACGAAGTGGGGTGGGGGTGGGGTTACATTTGAGTGTAGTACCCATAGAGACAGGAAGTCTGGTGGGGGGAGTTACATTTGAGTGTAGTACCCATAGAGGCAGGAAGTCTGCACTAGATCCCCAGCATCTCTTTCCAGACAGTTGTGAGATACCCAACAAGAATTCAGGTCCTCTACAAGACCAGTTCTAACGCGCACCCCTGAACCTAGCATCCGTGGGAGAGAAAGCACGAGACGCAGAGATCGGGTAGTTACTGCAAAACGAGGCTTTTTTTTTCTGTCTCACACACGTGGAAAAACGCGGAGAGACGCGGAAGAGGAGAGCTGTGGAAGGGGTCTGGCTTAAGTACAGTTTAGAGTGACGTATTCACTTCTGATTGGCTGTTCGCTCACCACCCAACATTCAGTGACTTTGGCACGCCTTTCTGCCTAGCAGCTGCGCAGATAATTGTTTACATCTGGAGAAGACATGAGGCTAGCGCCAACTTGGGGTGGCAGATTATATTGCGGCTCCTTACATCTCCCCCTGTTTAAATTATTAAAATGAAACAGCCTTTTGCCTATTAAATGTAGTACCAATTAAGATTCAAACTCAAATCCTATCAAGCAAACTCCATCTTGGGGGAATAAGCGATCAAGAGCTTATAGCCCGAAGATTTTTCCTTACCCTTCCAGGTGCAATGGAAGCGAGTCCTCTGGGTGCTAAGGGCTAAGGAGATATAAAGAGGCATTGACACCCATTCCTGTGCAATGGAGTATAGCTCCCAGGAGTGCAAGGGCTGTCAACCTACTATTTAGGTACCACAATTATTTAGGCAAGAGCTGGCTGGACTTAGAGCTCTCATTGTCCCAGTGCAATGGGCTGAGCCCTTTGGGGTGCAACGACTGAGAGCCTCAGTCAATTGGCTACTTTTTAGCCTAGATAGTCAAATTTCAGGGAGAGACACTTGGCTAAGGCTGCGAGTGCTTAGGCTTTAAGCTACCTTGTCACGTTTTTGTTGGGCTTTGAGCTTACAAACCAACCATCTATGAATACTAATTCACATCATAGGGCTGTATCAAGCAGGCCTATTCCCGCTCTTTAGAAAGAAAGAAAGAAAAGGCAGAAGAAATTTAAGAAGTAAAATCTCCACAGGAAACAGGTTCCATCCGCACTCCATCAAGACTCGAAATCCGGATTAGCAATTGCTGCTGTACCTGGTCCAACTTCCCATTCCACTTTCCTTTTAAATGAGCAGAAAGATTATGGCTTTAAATAAATGCATCATTCACAAATCTCAGAGGTGTAACACCTGGATGTGGGGCTGCTGACACACAGCTTATTTGAACCACATCCGTGAGCTGCTTCACATGGGCTTAGAGCCAATCAACTCTCTGATTGACCAAAGTCTATTTTAAGTCTCCATAACGATGTACTGAGATGGGCACAAAGGTAGGCACATGCACAACCAAGACTAGGTCTAGTGATCCATTCCACCATTGTGCTAAAAGCATGTAACCTTTTTACAATCCAAGGTATCAGAATTATTCTGAAAGTTGGATAACATAAAGAAAAATAAAGGGTCTACACACACCAACACCGGTTGTGCAGATGCATTCCTAAAACACCTTATTAATTTTAATGTTATTTAAATGGCTAGAGATACTAAATCTTATAGCCGAAACATTTTGCACTTCATGAACCATATTTAACAAGACAAAGGCAGATATACCCCTTTTTAACATTTAAAACAGTGGCTACAACACATAATTTAATTATGTTGAAGCAAGATAAACTCAAGAAAATACATATATTATTTAATTTAGGACTTACATCCCTTTGAAAACATTAAACAGAGGTTTTAAATCCTCTTATGGTAAGCTTAAAATGAGGTTTTAGTCAATTAATATCTCTTAACAACTTTTAAAAATCACTAAGAGGAAATCAAGGTTAAAAGTAAACTATTTTCATTTGCATGTACACTCACAAGCCAGAAGATGGCGTTAGATCCCCACCACAAATGGTTGTGAGTCACCACGTGGCCGCTGGGAGTTTAGCCTTTATATTTTAAATTAAGTCCAGCCTTTAATGGCTGAGCTATTTTTAATGCCAACTTGACTCAAATATTGAAAGACACTGTCTTCGAATCCTTTTTTTGAAGTAACAAGTATTTTAAAATTTTTTAAAGCTTGTTATATTGAAGCAATAGCTTGCAGAAAAAATTTACTTAGAGAAATCCACTAATAATACACACCAAAAGATTTAACCTCTTACCTTTTTGTATTAAAGCAACAAAATTTGTATATATATATATATATATATATATATATATATATATATATAGTAAAACATTAACCATTTTTTGAAGCAATTATTTTTAACAAATATCGCTTCATGGGCTCTTAAACATTATGAATAAATTTATTACCTGTAAACCTTAAACCTCTACCAGAAATGCAAAGGAATGGTATAAAAATATTTTTTATGTCTATAAAATTCCACGAGCATTTATTAAAATGGCAGCTGGAGAAGACAAGTTAGGCTGTATAAATCTTAAATTTGAACTTTATTTTGGATTAATTTAATAACCAATCTTTTTTGTCCCATGAGAATATCGGGTAAAAGCCGATCTTATTTTCTAATAATTGTTACACATATTAAAAGAATCTAAGGCATCTCATTTTTAACAACTTTGAATATAAAGGAATTAAAATAATTTGAACCATATTTTATAAGCACATTTCTAGGATCTGGTCTTTAGACTCAGAACGAAAGCTGCTGGGCTTTTTCTGGGCACAGCCTGCATGTCTTAATTCAAATGTAAATGCACTTAACCTCCCTCTGCCTGCCGAGGTTTGGCGATTCAGGCGCAGTCCCGAACTGAGCGATTTTGCTTTTATTTAAAACCTTAAATTTGAACTAAAAGCCTCTGGAACAGTTTAAGATCTGACCAAAGCCCACAGCGATATACTCATTCAAAAATGGCAGGAGAGTCAGAGCCGAAATCTTGTAATCCAGCTTCCTTCTTTCCGATCTTCAGACAGTTCCAGCTCCGCCTCCTGTGCTGCGCCTGCACCTGGGGGGGGGGCGGCGACTCCAGGCCTCGCTTCGCCATCGCGACTGCACCAGCCGCGTGGGGACCCAAATTAAATTGTTTTCACCTGTGAAATAAGCACAAATAGCCTCTCCCCCCGGCCCGCAGCACGCACCTAGGCAATCTCGCAGCCTCCCGTTCCCACGAGAGGCGGCTGCATCCACCGTGGCATCCTCTGCCTGCCTGTGCCTCCCAAGTTCTGGGATTAAAGGCGTGTGCCACCGCCGCCCGGCTTGCTTTGTCTGCTGCATGTAGCAGAACTCAGATGCTTTTCCAAAGACTCTTTTATAAAGGCGGATTCCTTTTTTCTCCAACCTTCTCCCACCTGCCGGTGGTTCCATGGACTCTGCAGCAGTCCATGTTCCCTTTGAACACCTCCTTTTATCACCAGGCCTTTTCTGTAGCCTGCCAACACACTTTAGTTCTGATATGCCCGAGTAGCCATAAAGCAATTGCAATATAAGGAAGAGTTTAATTAATGGAGTGGCTGCGGTGGATTTAAATCCGCTTGTCACGACCCCTACTTCAGACATAACTCCTAAAGGTGTACCTCGTACTTCTGCAGTCTTTCAACCTTCCTCGAGGCTTGGGGTCCCCCCCCGACCCCCCCCCCGCTAACACGTAGAAATTCCGCCGCCTGGAAATACCCGGGTTCTCGGCACCAGATCTAACGCGCACCCCCGAACCTAGCATCCATGGGAGAGAAAGCACGAGACGCAGAGATCGGGTAGTTACTGCAAAACGAGGCTTTTTTTTTTTTCTGTCTCACACACGTGGAAAAATGCGGAGAGACATGGAAGGGGAGAGCTGTGGAAGGGGTCTGGCTTAAGTACAGTCTAGAGTGACGTATTCACTTCTGATTGGCTGTTCGCTCACCACCCAACATTCAGTGACTTTGGCACGCCTTTCTGCCTAGCAGCTGCACAGATAATTGTTTACATCTGGAGAAGACATGAGGCTAGCGCCAACTTGGGGTGGCAGATTATATTGCGGCTCCTTACAACCAGTGTGTGTGTACTCTTAACCACAACAATCTCCACAGCTGATTAGCAGAGCAATTTGAAGGGCCCCCTCTTTGTACACCATATCATTCCAGTATCCTCAAATTCCTTCAAGGCCACTCATAAGCAGCACTTTAGAGTACTTCAGATGGGACTGCATTTTAGTTAACTGTGGGCTCCCTTGCGCATTTCTGGGAATGGACTCATGTTGGGGAGTGGTTGCCACTCCACACTGGGATATCAGATTTGGTGACAGGAGTCCAGACAAAATCAGAAGTTGACCAGACTGTATTCTGAACCCCTGAACCCCTGCATGTGTGCACTCACTGGGATTGAAGCAGATGCCATGGCAGCCTTTGACACTGTGCTGCCATGACACAGCACAACATCCCTTCTCTCAGAGTGTGCAAAGACACAGATCGCTCTTGTGACCCCCTCCTCCTGTGACACCTGGGGTTGGTGGAGGGTGAGTTGTGAAGCAGCAGGTGCTGGTGTGACATGGCCTTACAGAATGTCATTGGTTCCATTTCATGTTGGCTGCAGAAGTAGCCTAGCGATGGGTCAGGGAAGGACTCATGTGCCATTACAGGACTGTCTATCCTGCAGTCTGGGGGGACATGTACCCAAGTACAGCTGTGAATGTCCAACAAAAAACTATAAACCCAAAACACTGTGAGATTTGTTTTTATTTTACATTGTTTTTCATAACTCAGTTCTCAAAAATGAATGTTGCAGATGATATCATATTGTGAGGTCAAAAGCCTGAGGCAGGGCATGCCTGGGAGTGGGTCCTCTGACCCACTTGTTTTTCAAAGCCAACCTCTTACAGTGTGTGTGGAGGGCAGGCTTTCAGATGCCATTAGTGTCTCTCACCTCCCTTGTCTTCTTGAATCCCAGCTGGATGGTTCCAGGCTAAGGAAACCTGCTGGGACATGGAAACCACACATGTGTGTGCATGTGTGCTTTCCACTGTGTCACTCCTGGGCAGGCTTCTCCACTCACACTCATTTCTTCCTGCCTCCAGATCCCAATGATGGGCCCTTCACCTAGTGTGGCATCTGGGATTCTGGAGCTTGTGATGCTGGAGACTGTCAGGTAAAAAGCAGGCTGGAGCCCAGCCACAGTTGGCTCACATGCAGAGGCACCATTGTCACATGCCTTGGGACACTTTGTGTGTTAACTGTGAGACAACATTGTTTTACTGCAAGAGCAGCACTCCTACCTTGGGTCCCCCTATATGAGATTTTGGTGTGCAGGCAACTGGGATTGATGAAGAAGACATGCCCTGCAATACTCTTTAGAGCAGGGGTCCACTTCTCCCCATAGAGACCCAAAACAGGTTCATTATACAGGTTATACATTGTACATTGTAAACATTGTACATTGTATATATTGTACATTGAATACATTGTACATTATATGCAAACTTTGTATACATTGTATATTATATACACTGTGCCTTGTATACATTGTACCTTGTGCATACTATATATTATATACATTGTACATTATATACATTGTACATTATATGCACTGTACATTATTTACAGTCTCAAGGTCAGACTGTAACCTGAGACCAGTGTTGCCTTTCTGGAGAGGTGCATGGCACAGAGAACCAAGGGCTTCACTGAGTGTGTCTCCTTGGTGCCTCCCTTGTCCATCTCAGGAGTGGCTGCAAGAGGAGGCAGGTGGGAAGCATTACACAGCTAAAGCAGGCCAGGGATGCCGGGCATGAAATCCACAGGGTAAGGAATCAGTCAGAAGCTTTGGGTCTATAATCCTTCAGTCTCCAGGAGCAAGAGAATGTCTTCAGTGTTCCAGTATTCCCACTGTGAAAATGATAAAGAGAGACAGAAACACACGTTTCTCTGAATAGTTAATCTTTCAGGAAATAGATCAGCATGAATGACTGCACAGCCAAGACCCTTTTGTCTAGCATCTCCAAATGTTCTGTAGAAGAGAGTTGAGGTGCCTGACAGAAGCCAAGCGAACCATTGGAGAGTGTGAATCTCAGGGAGGGGCAAAGACTGTAGCTTCAGTCAGAACTGACATTGGGCTGCCTGACTATGGCCACTGGTTCTCACTTCAGGATGGACAGGTTATCACTGTAGAGATGCCTGGTAATACAATGATTTTTCCTATGAGCTATTAGAAGAAAGAAAATCTGAATTTATCTACCCAACTATCTATCTACCCACCCATCATCCATCCATCCACCTACTCACCTGTACATATATCTATATACCCACCCACCAGTCTCTCATGCACCTGCCACCTTCCATCCATCCTCTCATCTACCCACCCATTGATCTACTTACCCTTTCATCCTCCCATACACCTTCTCATCAATCTGCCAGTCCATATATCGCCAAATCCACCCACCCATCATCTATCTATCCATTTACATGTTTATGTATGTATGTATGTATGTATGTATGTATGTATGTATGTATCTATCTATCTATCGATCTATCTATCTATCTATCTATCTATCTATTCTATCAATCTAATCATCCATCCATCCATCCACCCACCCACCATCCATCTATTCATTCACACATTCATGCATCTATCATGTATCTATCTATCATCTATCTATCTATCTATCTATCTATCTACTCATCCATCCATCCATCCACCCACCCACCATCCATTAATTCACACATTCATGCATCTATCTATCTATCTATCTATCTATCTATCTATCTATCTACTCATCCAACCATCCATCCATTCATCCACCCACCATCCCTCTGTCTATTATTTAACATCATGCTTTAGAAATATAATCACTGACATTTCAAAAAAAATGTTCATAGTACACTGCTATGTTTTAAAAAGTAGTAGATAAATTAACAACTATAACATGCTTGCAGTTTTACAGAAACTTCAAGTACCATGGTGTTAAGAGAAGTGTAAATGAGTACACTGAGAAGCTGTTGTCAGCTAATGGGAGAAACAGCCAACCAGCTCTATGAAACATGACCCTGTGATGAAAAGGACACCAGAATGGCCTTTTAATTTTACTCATTATAGAAATGACCGTCATCACTGACTACTCCACAGCCCTCTATCAACACTCTTAGAGGATTCTCCATTACAGACTGCAGTACTGACTTTAAGAGCAATGGTGTCTGGTGCCTATTTAATTATCCACTTTGGCATCATAATTCTTTTGTGATATGAAGTCTATCTTCAGCCACAGGCTCTGGAAAGAGGTTCTGTCTATTTTTTGAGGAGTAGAAGACTAAAGCATGGAGGACTTGCTCTGAGAACAATGAAGAGAGCTATGTAAATAGGAGAAGAAAGGATTCTTCAACTAAAAGAGAAATAGATGCATTGGTCTTGAAGAGAGAATAAGGAAGAGAGCATTATTGTTTAAAATTTGGGGAGAATTTGGGAAGAGTGGGAGAAGAGAAAGATTATGATAAAATTTACTAAGTAAAATAAATTAAGTAAAAATTTTATGTCGTATGCTTTAATCTAAACATCAAATTGGGGAAAATTGAGGCTTCTCTGTAAATAATTTATGACACATAAATATTTTAGAAACATAAAGATTGACAGGCAGACTATTATGGAAGAGTATCTAGATTAAATGTCAGCATTCTGAAATGTTATTGCGACTGTGGCCGCTGTGAATTTGTAGTTACCACTGAGCAGGTCCTGGGTGTACTTTTTTGGCCACCAACTTGCCATTAAGTGGCTAGGTGCAATCCACCAGGAATAGGAAGAATCCTCCAGTTTAGATTTCCTTGAGTTTAGTGAAGTAATTCTTTAAAATACCTGTAGCAAAGTCCTTTGCAGTGAAAGGGAGATCATTCTTGTTGGGCTCACATAGTGATCCCTGCATTGTTCCCAGGATAGAGTGGTGAAACTTCAATAAGAGTTGAGAAACCACACTGTAATTCTGTTAGAAAGTGTTTAGTGTAAAAATTATTAACCTGAAGTGTGTACATGAGTAGTATGTAATAAAGAGAACCCTTTGAACTCCATTCACCGTAGGTATAAAAAATGGCTGCCACCTCCCTCTAGGATGAGAAAGGAATGTCAAGACAAGGCCTTATAATACCATAGTGAAGATGATGTTCTTGTTCATGTGAGCATGTCTGTTGCTCACTGAGTGACAGTAGGCATCATGTTGGCAGAGCTGACTGAACACCTGCCTTATGGAAGAAAAAACCTCCTTTCCAGGCTCTAGAGAAAATTATTTGTAGAGAGGGATATCATGAAGGCACTGCTGGGCTACAGAACCACAAGAGGGAGATTCTATGCTGCCTAGGCCAAAGGTGGAAGAGCCATTAAGCTGCTGGAGCAATAGGACCAGGAAGGAACCCTGTTTCCTCCTTCAGTGCTTTCCCATACTGATCCAACTTACAGAACAGTGAGGTGCTATCAGGCAGAGTGGAAATGCTAAAGTCTTTATACCTATTTTCACAAGAGTAAAAAGGTGAACTTGAAACTGAGAGGAAATAGACAGCACAGGTGCATGGCTCCACAGCTCACTGACCCATTTAAGAGACACTGGTACCAAAGGAGTGAGTCACACAGACATTTTTAGGACAAGTCTCCCTTTAAACATTTAATTGTGGTTTGTTTTGTTTTTTCTTAACTTTGTTAAGTTTGGTCTTACTTTATTGGAATATATATATACATATGTATATATAATATGTATATATATAATATGTATATATTATATGTATATATATTGTATATATATATATATAATATGTATATATATAATATGTATATATTATATGTATATATATTGTATATATATATATATATATATATATATATATATATATATGTATGACTTGCTTAGCCATATAATATTACATGTATGTATGATGTATGTTTTCTGGGCTGACCATTTGGCAATGGACAATTCCCTAGGGAAGAGGACCTACTTTGTTTCTCGCATTTCTTACTTGTCTATAGTTCTTGGTGTAGGACTGAGGCCTTATGAGCTTTCCCCTATTCTCTTTGGTGTGTTCATTGGTATCATCTTTGTTCAGCTCACCTTTGGATAGTGTCTGCTGGTGAGAATTTATAGATGTATCTGCTGACATCACTAGGGGACATACTTTCACAGCAAACTCTTTGACCCTTTGGCCCTTGCAATCTTTCCACCCCTTTTCTGGTTAATTGTTTTTATTAAAAATTGTTTATTTATGGCTGTATCCATGTTCATCTGTATGTATTTGTTTGGATTAGCATATATTCTTATGTGTGTGTGTGTGTGTGTGTGTGTCCCCATGTGTGTGTGGTTGACCATGGAGGACAAAACAAATGGATGTCAGGTCCTTGGTGATAGTTATAGGTAGTTATCAGTCATTAGGCTTGACTTCTGGGCTGTGAACTCCAGTCCTAATGAATAAACATCAGGCACTCACTCTTAACTTCTGTGAATAGCAAACACTCCCTGTCTGAGTATTGAACAGTCTTCTTTGGAAGACATTCTCTGATAGATGTTAACACCAAGTAAAAACATTCTGATACCCTGTTGTCTGCCATTATGCTTTTCCCTCAAACTTCCGTTTTTCCAGTCTTCCAATATTACATTTTGTAGTCTCTGAACATCCCAACCAAGTCAGTCTCCCCTATCTGACTGTGCCTTTAAGCATATCAAACTCTGTATGGACTGAATGCATGACCAACTTACAGCTTGCAGCTCTGTCTCCTGAAAACAGTTCCCTCTGGTGCTATACTCTAGCATATCTCAACTATTGCTCTGATAAAACCTAAACAGTTAACTTCAAACTTGAGCTCCAAGGATATCTAGGACCAACAAAGGATATACAAACTAGCAGAAGGATATCAAAGAGGTAAAGTCATATTAGCCCCATATAACGTCTTGATGCATTAAGAAAAATTATTGTAACTAATGTCAAGTGATGATCTTTTGCATGGGGTGATTATATATCATTACCTGAAAATGATTTCCTTGTTCTATGAACACATCAGCTCTAGTTGGCTTGATCTTCTGAAATGATATGACTGAGACCTTATGTACTCAAATATTGCTATATATGTTTTTTTTCCATTTTTGCTTGCTTGTATACAAGCCATTATTTAGAAGTTTATTTTTAAAAACCATTATTGTAAATTCTATTAATGTCATCCAAACGCCTTCTCTGCAAAATTTAACAGGGTTTTTAAAAGTGATTATGACTTTTATTAGTCACCATAGCTTATATATTCATATACTATACATTTATTGTAATATTAACATTATGTGTATGTCATAATTAATATAAAATGAATAATATTAGGATATATAACTGTACCCTTCCCCCAGCCATGAGCAGTCCTGAGAAACCTTGTTTACCTCAACAGACCAAGTGATAGGATCTAGGTGGAATCACTCACCTTAGCTGCACAGAACACAGAAGCAGAACTGCCCCTGGGCTTGCCTTGAGACATCTCTGGCCATGACCTAGAACAGATTATGGATTATTCCACCCATCTCCTGGCTGAAACCAGGAGGGGTTGTGGGTTGGACCTTCCCCTATAAATTGAGACCTGAATATTAAAGCTTTGAGCCTTGATCAGAGAACTTTGTCTTGGCTTCATCTCTTCTCGCCCTCTGCCCCCTTTCATTCCCAGCCCCCCTTTCAGGTGAACCCAGTTGACTTGTGGCTGCAGGTGGCTACAGATTGGCGTACACAACGTGGGACTTGAAAACGGGGGACCAGCCGAGGAATGCTGTCTTAGGTGGAGCTCCACGGAAAATGGAACAAGAAGGAGAGTATCCTGCGCAGCTGGTAAATAGCAAATAGCATTGATACTAGAGCTAGTTAATTTTTGGAGGCTGTGTTTGCTGGAAGTGTGTTTTAGGGGATATGGTCTAGGTCAAATAGGTGTTGATCCAATGCCTATTTTGTCTAGGAGGTGGCAGTGAATTACAGGTCAGGAGAATTCTAAACAGGCATTTGCCCACAGCCTGCAAGAGCTGCTTCAGATGGGAGGAGCTGGGTTTTCAGGTAGTGTGTTAGAAGATTTCTTGGCAGAAGTAAATTCATGCTGCCCATGGTTCCCTCAAGAAGAAACTTTGAACAAAAAGACTTGGGAGATGGTTGGAGAGGTTTTGAGAACCACCACGGCAGATTCTAACACCCTCTGCCTTTGGAAACTAGTAAAAGACACTATTGATAATAAAATAGATAAAGAGACCTCACAGGCGTTAGCTACTGCCCAGGCGCAGCTTTAAGAGTTCCAAGAACACCCATCAGAGATCCCTTGTACAAAAAGGGGCACTCTTAACCCTAAATCAGGGAAATGTAGACCTAGTACACCTTCTCCAGCTCAGATAAAAGAAATTGGAGACTCTGATAGTAAATCAGAGCTAGAGAAAGGAGCTGATTTGAAAAAAGGGGGTTCCAAATACCATGAGGAATGGCCCCCCTATGCACCTTCTGCTCCACCTATGGTCCTTGATGCAGCAGAAGCTGCCCAGATGGACATGAAGGTATATAAATTAGAGATCAAAATTAAGCTGCAGAAATTGACTAATGACCTACAGGAGTTAAAGTGTCTGTCAGGTATAAAAGGGAGCAATGATTCTGAGATGTGTCAATCGCCATTAGAAAGAGCTGTGAATCAGGCCCACAGGAATAAAAAGAGCTGTGAATCAGGCCCACAGGGATGGGCAGGATACATCTGACTTGTTAGCTTTTCCTGTGGTTGATTTAATTGACCAGCAGAACAGAAGAACTAGGCAATATCAGGCGTTGGAGTTCAAAGTGATAAAAGAATTGAAAATTGCTGTGTCACAATATGGGCTGACTGCCCCTTTTACACAAGCTTTGTTGGATACTGTGGTAGAAGCAAATTTAACACCCCAAGATTGGAAAACTTTATGTAAGGCTACTTTGTCAGGAGGAGACTACTTGCTTTGAAGCTCAGAATGGTGTGATGCTAGTAAGAAAACTGCCATGATGAATGCCTAGGCAGGTAATGCAGATTGGGATCTTAACATGCTTCGAGGAGAAGGTCAATATGAAGGTAATGCTAATCAGGTTGAGCTGCCTGCAGGTGTGTATGCTCAAGTTGCAATGGCTGCCCATGTGCTTGGAACCAATTACCTACTAAAAGGGATCTTTGTGGAAATTTATCCAGTATCAAACAAGGTCCTGATGAATTATTTCAGGAATTCATGGACAGACTGCTAAAGGCAGCTGGTAGAATTTTTGGAGATCCTCAGTCAGGAATTCCTTTTGTTACACAGTTGGCTTATGAGAATGCTAATGCAGCTTGCTGAGCGGCTATCAGGCCTTACAAAGCAAAGACAGATTTACATGGATACATTTGTCTTTGTGCTGAAATTGGGCCCTCTTAAAATCAGGGTCTGGCCATGGCTGCTGTTTTTCAAGGGATTACTATACATGCAATACTTGCACAGAACTGTAAAGATAAAAGATGTTTTAAATGTGGAGATCAAGGTCATTTTAAAAATGACTGTCCCAAGAGAAAGGGCATGAGTAATCAATCAGGTTGCATGCCAGAAATTTTTCCTCAGTGCAAGAAAGGTTAATGAAACCATAGTACCTATGGTGGTTCTATAATCTGGGCTTCCATCTCCAGTAGCCATTCTTAAAGGATATTATACAATAATAGTAGATTTGAAAGATTGTTTTTTTCACTATTCCCTTGCATCCTCGGGATTGCAAAAGATTTGCTTTCAGTGTTCCTTTTGTTAATTTTAAAGAGCCAATAAAAAGGTATCAATGGGTAGTTCTTCCTCAGGGCATGGCTAATAGCCCTACATTATGTCAAAAATTTGTAGCACAAGCCATTGAGCCTGTAAGACGGCAATGGCCAATGATGTACACCAGCCATTATACAGATGACATTCTTTTAGGAGGGAAAGATCCTCAGGACTTGCTTCTATGCTATAGAGATTTACAGCAAGCATTAGCTGATAAAGGATTACAAATAGCTCCTGAAAAGGTACAAACTCAGGAGCCTTATAATTATTTAGGCTTTGGGCTTACAGATGAAGACATTTGTCCCCAAAAGATAATCATCTGCAGGGACTGTCTAAAAACTTTAAATGATTTTCAAAAGCTGTTAGGTGATAGCAATTAGCTTTGTCCCTATTTAAAGCTTACAACAGGGGAATTGAAACCTTTATTTGATATTCTCAAAGGGAGTGCTGATCCTACATCCCCCCATCCTTGAACCCAGAAGGACTGTTAGCCTTACAACAAGTAGAAAGAGCCATTGAGGAACAATTTGTTACTTACATAGATTATTCCTCACCTTTACGTTTGTTAATTTCTAATACAACTTATACACCTACAGGATTGTTGTGGCAAAAGGCTCCCCTCATGTGGATACATTCAAAGATATCCCCTAAATGTAACATCCTACCATATTATGAAGTGGTAGCCCATATGATTGTACTTGGAAGAAAACAGGCATTGACTTATTTTGGCAAAGAGCCAGGCATCATTACTCAGCCTTTTAATGCAGATCAGAATACTTGGTTAAAGCAACATAGTACAGATTGATTGCTTGCTCAAATAGGATTTAATGCCATTATAGGCAATCATTATCCTCCAGATAAATTGGTACAGTTTTTAAATGTACATGAGGTGGTATTTCCTAACATGACTTCTTTGCAGCCTCTACATGATGCTCTTTTAATATTTACTGATGGATCCTCTAAAGGACGAGAAGGGTATCTTTTAAATAATCAACAGGTAGCCATAGAGACGCATGGACTCTCTTCTCAACTAGCAGAACTGACAGCAGTTCTGAATGTTCTTCAGTCTGTAAGTGATGCTTTTAACCTCTTTACTGATACCCTATATGTGGCTCAGTCTGTCCCCTTGTTAGAAACTTGTGGTGTATTGCAGTTCAATACTCAGCCAGATCCTTGTTTTCACAACTATAAAATCTCATTCTTACCAGAAAAAAATCCCTTTTATATTGGCCACATAAGAGCTCATTCTGGCCTTCGTGGACCTTTAGCTGCAGGCAATGATTGTATTGACACAGCTTTGGTAGGAGAAGCCTTAATTTTGGATCCTGTTGCTTTGGCTAAGTGAGATCATGAAAAGTTTCATCTCTCTAGTCACACTTTAAGGTTCCGACATAAGATCACTAAGGAGCAGGCTAGAATGATTGTAAAACAGTGTCCTAACTGTCTTATTTTATCTCTGGCTCCCCATTTAGGCATTAATCCAAGAGGCCTTAAGCCCAATCATATTTGGCAAATGGATGTAACCCATTATGCAGAATTTGGAAAACTGAAATATATACACGTCTGTATTGACACTTGCTCAGGATTCCTTTTTGCTTCTCTACATATGGGAGAAGCCTCTAGAAATGTAATCAATCATTGCTTACAAGCCTTTAATTCTATGGTATTACCTAAAGTCCTCAAAACAGACAATGGGCCAGCTTATACTGGTAACAACTTTACATCCTTTTGCAAAGAATTTGGTATTGTACATAAAACTGGAATTCCTTACAACCCAATGGGACAAGGAATTGTTGAATATGCACATCACACTCTAAAACACTGGCTCATTAAAACTAAAGGGGTGGGGGGAAATTATACCCTCCAAAGTCACCAAAAGCACATCTTGCTTTTGTGTTATTTGTCTTAAATTTTCTGCAAACTGATGTTAAAGGTCAGTCTGCAGCAGATCGCCACTGGCATCCAGTCACTTCCAGTTCATTTGCTAGGGTCAAATGGAGAGACCCCCTAACTAATTCTTGGAATGGTCCTGACCCTGTTTTAATTTAGGGTCATGGCTCGGTCTGTATTTTTTCAGAAAAAGAAAATGGAGCCTGATGGCTGCCTGAAAGATTGGACTGTCAAGTGGACACAGATCTTGAGCCTAATAATTATGATTCTGATGATGAAGATGGCTCAAAATCTTTATCAACCAACTGACTTAACCTGGCATGTAGCCTCCATCAATACTTAAAGCCAATCACTATATACCTGGTGGCTAAAACCTTGTGTCTGATCCCTGTCAACCAGCAATTGGATTAGATACTAAAACATTCCACTTTCAACCTTATTTCCTACATTGCTTGGATAATCACGTTGCTGTTAACTTTTAAACCTTGTGTCTCAAGCAGACAGTTTGCCTTCACACAGGATCTCTCTCAGCAAGCCCAGACATTCTCATCATGGCAGTTACTCATTGCTATGAAGAACTGCATTGAATGCATGCTCACAGGACCTTTGGTCTGAATGTGGTTTTGGCCTATTGGGAAAGAGTGTGCCAATGATGGCTGGTTAATCAATAATGGGTAAGAGTGTTCTTAAGCTCCTATAACCTAAGACAGAGGCATACATCAATATGCTATGTATGTGTTGCAGTGACATACATCAATATGCTATATTGTAGAGTGAAAAATTATAAAGACCATTTTATGAAATGTATGTAGACTTTTTCTTTGCCCTTAGACCTGGGCAGAAAAAGTGCAGGTTCCTGAACACGGAACTGAAAATAAGATTTCAGGCCTTCACTGCCCCAGGACACATTCTGGGTAGAGGACACTATCCCTGAATCAGAGAATACTTGCTGGATTACATTCCTCAAGCCTCAGGCAGTGGACCCACCTGTGGATGGGAAAAGCCCAAGGCAGGAAGACACATTCCTGACCACAGAGAAAGATGTAAGCCATCTAGGTGGGGCTATAGCCAGAAGAAGTGAAAATAGTTAACCTGAAATAGTTGGTAATGGCAGGGTAGGGCACAATGACATGGTAGAACTACATTTTTGAGAAGAATGAGTGTGCAGAGTGATTTTCACATGACTCTAATCATTTAGGGTGAGTACCTCTGAAATGTTCCACTATTTTTATGTTTTGTATCCTTGACAACCCCTCACCCCCCTTCCCACTCCCCTGGTTTGTGGTTTTTCCCTTTAAAACCCTCCTCAGACTGGCTGGTGGGGTCGAACTCTACTCCTGCATGAGTATGTAGTTAGACCTCTGGCTGCCAGCTCTCTTCCCCAATAAAACTCTGCTGATTGCATCCACGTATGGTTTCTTGTGATCTTTGGGTGGATGTGATTTCCTGAGACTTGAGGAAGGGTCTCCCGAGTTTGGGGGTCTTCAATGTATGTTTTACAGAGACATACATCAATATGCTATGTATGTTTCCCTCGAGGACAGGTAATATAGGAGCAATATAGACACCAACCTAAGCCAGGCACGGTCGCCCAGCCACTCTGTACCCCAGATGGGATGAAATCATGTACCCCATCAAGCTGCTGGCGCTGCTCATCTTTATAAACTAAAAAGGGGGGAACTGTACCCTTCCCCCAGCCATGAGCAGTCCTGAGAGACCTTGTTTACCACAACTGACCAAGTGATAGGATCTAGGTGGAGTTACCCATCTTAGCTGCACAGAACTCAGAAGCAGAACTGCCCCTGGGCTTGCCTTGAGACATCTCCAGCCGTGACCTAGAATGGATTACGGATTATTCCACCCATCACCTGGTGAAACCAGGAGGGGTTGTGGGTTGGGCCTTCCCATATAAATTGAGACCTGAACATTAAAGCTTTGAGCCTTGATCAGAGAACTTTGTCTTGGCTTCATCTCTTCTCGCCCTCTGCCCCCTTTCATTCCCAGCCCCCTTTTCAGGTGAACCCAGTTGACTTGTGGCCATGGACGGCTACATATAACACTGTTAGTTTTAATGTAACAGTACTCAGAATAGAATATCTTCTAGAGTTATATTGTATATGCATGAATCACATGCCATGGCAAGCATATGTGTGAGAAGACAGAGCCAACTCAAGTTCAAAAAAATCAGACTGTATTCCACTGAGAATTTCAGCCAGCTTGCACTTGCACTGTCTGTTGATCGGCTCTATTTTCCATCTTATTCTAGTGATTCTACTTGTCTCTTTTGAACACTGACACATAATTTGATTCTGAATAATACATCTCTCCATGTTTATTTGTCTAAGTATAAGAATGTATGTACTATATGGACCTCATGGGAATTCTCAGTTTTTGCTGGATGATGTGAACACAAATGTCTATCCTCAGGGCAATGAAACTAGAAAGAATTGGGTTACAGCAGAATACCACAACTTAAAACTAAGCAATTAAGTGAAATGGCTCACATCATGGCAGCAGGAGTCTCCCCCCCCCACCGATTCTCTCTCCCTCTGTGAGTCTCTCTCTTTCCCTCTGTGAATGTATAGAGAAAGCCTAAGAACCACTGACCAGTTGTAAATGATAAGAGTTCTTTAGAGTCTAGGATAGTAGATTTACTACTCTAATACGGTTCAACTTTAATGGGACCTTTAACACATGCATAGATAGTTCTTGTCAGAGAATGAATACAGGTTGTCCAGCAGTGACAGTGGTTCCCAACATCTGTGTTGTAAGCTCTACTGAAATCACATCAGATATCCTGTATATCATATACTACACACTACAATTCACAATAGTAGCAAAATTATAGTTATGAAGTAGCATTGAAATAATGTTATTTTGGGGATCACTACAACATGAGAGTCTATATTAAAAGGTTGTAACATTAGGGATATCAATAACCACTCTTCTATGGGATGGGGGCTCCCATGGTGAGGCTACATCACTCCCTTTTCAGTTGATGGATAGTCTTTGGAAATGCCATCACTGATATTCACAGAGAGGTATGTTATGAGTCTCCTAAGCCTTTCTCAATTGCAATGGTGTTAATCTTCACAATACATACCACCTTCATTTGCATATTTAAATTATTATCTATGAAGTCAGTCAAAAGCCACTAGTCAAAAGGCTTTTCATTAGTTAGAACCTAAATTCAAAACAAATACTGAGAAAATGCCCTACCAAAACATTTTTGCCATGTTAAAATTTTATAGAAACAGAACTTTTGAGGTGAGAGTTTAGAACAGGCAAGCTGGTGTGAATTGATCCTCCCGCTCCATCTTTTATAGTCCTAATATGTATCAGGTGTATTAGTGTCTCTGCTTCACTATATTCTAACACATAGGGACAACTATAAAAAATCCACAAAAGCTATATTTTAGATAATCATATACTCACGAAATTGATTCTGTTCCTGGAAAATGTGTTGTTACCATCTGTAACAGTGAAAAGCTACCAATTACTCATATTCTGAAAACTATATAGCTCTCAGCTATTAATCACGTACGTATTCTGGCTCCCATTCTAAATATGAGACAAATTCATTGTAGACACAGCTAAAGGATTCCAAACTTCATCCTTGGTTGGTATGTCTATAAATACAGAGGTATTAATAACAGGATGGTCCCACTGTCTTCCTCTAGAATCCCATCCTCTGCTGCCAATTGGGGAGTTATTAGCACATGCATTGCACAGTTTCACCTGGATACTTCTTTAAATTCTACCTCTAAATTACAGAAAGATACTGCCATTCCATTCTCAGGAGAGTTCAAGAATCCAGGGTATTAGAAGTATCTTTAACAATTCTACATAAATTGTAAAATGAAAATAAGTTAGAAAATATAAACACTGACAAATGAGTTTGTAAGGTGTACATTTCTGATGGTTCCTGAAGAACTTTGTGATGTCATTTCCATATCCCTTCTCACATTCTGGGAGAGCATACTATAATCTCTTCGATCCCAATAAGACTTGGCAACTATTAAGTGAATGGTGTACAGACAGCTGCAGGGAAGGGCTTATAGCCTTTCTAATTACATGGTTGTGGGTGATTTCTACCCTCTAAATCTTTAGAGGACCATGCCATTGTCAACTATGCATACTATTTTAATTTCTCATTATAAAACTTCTAACATCTCCATATGTTTAGTTGCTATGTAATAATTGATATAGAGATGTTGTGCAGAAAAAACTGTAACATCAGAGAGGCAGACCAAATGTCCCCAAACCTGCTCTGGACATGTAAAACTGATACGTGCACATAATCACGTTAATATTAAGCCCTGCTTGTACTCCAAAGTTTGAGTCAAACTGTTTTCAGATCTACAGTAATAAGGATAATAGTATTTTTCTGTATTTTAGAATATGGTATAAGTAATATAAATGAGAAAGCATCTGCTTGGCTTGGTCAAAGGAGGAAGAAAATGTAGAGACACCATGGAAGGTGTCTACCCTGTCTTCCCATGATGTGATCTTTTTTATCCTCTCCTCTTCTTTGTCGCTTTCTTATCTCTCCTTCTAGAGATTTTAGAACTTTAACCAATTACTTTCTAGATAAAGGAAATAGTATGAGGCATAGTGAAAGTCTAGACATTTAGGGATTTTATTTCAAAACAAAATATATAGATGCCCTGCAATCTTCCATAATGCAAATTGATTAGATATAAAAAGAAAATAAGGCTATACATTAAATTCTCCTTCTATAGAGACATGCATATTTGCATGTATATGATAATCTCTAGTCACTTTAAAATTAATTTTGAATCATTCTTAAAGACTGAGAAAATAATGAGTAACAATTTTCTACAATGTCAGACAGGATGATCTTTGTAAACTTATCAGAAACACAAAAGCTTGTCCAATTCTGTGTCAGCCCATGTTTCTCTGATTTCCTCAACTCATTTCTGATAGCTGTCTACAGTGATAGCATTACAACAGATGGTCTGAAAATTTAGAGTTAAGGAGACATTAGATATTCTGCGCCCCTTCCGAGTCCCCTTCGCCCGCGAAAGAGACACGTGAGGTAGTGTTCAGGTAGTTACTACAGTGAGGTTTATTCTTGTATCAGCAGAAGCAGAAGACCCCAAAGCCTGGGAAAGGCACTGCTTTATGTACCCTAAAGTGGTGTGTTCACTTCTTATTGGCTGTTCACTCATCACCCCATATAACGCCCCGGGATGGGCAGTGGCTTGGTGCGCTTTTGCCTTTTGCACCTTCGTAGTTAATTGTTTACTTGTGGGAGCACAGGATGCCCACGCCATCTTGTAATGGCAAATGCTGTCATGCTCACCGCAGCTCCTAACATCTCCCCCTTTCAATTTTATTAAGATGGAACAGCCTTTTGCCTATCAAGCATGGCACCAACTCAGTGAGGGAAAGCAGAGGCCTGATCCCCTGTGCAAAATGAGATATTGTAATGGGTTTCTACTCTTGTCATTGTGCAATGAGTAATACTTCCCATACCCAGCTCGATGCCTTTTTGTCGGGGAAAAGGAGCCTCCACTCTGGAGCGCCCGGGCAGCCGTCCGTGCTCTGAGAGGAAGCTTTGGCATCAAACCTTTGTGCAATCAGGCATACTTTCAGGAAATCTATCCACACTAGTGGAACATTCCCTGTCGAGTACCCACTTGCAAACACCTCTAAATATTCAGGTACCACAGTTATTCAGGCAAGGGCTGGCTAGACTTAGACCTCTCATCGACCCAGTGAAATGGGCTGAACCCTTGGGGTGCATCGACTGAGGGTCTCAGTCATCAGATACTTTCTTAGCCTAGATAGCCAAATTTCAGGGGGAAGATCCTTGCTCAAGGCTGCGAGTGCTTGGGCGATAGCGACCTTGTCATGTTTTTGTTAGGCTCTGAGCTTGCAGACCAACCATAACATGAACACTAATCCACAACTTAGGGCTGCACCAAACAGGCCTATCCCCACCCTTTAAGAAAGAAAGAAAGAAAAGGCAGAGGTAAGCCAAGAAGTAAAATCACCAGGGGTAACAGGGGTCCACTCGTGTTCCATTAAGGCTCAAAATCCGGATCTGCAATCGCTGCATCTGGTCCAGCTCCCTAGTCCAATTCCCTTGTAAATAAGCAGAAAGATTATGGCTTTGAATAAATGTATCATTCATAAATCTCAGAGGTGTAATACATAGATGTGGGGTTGCTGACACACAGCTCATTTGAACCACATCTGTGAGTTGTTCCACATGGGCTTGGAGCAAATCAACTCTCTAATTGACGAACAGAATGCCTGATGCCAAGTGTGCATCCACTTTCTGTAGAGTGGTCAAAGCCTCAGAAGTCTTTTCTGAAATTTGATTAACAATGGTAGCTGTTGTAACTTGATTAGCCAAGGCTATGCCGGCTGTCACAGCTGCAGCTGCAGAGATGGTAATAGCAGTGATAATGGCTGCTATTACAGCCATTTGGCTGTTATGCCAAAGTCTCTCTTCTGTTGAAATAAAGTCAAAGTCCCAGACCTCTGAACGGGGATAGGGATCTATTGTGGTATACCTGCTATTAGGGCCTGCTTATACACAAGAGCAGACCAGCACTGGGACATAAAGCAAGTTACATTGGTACAAGTATTAAAAGAGTGGTTGGAGAAAATGAAAAGAAATGGAGGATACACACAGACTGGAGTCGGTCCTATCTTAAGAGTGGTGGTCACCTCTTTGAGCATATGATTTACCAATCCAGTACCATTAATAATATCTTAGGAGAAATTCTGTTTAGCAGAAGCGGTGCCTTTTAAGAAGGCAAGGGCATAGGTTTTGGAAAAGCAGATAGGATAGCCATCTAAATTCACTATATATACTAGGAACTCGATTTAGGAGAGTCCAAATGAGAACTGAGAGCATCTGCAGATGAATCCTTCGGGGGGGTCATTTTCAGGAACCGCGAGTCGCCGCGTCAGTCGCTCTGGCAGCCAAAATGGGTTGTCTTCTTCCTGTGGAAAAACACAGACCACTCCCCTGGATCTTATTAAAATAGGATCTGGGCCTTTCCATTGACCAGTCAAAACATCTTTCCATTTTATCATTTCTTTTGGCCTAGTTGGTTCCAGGCAATGGCGATCAGCCGCCGTGTTGCCCTGACTGTCCAAATTCAAAAAGTTGAGGGTAAAAAGTGCCAGAGAAACAGTAACCCGTGGCATCGTGGGTAGAGCTTCCTCAACTTCGCCTTTTTGTTTTATCAAATAAGTTTTAAGTGTACGATGAGCACGCTCAATGATGCCCTGTCCCTGAGGGTTGTAAGGAAGACCCGTCAGGTGTGTCAACTCCATTTGGTGACAAAATTGTTGAAATTTTTGAGAAGTGTAGGCTGGTCCATTGTCAGTTTTAAGAATTTTAAGCTTTCCCCAGGCACTCCAAGCCTTGAGACAATGTTGAATAACATGGGCTGCCTTTTCTCTGGCCAATGGAGAGGCGAACATAACTCCAGAACAGGTATCAATGGAGACATGTAAATATTGTAATGTGCCAAAGGATGGGATGTGAGTAACATCCATTTGCCAGATCTGTAATGACCTAATTCCCCGAGGGTTAATTCTGGTATGGGGAACAGGTAGGAATTGACAGCAGTTTTGGCATTGAGTCACGATATCTCTGGCCTCCTTTCTAGAGATGTTAAATCGATATTGTAGCGTCTCAGCTGTCACATGAAACCTTTTATGAAAGGCTTTAGCCAAATCCAATTTTGGTGAAAGGGCAATTGCAATCAACTTTGTGGCTCGATCTGCCAGGGCATTTCCACGGACATAGGTCTCGGTAAGCCTGAGTGAGCCCTAATATGAGTTATAAAGACAGGGAATCTTCGCTTAGCCAAGGTAAACTGAATCTTTTGAAAAACTTCTACAAGTCTGCTAGATGTCTTAATTAACCCAGCAACTTCTAATGCTTTTACTGCATTAACCACATAGAAGGAATCTGAAACAATATTTAAGAGACCTGGAAAGATTTCCAGAACCTCTGACATCACTAAACATTCCATAATTTGAGGTGAGGGTTCATGGTATTGTTTGGATGTAACCTTATCATTAACCACATAGGCACCCACTCCTGTTTTTGACCCATCTGTATAAACTACCTTTCCATCTGGGAGTGGCTCCTGAGACACAATATGTGGAAATATGATACCTTGAGTTAAGGCAAATTGTAAAATGGGGTGTTTAGGATAATGATTATCTATTTGACTATTGAAGGAAGTAACCAGCACTGCCCAAACATCAAAGGTCGCCGTTAATATTTGGACTTGATGGGCAGTATAAGGCACTATTAAAACCTTAGGCTCTCTTCCAAAATGGGTAATGGCTGCTTTTAGTCCACGAAGGGCAAGCTGAGCGACTGAATCTGGATACCTTTCAATAATCTTTGCGGGAGAAGCATTGGGATGAATCCATAACAAAAGCCCCTCTTGCCATAATACAGCAGTTAGTAAGTGTCTAGTTTTAAAAACACATAAGTCAAAGGTTTTGGTTTCATCTATGCGTTTCAACTGGGCATCTTGTAAAGCATTTTCTACTGCTTGTAGAGCACAGCTCGCAGCCGGTGTTAAGGCCCTCAGTGAGGAAATATGAGCATCCTCTTCCAAAATATCTAATAAAGGTTTCAGCTCAGCCGAGGGAATTTTTAAAAATGGTCTTAACCAATTTATATCACCTAATAATTTCTGAAAATCATTCAAAGTATGTAAATGGTCTCTAAGAATCTCCAATTTCTGAGGAATTATCCTTTCTGGATAGATAACTGTCCCTAAAAAGGAGCCAATTTCTGAAAATTGAACTTTTTCAGTAGCAACCTGCAGACCCCACTGTTCCAAGGTGTTTAATAATAAGGGGCATGAGGTCTGTAAAGTAATTAATTCCTCATGACACATAATAATGTCATCTGTGTAATGGGCCTGCCAGGGATGAGTGGTCTGGTCTTTCGTGTGTATGCCCACTCCAGCCAGCATGTCAAAAGTCCATAATTGTTGACCCTCAATGCTTGCATTAATCCTGGCTTGTGCTTGCAGTGCCTCGTGCCACAAGGCCTTCCACTCTAGGTATTGGCCCATATTGTTAAGTACCGCCTTCACTGTGTCCTGCCAGTCTTCTGGTGTCATAGCAGCTGTACTTAACCTCTCCACTTGGGATACAGTAAAATTAGCCCCAATTTCATATGCTCGTACTGCCTCAGCTAATTCTTTGACCTGCCTATACTCTACTGGGGCATGAACATTGGCGCCTTCTGCCTCTTCAAAGACAGGAAATGCCAGCTGTAGCTGTCTCCGATCTCCTGGGCTGAGAAATGAATTAGAGACGCTGCCTGGGGCATAGGCGGAGGCAAGGGCGGGCCCGAGGGACTCAAGGTCTTTCTTAGTCTTATCTCAGAATGGTTAGTTTTTGCATAGGCGGCTGCCTCCTCCTGTAGGCTTTCTTCTTCGGAGCTGCTAAGGTCTATGGCGGCAAGCTCCTTAATGGGGTATGGGGGGGGTCCTTTTGACCTCCACTCTCTCTTCACCAGCCGGTGAAGGGTCCTTAACCTTAACAGGCCATGCAGTGGCCCCTGTTCCTTTTGAGTACTCTTTTCTTTGACCAGGCTCCTTGGCCTGCCTCTGTTGCCCAGGGTTTTTTGCCTGCTTCTCCTTTCCAGGCTCCCTGGCCTTATCTTTTTCCCCAGGCTCTTTGGCCTGATGCCGGCTAACACGCTCTGTTTCTGATACCCTGGAGTGGACTTCTCCTGAAACCTCTTGACTTGCACTAATAGCTGTGCTGTGAGCTGGATCCCCACGACACAAATAAGCTAAAAGCAAAAGCAACACAAGCAAGAGGCCAACTAGTACAGCGGTGGCAATGAGTGAAAATCTGCTCGCAACGAAGGCTTTCACCCCAAACATATCTGTCAGAGACGTACCTCGATCCTGTAGTCTTTTAACCTGCCCCAAATCTCGGGGGGGGGTCTCCGCGGCACCTTGAAATTCCTGGGTTTTGGCTCCAGATATTCTGCGCCCCTTCTGAGTCTCCTTCACCCACAAAAGAGACACGTGAGGCAGTGTTCGGGTAGTTACTACAGTGAGGCTTTATTCTTGTATCAGCAGAAGCGGAAGACCCCAAAGCCCAGGAAAGGCACTGCTGTATGTACCCTAAAGTGGTGTGTTCACTTCTGATTGGCTGTTCACTCATCACCCCATATTATGCCTTTTGCACCTGTGTAGTTAGTTGTTTACTCATGGGAGCACAGGATGCCCGCGCCATCTTGTAATGGCGAATGTTGTCACGCTCACCATGGCTCCTAACAATTAGAAAAAACTATTTGAGGGAGTAAGGGAGATTGTTGTTTTTTTTTGTGTAAGGTGAGAAATTCATCCTAAATGCAATTAGCAATAGCTATTCATACTGTCTAAAATATATGTTGCCAAGTCCTATATAACCTGACCCATGGCCTAACTTGGAGTATAAAAACTTAATGACAGCAAAGAACAGTTAAACAAAAATTTCAACCTTAGCCAGTTTCAGTAATAGAAACAAGACACCGTGAACATGTCATAGAACTAAACAATAGATTCTGGAAAGGAGGTTCTCTTGAAGAGAGTCACAGACATTCTTCATTTACAAATAACTTTGATTTGTGTAAAAAGCACTTACAATTTAAAATTTCCTTTGTTGCTTAAAATTACACATCTTCTTGGCAGTCCAGCAGTCCATAGTCATTGACAACACTTGTATATAGAGTGTTGTCCTGGCTGTGTAATAGTTCTAGATAGTGAAAAAGTCATTCTGTATCCTCAGATTTACCTTCCTCACTCATGAGATATGTATACTGCATACTTTTGTAAGTGTATGCAGAAAAATAGACAACATATGTGCAGAACAGGCACTGGTATAACAAATAAGCCACATTCACCTCAGCTGGGTCATCCACTTTTCTATATGTTTGTTTTTAGGAATCATACATATGGATCTAAAGAAGATCCATCTACCCAAATTTACATAGATATTTAAACTTATACAGATATATACACATTTACTTAAATTTCCAACTTGGCTCTTCTGGGCTTTCCTTAACATGGGTGGGAAATTTTGCCTATTATCTTCTTTATTTTATTTTATTTTATTTTATTTTATTTTATTTTATTCAAATGACACCAATCACATCCAAGAAGCTTGGATGATTAAAGTGAAATGGTTCAAGGGCCTTATTAGATTTTAAAGAACTTTTATGCGGTTTTAAACTTCTGAGACCCTCTTCAAAGGCCATTTGAGAGAAGCTTGTTCACATTTCAGATTACAAAGCATTATTGGCAGGCAGAAGTAGAAATGCTGTCCTGCATCAAGGAAGTGGAAGCCCCAGCCTGCCAGCTCTGATTAGAAAGGGCAAAATGAGCAGTGGGGAAACAGTTTAGCATGGTTCACATCAAGCCCTTAATTAGCACCTCATACCCAGTCTCTTTGAGTCAATTGAATCAAAGCATAACCTCTTTCATTTTCAGAAAGAACAAAAACGAAGGGATTCTTTGGGCTGTTCTCCATGGTATTTATGATGCCCTTGTTAGATTCAATACATTATGCCAATATTTTATACATAGTAAATCTCTTCATGCTTGTATGTTGTTATAGTATATTTAGCTGTATTATCCTCTGTCTCTCTATAGATCATTCATGGAGGACTTAAAAGGCCCTGTGTAAAGTGTAAGGTATATATCCTATTGACATTTCTGTGACTAGGTATCAGTTACAGGTTAGCCCGGGAGCTCAGTAGTAGAGAGCTTGCATGGCTAATGTGAGGCTTTGGGTGTGTTCTCTATCATTGTATAGATAGATAGATAGATACTTGATAGGTAAATAGATAGATAGATGATAGATAGATAGATGATAGATAGATAGATGATAGATAGATAGATAGATAGATAGATATATAGATAGATAGACAGATAGAGTTTCTCTGTGTAGCCCTGGCTTCCTGGAACTCACTCTGTAGACCAGGCTGGCCTTGAATCCAGGGATCTGCCTGCCTCTGCCTCCCAAGTGCTGGGGCTAAAGACTTGCACCAACACACCCAGAGTTATGTTTCATGTTTTACATTAAAAAGGAGAGTGAAATAAAAATCAGGTTAGTGTTACATGACCATACCACTTTAATTTTTCCTCTTTTTGAAAACAGTCTTATATAGGCTAAGCATTGAACTCTGTATGTAGCTGAAATGACCCTGAATTTATTCTTCTACCTCAGTCTTCTGAGTGCTGGGATTGCAGGCTTCCACCACTATGTTCAGTTTGTGCCATGCTGAAGACTGAACCCGGGGCTTTGTGCATGCTAGGCAAGCAAGGCAAGCACTCCTCCACCTGAGCCCAAGCCCCAGCTGAGTTCTCATGTGGCCAGTTCTGAAACATTGTTGACATTCACATTGGGAGAGTGTTAGAGCTCAGGAGCGGAGGGCTTATTTAGTGTGCAGAAAACTCTAGGTTTAATACCTCAAAAAATTATCACAATAACAATAATATCAGCTTCACTTTTAAAGCTGAAGCTGTTGGCTGAGGGAGTGGCAGAGAAGAGGAGGAATGACGCTTAGCAGCAAAGCAGGGGGAACAGAGGGAAACAGACTTTTTAGGACAGGGTTGAAAAGGTGAGTGGAGGAGGGAGTCAACAACACACAAGAATTATCATTTCCCTATATCTCTATCTGCATATTCAATAATGTCCCTAATACCTCAAAAATATCACAATAACAATAATATCAGCTTCACTTTTAATTTTCTCATTTAATTCATGACCTATCTTCTGTCACTTCTTGGAATGGATGGTAGGACCATCAATCATAAACCAAGGACACTGTTCATCAATAAACACAAAGAAACTTTCAAGATCTTTTTTCTTAACCCTAATTCCTCTCTCTCTGAGACTTTGTTTGAGGTCCTTTATGAAGGACGCCTCCTTCTACAATGAATGGCCCATTTTTATGGGACAGAATGAAAATGAAGCTTACCCTGAGGAAGGCAGGTCATGGGCAATGATCCTGTCTCACTCAATCGTGATGTCGTGCTCACTTTTTCTGCTGAAGTTTCGTCCGGAGGGATCCATGCCTCAAGCCCTGCATTTGGGTGCCACCTGACCCGACCAGCAGGTCCTAGGTTATTCGCGAGGGACAAGGAGGATTACAACCTGGAAGAAGAACGGGTGAAAGAGGGAATAGACTCAAGGAAGCAAATGCTTGTCAAGAGTCATATATTTGGGCGCAAAGCGCTTATTTATAATACATTTTGCAAAGGGAGGGGTAGGAGGGATCCAGGTGATGGGAAAGTACAGAATCTTCTTGGCCTGTGCCCTGAAACAATGGCGGTCTAACTGCTTTCCTCAGAAGATATGGTAGACTGCTTTAAATCTATAAATCTATTTGTAACTATCAAGCAGAACCTTGTGGTTGCTAGGGAGATGAAGCTGCAGGGGACATTGTGCAGGTGGGGAGAAGTAGGGGGTGAGGGTAAGAGGCAAGGGTCCTGGCTTCTGACACCTCCCCACTGCCCAACACGTGGACCTTCTTCCCACTGTTCACCACAGAAAGTTCCTCTCTACTGTCCACCACAGGGATGTCCTTAACACGGTCCAAAACAGTGACATCCTCCCCACTGTCCACAACAGGGACATCCTACCCACTGTCTACCACAGGGAGGTCCTCTCCAATCTTCACCACAGGTAGGTCCTCTCCACTGTCCACCACAGGGACGTCATTTCAACAGTACACCACAGAAATATTCTCCCCACTGTCCACACCAGTGATGTCCTTCCCACTGTCCTCCACAGAGACGTTCTAACCATTGCCCTCCAAAGGAACATCCTACCCACTGTCTTCCATAGGGATGTCCTTCCCACTGTCCACCAAAGGGATGTTCTTCCCATTGTCTACCAAAGGTACATCCTTTCCAATGTTCACCACAGAAATGTCATTCCTAATATCCACGACAGGGTGGTCCTCTCCACAGTCCAAAACAGGGATGTCCTTTCCACTGTCCACCACAGAAACATCCTCATCACTGTCTGTCACAGGGACATCTTTACCACTGTCCACCATAGAGAGGTCCTCCCTGCTGTCCACCACAGGGGCGTCCTTTACGCCGTCTACCACAGTAACGTCCTCTCAGTTGTACAAAACAGAAACGTCCTCTCCACTGTCCACCACAGCAACGTCCTACTTACTGTCCATCACAGGGAGAACCTCCCCACTGGCTACAACAGGGACATCCTTCCCATTGTCTACCACATGGACATCCTTTTGCTGTCCACAAAAAGGACTTCCTTCCCACTGTTTACCACAGGGATGTCTTCCTAACTGTCCACCACACAAATATGTTACCAACTGTCCACCACAGAAATATCCATCCCACTCTACACAACAGGGACATACTCCCCACTGTCCTTTACAAGGACGTCCATCCCAGTGTCCACAACAGAAAGGTCCTACCTGCTGTCCACCACAGGGACATCCTCCCAACTGTCCACCCCAATGAGTTCCTCCCTCACAGTCAACCACAGTTATGTTTTCCCCAATGTCCATCAAGGGACATCCTTCCCACTGTCCACAACACAGACATCTTCCCCACTGTCCACCACATGGACGTCCTTCCCACTGTCTACCACAGGGACATCCTACCCCCCAGTCCAACAGAATGTGGTCCTCCCCACTTCCACAACAAGGACATCCTCCTGTGCACAACAGGGATGTCCTCACCACTGTGCACCACAGGGACATACTTTGCATTGTCCACCACAGGGACATCCTTCCCACTGTCCCCCAAAGTGAGGTCCTCCCTGCTATCCACTACAAAGGCATCTTTACCACTTTCCACCACAGTGTCGTCCTCACCACTGTCCACCACAGGGATGTACTTCCAACTGTTCATCAGAGGGACATCTTCCCCAATATACACAAAAGGGACATCCTTTTACTGTCCACAACAGGGATGTCCTTCCCACTGTCCACCACAGAGAGGTCCTCCCTGCACTCCACCACAGGGACATTCTTTCCACTGTCCACAATAGAACTTCCTTTCCACTGTCCACCACAGGTACATTCTCTTCACTGTCCACCAGAGGCACACCCTTCCCACTGTCCACCACAGGAGGTCCTCCCCACTGTCCACCAGAGGCACACCCTTCCCACTGTCCACCACAAAGAGGTCTTTCCTAATGTCCACAACAGGGACATTAGGACAGTCCTTCCCACTGTCCACAAAATATATGTCCTTCCCATTGACCACCACAAAGATCTCCTTCACACTGTCAACCAAGGGAAATGCCTCTACTGTCCACCACAGGGATGTCCTTTCCACTGTCCACCACATTGATGTCCTTCGCAATGTCCACAACAAACATGTACATCCCACTGTCCACCACAGGAACGTCCTCTCCACTGTACACTACAGGGAAGTCCTCCCAACTCTCCACCACAGGGAATTCCTCTCTACTGTCCACCACGGGGATGTCCTTTCCACTGTTTACCAGAGGGATGTCCATCGTACTGTCCACAACAGGCATGTCCTTCCTAATGTCCACCTCAATGATGTCCTTTCTTCTGTCCACCACAGGGACTTTCTTCCAACTGTCCACCACATGGTGGTCCTCCCCACTGTCCACCAGAGAGACATGCTTGCCACTGTAAAACACACGGATGTCCTTTGCAATGTCCACAACATGAACGTCGTTCCCACAATCCACAACATAAATGTCCTTCCCACACTCCAACACAGGTATCTTCTTCCCATTATTCACCACAGAGAGGTCCTGTCTACTATCCACCAAAATGATATCCTTATCACTATCCACCCAAGTGATGACCTCCCCTCTCTCCACCACAGGGACATTCTTCCCACTGTCCACCAAAGGGAGTTACTCCCCAATGACCAGCAGAGGAACATCCTTCCCCCTGTTCACTACAAGGGGGTCTTTCACAATGTCCACAACAAGGACGTGCTTCCAGCAGTCCACAAAATATATGTCCTTTTAATTTCCACCACAGGGACCTCCTTCTCAATGTCCACCACAGGCAAGTCCTCTCTACTGTCTACCACAGGTATGTCATTTCCACTGTCCACCACAGGGATGTCCTCCACCATGACCACAACAGGCATGTCCTTTTCATGGTCCATTACAGGGACCTCCTTCACACTGTCCAACACAGGGAAGTCCTCTCTACTGTCCACCACAGCAACTTCCTTTCCACTTTCCACCACTTGACATCCTCCGCACTGTCCACCAAAAATATGTACATCCTACTGTCGATCACAGAAACGTCCTCTCCACTGTCCACTACACAGAGGTCCTCCCAACTGTCCACCAAAGGGACATCCTTTCCAATATTCACCAAAGAGATGTCCTTTCCCCTGTTCACCACAAAGACACCCTCCTGTGTACCACAACAACATCCATACCACTGTCCACAACATGGTTGTCCTCACCAATGTACACTACAGGGACATCCTCACCACTGTCCAAAACATGAATATCCTTCACACTGTAAATCACAGGGACATCCTACACATTGTCCACCACAGGGAGGTCCTCCCTACTGTCCACAACAGGAACATCCTTCTGCCTCTCCACCACAGTGATGTCCTCACCACTGTACACCTCAAGGACATTCTCCTGTGCAAAAGAGGGATTTTCTTACCACTGTACATGCCAGAGATGTCCTCTGCACTCCCCAATACAAGGACATCCTTCTCACTGTCCACCAAAGAGACATTCTCTTGTGCACCACAGGAATGTTGTTCTTACTGACTACAGGCCATCATCTGCACTGTTGACCACAGTGAAATCTTCTCAACTCTCCACCACAGTGACATCCTCCCAACTGTCCACAACAGGGATGTCCTCCCAACTATCAAACACAGCGACGTCCTTCCCACTGTAAACACCAGGGACATCCTCCCCACTGTGCACCACAGGGACATCCTCCTGTGCACAACAACAGGGATGTCCTAACCACTGTCCACCACAGAGATGTCCTCCGCACTCTCCACCATATGGACATCCTTCCAACTATGCACCACAGGGACATTCTCCAGTGCACCACAGTAACATCTTCCCTACTGCCCATCACATTGAAATCCTCCCCACTGTCCACCACTGGGATGTCCTCTCCACTGTCTACAACATTGATGTCCTTCCCACAATTCACACCAGGACATCCTCCTGTGTACCACAAGGACATGCTTACCACTGTTCACAACATGCTTGTCCTCACCAATGTCCACTACAGGGACAACCTCACCACTGTCCAAAACATGAATATCCTTCACACTGTAAACCACAGGGACATCCTACACATTGTCCACCACAGGGAGGTCCTCCCCACTGTTCACAACAGGAGCATCCTTCTGCCTGTCCACCACAGTGATGTCCTCCCCACTGTACACCTCAAGGACATCCTCCTGTGTAAAAGAGGGATGTTCTTACTACTGTACATGCCAGAGTTGTCCTCTGCATTCCCCAATACAAAGACATACTTCTCACTGTCCACCAAAGAGACATTCTCTTGTGCACCACAGGAATGTTGTTCTTAATGTCTACAGGCCGTCATCTGCACTGTCCAACACAGTGAAATCCTCTCAACTCTCCACCACAGTGACATCCTCCCTGTCAACAACAGGGACGTCCTACCCACTGTCAACCACAGGGAGGTCCTTCCTACTGTCAACCACAGAGAGGTCCTCCCAGCTGTCCACCACAGGGACATCCTTCTATCTGTTCACAAGAAAAACATCCTCCCTACTGTGCACCACAGGCACATCCTCCCGTGCACAACATTGATGTCCTCACCCTTTTGCACCACAGGAAGATCTTCCTGTGAACACCAGGGATGTCCTCACCACTGTCTACCCCAGAGATGTCCTCCGAACACTCCACAGTAGAAACATCGTTCGCAATGTCCACCAAAGGACGTTCTCCTTTGCACCAGAGAAACATCCTCACCACTGGCCACCACAAGACATCCTCCCCACTGTCCACCACAGGGACGTACCCCCCACTGTAAACCAGAAAGATGTCCTTCTAACTGTCTAATACAGGGACAACCTCCCCAGTGTCAACCAAAGGGACGTCCACCCCACTGTCCACCACAGGGATGTTTCTGTATGGTCCAACCCAGGGGCGTAATCACTAAAGTCCACCACAGGGACATCATTCTTACTGTCCACAACAGGGAGGTCCTCCCCACTGTCCACAACATGGATGTCCTTCCCACTGAAAACCAAAGAAATGTCCTTCCCACAGTCCACCACAGGGCCGTCCTTCCAACTGTTGACTATATGGACATCCACCCCACTGTCCACCACAGGGAATTCCTCCACACCATCAACCACAGGGAGGTCCTCCCCATAGTCCACCACACGGATGTCCTCCACAGTGTAATTCACAGTGATGTTCTTCCCAGTGTCCACCTCAGTGACTACCTCCCCTGTTTCAATCACAGGGACATCCTACCCACTGTCCACCAAAGAAAGGTTCTCCCTGCTGTCCGCCACAGGGAAATCCTTACCACTATTTACCACAGGGTCATCCTCACCAATGTCCACCACAGGGAAATCCTTCCCACTGTTCACCACAGGAAAATCCTTTCCACTGTGGACCACAGGGACATTCTTCTGTACATAACAGAAATGTTCTTACCCCTGTCCATCACAGAGATGTCCTCTGCACTCCCCACTCCAGGGAAATCCTTCCCATTGTCCACCAAAAAGACATTTTCTTGTGCACACCAGGAACCTCTTCCCCACTGTCCACAATGCCATCATCCCCAATGTCCACCACAGTGAAATTCTCTCACCAATGTCCACCGCAGAGATGTCCTTCCTACAGTCTACCACAGGGATTTCCTCCCAACTGTCAAACACAGGGACGTCCTTCCCACTGTAAAGCACAGGGACATCCTCCCCACTATGCACCACAGGGACATGCTCCTGTGCATAACAGAGAGGTCCTCACGAATGTGCACCACAGGGACATCTTTAGGTGCACACCATAGACGTCCTCACCACTGTCCACCCCAGAGATTTCCTCTGCACTCTCCAAAACAGGAACATTCTTCTCATGGTCCACCAAAATAACGTTGTTGTGTACACCACAGAACCGTCCTCACCACTGTCCACCACAGGGACATCCTCATCACTGTCCAGCACAGGGATGTCCTTAGCACTGTCCACCACAGGGACATCCTCCACATTGTTCACCACAGGGACATCCATCTGCCTGGCCACCACAGGGATGTCCTCCCCACTCTCCATAAAAAGACATCCTTCCCACTGTCAACCACAGGGATGTCCTCCTAACTGTCCACCAGAAGGATATCCTTCCCACTGTTCACCACAAGGAGTTCCTTCCCAATATCCACAAAAGGGACGTCCTTTGTACTGTCCACTACATATACGTCCTTCTCACTGTCCATAACAGGGACATTCTTCCCACTGTCTACCACAGGGAGGTCCTATCTACTGTCCACTATAGTGATGTCCTTTCCACTGTTCACCACAGGGACGTCCTCCTCACTGTCTACCACAAGGACATCCTTCCCACTGTCCACCACAGAAACCACCTCCCCACTGTCTACCACGGGAATGTCGTACACTCTGTCAGCCACAAGTACATCCTGCCCAATGTCCAACACAGAGTTGTCCTCAGCACTCTTCACCACAGGGACATCTTTCTCCCATCAACCACAAAGACGTCCAACCCACTGTCTACCACAGAGATGTTTCTTCACTCTCCACAACAGGTGCTTCCTCAACAATGTCCACCACAGGGGTGTTCTTTAACATTGTTCAAAACAGGAACATCCTCCCCACTGTGTACAACACTGTCATTCTCCTTTACAAAACAGGGTTGTCCTCATGACTGTGCACCACAGGGACATCTTCCAGTGCACAACAGGGATGTCATCACCACTGTCCACCCCAGAGATGTCCTCTGCACTCTCCAAAACAGGGACATTCTTCTCACGGTCCACCAAAATGATGTTCTCCAGTGCACCACAGAAACATCCTCACCACTGTTTACTACAGGGATGATCTCCCCACAGTCCAGCACAGGGACATCCTACCCACTGTCCAAAACAGGGATGTTCTTCCCACTGTCCACCACAGAACGTCCTTCCCACTGTCCACCAAAGGAATGTCCTTCCTAAAGTCCACCACAGGGACATTCTTCCAACTGTCCACCATATGGACATACTCCCCACTTTCCATCACCATTGTCTACCACAGGGACATCCTTCCCACTGTCCATCAAAGCGATGTCCTTCCAATTGTTCATCTCATGGACATCCTCCAAATTGTCCACCACAGTGACATCCTTCCTCATCTACCACAGAGACTTAAACCCCACTGTCCACCACAGGGATGTTTCCCCACTGTCCACCACAGGGTTGTCCTCACCAATGTACACCAATGGGGTGTTCTTTCCCACTGTTCAAAACATGGACATCCTCCCTACTGTGCACCACAGTATCATCCTCCTGTGCACAACAGGGTCATCCTCTTGACTGTGAACCACAGGGACACCTTCCAGTGCACACCAGAGACATCTTCACCACTGTCCCCCCAGAGATGTATGCTGCACTCTCCAAAACAGGGAAATATTTCCCACGGTCCATCAAAGGGTCATTCTCCAGTGCACCACAGAAAGGTCCTCACCACAGTTTACCACAGGGATGTCCTCCCCACTGTCCATCACAGGGACATCCTTCCCACTTTCCACAACAGGGTCATCTTTCCCATTGTCCATTCAGGGACATCCTTCCCACAGTCCACCACAGAGAGGTCCAACACACTGTCCACCACAGGAATGTCATACCCACTGTCCACCTAACGGATGTTCTTCCCACAGTCCACCACAGGGACATTCTTCCAACTGTCCACCACACGGACATCCTCCCCACTGTCAATCACATGGATGTCCTCACCACTGTCTACCACAGGGATGTCCTTCCAACTGTCCATCAAAGGGACGTCCTTCCCACTGTCCACCACAGGGACATCCTCCAAATTGTCCACCACAGTGAAATCCTTCCCTCATACCACAGAGATGTAAACCATACTGTCCACTAGAGGGATTTTTTCCCCCACTCTCCACCACAGGGTTGTCCTCATCAATGTCCACCACTGGGGTGTTCTTTCCCACTGTTCAAGACAGCGACACCCTCCCTACTGTGCACCACAGGCACAATCTCCTGTTCATAAAAGGGACGTCCTCACGACTGTGCACCACAGGGATATCTTACAGTGCACACCAGGGACGTCCTCACCACTGTCCACCCCAGAGATGTCCTCTGCAGTCTCCACAACAGGGAAATTCTTCTTACAGTCCACCACAGAAACATTCTCACCACTGTTCACCACAGGGACATTCTTCCCACTTTCCACCACAGTGATGTCCTTCCCACTGTCCACTACAAGGACGTCATTCACACTGTCCATAAGAGATATATCCTCCCCACTGTACACAAATGGGATGTCCTTCCCACTGTCCACCAAAGAGACATTCTCTTGTGCACCACAGGAACCTTGTTCTTACTGTCTACAATGCTGTCAACTGCACTGTCTACCACAATGAAATTCAATCAACTCTCCACCACAGTGACATCCTCCCAACTGTCCATAACAGGGATGTCCTCGCACAAACACAGTTAAGTCCTTCCCAGTGTAAACAACAGGGACATCCTCCCCACTGGGCACAACAGTAATATCCTAACCACTGTCCACCACAGAGAAGTCCTCCAAACTCTCCACCATATGAACATCCTTCTGACTATGCACCACAAGGACATTCTCCAGTGCACCACAGTAACAACCTCCCCACTGTCCACCACAGTGAAATCCTCTCCATTGTCCACGACAGGGATGTCTTCCCCAATGTCTACAACAGGGATGTCCTTCCCACAATTCAAAACAGAAAGGTCCTCCCTGCTGTCCACCAAATGGGCGTCCTTCCCTCTGTCCACCTCAGTGATATCCTCCCCACAGACCATAACAGGGATGTTCTTCCCACTTTCCACCACAGGGACGTCCTCCCTACTGTTCACTAGAGGGTCATCCTTTCCACTGTCCACCACAAGAAGGTCTTTCCCCATGTCCACAACAGGGACTTCCTTCCCAAAGTACACACCATATATGTCGTTCCAATGTCCACCACAGGGACCTCCTGCTCACTGTCCACCACAGGGAAGTCCTCTCTACTGTCCACCAGAGGAATGTCCTTTCCAGTGTTCACCACAGTGATGTCCTCCACACTGTCCACAACAGGCATGTCCTTTTCACTCTTTACCACAGGGACATCTTTCCCACTGTCCACCACACAGAAGTCCTCAGTACTGTGCATCAGAGTGATGTCCTTTCCACTGTCCACCACAGGGATGTCCACAGCACTGTCCACAACAGGCATTTCCTTCTCACTGTCCACTACAGAAAGGTACACCCTGCTGTCCACAACAGGAACATACTTCCTAATGTCCTCCTCAATGATGTCCTTTCCTCTGTCTACCACAGGGATGTCCTTCTCATTGTCTACCACATGATGTTGCTCCCCTCTTTCCACCAGAGGGAAATAATTTCCACTATAGAACACACAGAGGTCCTTCCCAATGTCCACAACACGTACTTCCTTCCCCAAATCCACAACATAAATGTCCTTTCCACTCTCAAACACAGGGACCTTCTTCACAACAGAGAGGTCCTCTCTACTATCCAACACAGGGATATCTTTAACACTGTCCACCCTAGTGACAACCTCCCCTCCCTCCACCACAGGGACATCCTCCCCACTGTTCACCACAGGTAGTTCCTCCCCAATGACCACGAGAGGGACATCCTTCACACTGTTCACCACAACGATGTCTTTCCCAATGTCTATATCAGGCACGCCATTCCCACAGTCCACAACTTATATGTCTTCCCAATGTCCACAACAGGGACCTCCTTCCCATTCTCCACCACAGGGAATTCCTCTCTACTGTCCACCACAGGGATGTCCTTAACATTGTCCAAAACAGTGACATCCTCCCTACTGTCCACAACAGAATGTCCTTCCCACTGTTTACCACAGAAAGGTCCTTCAGACTGTCCAACACAGGGATGTCCTTCCCCCTGACCACCACAGGGATGTCCTCCCCACTGTCCACCAGAGGGATATCCTTCCCACTGTTCACCACAAGGAGGTCCTTCCCAATATTGACAACAGTGACTTCCTTCCCACCATCCACAACATAAATGGTCTTCCCACTGTCCACCACAGTGTGTTTCTCTCTACTGTCCACCACAGAGATGTACTTTCCACAGCCCACCAAAGGGACGTTTTCTTTTCCACCAGAGAAACTTCCTCACCACAGTACACCACAGATATGTCCTCACCACTGTCCACCACTGTGAAGTTGTTTCCACTTTCCAATATGAGGAGGTCCTCTCCACTGTCCACCACAGAAACATCATTTCCACCGTGCACCACAGGGAAATACCTTGCATTGTCCACCACAGAGACATCCTTCCCACTGTCCACCACAGTGAGGTCCTCCCTGCTGTCCACCACAGGGGCATCCTTCTCATTGTTCACCACAAGGACATCCTCCCCACTGTGCAGAACAGGGACATCCTCCCATGCACAACAGTGATGTCCTCAGCCTGTGCACCACAGGAACATCTTCCTGTGCACACCAGGGATGTCCTCACCACTGTCTACCCCAGAGATATCTTCCGCACACTCCAAGGCAGTGACATCATTCCCAATGTCCACAAAAAGACATTCTCTTTTGCACCAGAGAAACGTCCTCCCTACTGTCCAACACAGGACTTCCTCCCCACTGTCCACCAAAGGAACATATTCCCCACTGTCCACCAAAGAGAAGTCCTTTACACTGTCCACAACTGGGACGTCCTTCCCACTGTCCACCACAGAGAGGTTTTTCCCACTGTCCATCACATTGAGTTCCTCCCAGCTGTTCTCCACAGGGACGTTCTTCTCACTGTTCACCACAAGGACATCCTCCCCACTGTGCACCACAAGGACATCCTCCTGTGCACACCAGAGATGTCCTCATTTTTGTGCACCACAGGAACATCCTCCTATGCACTCCATGGATGTCCTCACCACTGTCTACCCCAGAGATATTCTCCGCACTCTTCACTACAGGGACATCATTCCCAATGTCCACCAAAGGAACGTTCTCCTTTGCACCAGAGAAACATCCTCACCACTGTCCACCACAAGACCTCCTCCCCACTGTCCACAACAGGGACTTACTCCACACTGTCCACCAAAGGGAAGTCCTCTCCACTGTCCGCAACAGGGACATCGTTCTCACTGTCCACTCGAATGATGTCCTTCCAACTGTCTACCACAGGAACATCCTCCCCAGTGTCAACCAAAGGGACGTCCACCCCACTGGACACCACAGGGATGTTTTCCACACACTCCAACACAGGGCCATCCTCAGCAATGTCCACCATAGGGACATCATTCCTACTGTGCACCACAGGGAGGTCCTCCCCACTGTCCACAACATGGACGTCCTTCCCACTGTAAACCAATGAAATGTCATTCCCACAGTCCACCACAGGGACGTCCTTCCAACTGTTGACTACACGGACATCCACCCCACTGTCCACCACAGGGAAGTCCTCCCCACCATCCACCACCGAGAGGTTCTCCCCATAGTCCACCACACGGATGTCCTCCACAGTGTAATCGACAGGGATGTCCTCCTCAGTGTGCACTACAGTGAAGTACTCACCACACTACACCACTGGGATGTTCCTTCCCACTGACCACCTCAGTGACTACCTCCCCTCTTTCCATCACAGGGACATCCTACCCACTGTCCATCACAGAAAGGTTCTCCCTGCTGTCCACCATAGGGACATCCTTACCATTATTTACCACAGGTTCGTCCTCACCAATGTCCACCACAGGGAAATCCTTCCCACAGTTCACCATAGGAACATATTTTCCACCGTGCACCAAAAGGACATTCTTCTGTGCATAACAGAAATGTTCTTACCACTGTCCATTGCAGAGATGTAATCTGCACTCTCCACTCTAGGGAAATCCTTCCCATTGTCCACTAAAGAGACGTTTTCTTGTGCACCACAGGAACGTCCTCCCCACTGTCCACAAAGACATCATCCCCACTGTCCACCACAATGAAATTCTCTCACCAATGTCCACCGAAGAGACGTCCTTCCCACAGTCCACCACAGGGATTTCCTCCCAACTGTCAAACACAGGGATGTCCTTCACACTGTAAACCACAGGGACATCCTCCCCACTGTGCACCACAGGGACATCCTCCTGTGCACGACAGGGATATCCTCATGAATGTGCACCACAGAGACATCTTCCAGTGCACACCATAGATGTCCTCACCACTGTCCACCCCGTTGATGTCCTCTGCCCTCTCCAAAAGAGGGACATCCTTCCCATGGTCCACCAAAAGAACGTTTCCCTGTGCACCACAGAAACGTCCTCAACACTGTCCAACACAGGGATGTCCTCATCACTGTCCAGCACAGGGATGTCCTTACCACTGTCCACCACAGGGACATCCTCCACATTGTTGACCACAGGGACGTCCTTCTGCCTGTCCACTACAGGGATGTCCTGCCCACACTCCACAAAAAGACATCCATCCCACTGTCCACCACAGGAATATCATCCCAACTGTACAACACAGAGAGTTCCTCTTCACTGTCCACCACAGGGATGTCCTCCCAACTGTCCACCAGAGGAAAATCCTTCTCACTGTTCACCACGAGGAGGTCCTTCCCAATGTCCACAAAAGGGACATCCTTTTTACTGTCCACAAGGTAAACGTCCTTCTCACTGACAACAACAGAAACATCCTTTCCTCTGTCTATCACAGGGAGGTCCTATCTACAGTCCACCACCGTGATGTCCTTTCCACTGTCCACCACAGGGACATCCTCCTCACTGTCCACCACAAGGATATCCTTCCCACTGTCCACCACATAAACCACCTCCCCACTGTCCATCACGGGAACATCTTACAATCTTTCAGCCACAGGGACATCCTGCCCAATGTCCACCACAGGGATGTTCTCACCAATGTCCAACACAGAGTTGTCCTCAGCACTCTTCACCACAGGGACATCTTTCCTCCATCAACCACAAAGACGTCCAGCCCACTGTCCACCACAGAGATGTTTTCCACTGTCCACATCATGGGCATCCTCACCAATGTCCACCACAGCAGTGTTCTTTCCCATGGTTCAAAACAGGAACGCCCTCCCTACTGTGCACCACAGGGACATCCTCCTGTGCACAACAGGGTCATCCTCATGACTCTGCACCACAGGGATATCTTCCACAGCACAACAGGGAAGTCTTCACCACTGTCCATCCCAGTGATGTCCTCTGCACTCTACAAAACAGAGACATTCTTCCCATGGTCCACCAAAATGAAGTTCTCCAGTGCACCACAGAAATGTCCTCACTACTGTTTACTACATGGATGACCTCCCCACTGTTCAGAAAAGGGACATCCTCCCCACTGTCCACAACAGGGATGTCCTTCCCACTGTCCACCACAGGGACGTCCTTTCCACTGTCCCCCAAAGGGATGTCCTTCCCAAAGTCCACCACAGGGACATTCTTCCAACTCTCCACCACCTGGACATCCTCCCCACTGTCCATCACATGGACGACATTACCAGAGTCTACCACAGGGACGTCTTCCCCACTGTCCATTAAAGGGATGCCCTTTTAATTGTTCACAATAGGGACATACTCCAAATTGTCCACCACAGTGATATTCTTCCCCCATCTACCACAGAGATGTAAACCCAACTGTCCACCATAGGGATGTTTCCCCACTGTCCACCACAGGATTCTCCTCACCAATGTCCACCACAGGGGTGTTCTTTCCCACTGTTCAAAACATGGATATCCTCCCTACTGTGCACCACAGTAACATCCTCCAGTGCATAACAGGGTCATCCTCATGACTGTGCACCACAGGGACATTTTCCAGTGTACACCAGAGACATCTTCACCACTGTCCACCCCAGAGATATCCTCTGCACTCTCCAAAACAGGGACATCCTTCCTACTGTTCACCAAAAAGACGTTCTCCAATGCACCACAGAAAGGTCCTCAATACTGTTCATCGCAGGGCTGTCCTCCCCACTGTCCATCACAGGGACATCCTTACCACTTTCCACAACAGGGTCATCCTTCCTATTGTCCACTACAAGGATGTCCTTCACACTGTCCACCATAAAGAGGTCTAACCCACTGTCCACCACAGGGATGTCATACCCACTGTTCACCAAAGGGATGTCCTTCCCATAGTCCACCAACGGGACATTCTTCCAACTGTCCATCACAGGGATGTCCTTTCCACAGTCCACAACATATATGTCTTCCCACTGTCCACCACAAGGACCTCCTTCCCACTGTCCATCAGAGGGATGTCCTGTCTACTGTCCACCACAGGTATGTCCTTTCCAATGTCCACCACAATGACGTTCTCAGCACTGTCCACAGCACACATTCACATCCCACTGTCCACCACAGAAACGTTCTCTCCACTGTCCACCACAGGGAGGCCCTCCCAACTGTCCACCACAGGAATGTCCTTTCCACTGTTCACCAAAGAGATGTCCTTCCCACTGTCCACCACAGGGACATACTCCTGTGTACCAGAAGGACATCCTTACAACTGTCCACAACATGAATATCCTCCACACTGTAAACCACAGGGACATCCTACACATTGTCCACAACAGTGAGGTCCTGCCCACTGTCCACAACAGGAACATCCTTCTGCCTGTCCACCACAGTGATGTCTTCTCCACTGTACACCTCAGGGACATCCTCCTGTGCACAACAGAGATGTTCTTACCAATGAACACCCTATAGATATACTCTGCACTCCCCACTACAAGGACATCCTTCTCACCATCCACCAAAGAGACATTCTCTTGTGCACCACAGGAACATTGTTCTTCCTGTCTACAAGGCCATTATCTGCACTGTCCACCACAGTGAAATCTGTTCAACTCTCCACCACAGTGACATCCTCCCAACTGTCCACAACAGGGATGTCCTCCCAACTATCAAACACACTGAAGTCCTTCCCACTGTAAACAACAGGGACATCCTCCCGACTGGGCACAGCAGGGATGTCCTAACCATTCTCCACCAAAGAGATGTCCTCTGCACTCTCCACCATATAGACATCCTTCTGACTATGCACCACAAGGACGTTCTCCAGTGCACCAGAGTAACGTCCTCCCCACTGTTCACCACATTGAAATCCTCCCCACTGTCCACCACCGGGATGTCATTCCTACTGTCTACAACAGGAATGTCCTTCCCCCAAATTAAAACAGAAAGGTCCTCCCTGCTGTCCACTACAGGGACGTCCTTCCCTCTGTCCACCTCAGTGATATCCTCCCCTCAGACCATAACAGGGATGTCCTTCCCACTTTCCACCACAGGGACATCCTCCCCACTGTCCACAAGAGGGTCATCCTTCCCACTGTCCACCAAAAGTTCTTTCCCGATGTCCAAAACAGGGACATCCGTCCCATTGTCCCCCACAAGGACATCTTTTCACTGCACACAAAAAGGTCTTCATTCCCACTGTTTAACACAGGGACGTCTTCCTAACTGTCCACCACACAAATATGTTCACTACTGTCCACTACAAAAACATCCATCCCACTATACACAACAGGGACATACTCCCCACTGTCCTCCACAAGGACATCCATCCCACTGTCCACAACAGGAAGGTCCTAAACACTGTCCACCACCATCCCACTGTCCACAACAGGAAGGTCCTAAACACTGTCCACCACAGGGACATCCTCCCAACTGTCCACCCCAAGGAGTTCCTCCCCCACAGTCCACCTAAGTGACGTCCATCCCACTGTCCACCACAGGAACGTCCTACCCCACAGTCCACCAGAGTGTGGTCCTCCCCATTGTCCAACACAAGGACATCCTCCTGTGCAAAAGAGGGTGTCCTCACCACTGTGCACCACAGGGACATACTTTGCATTGTCCACCAAAGGGACATCATTCCCACTGTCCACCAAAGTGAGGTCCTTCCTTCTGTCCACTGCAGAAGCATCCTTACCACTGTCCACCACAGGGTCATCCTCACCACTGTCCCCCACAGGAGGTCCTTCCCACTGTTCACCAGAGAGACATCTTCCACAATGTGCACAAAGGGACATCCTTTTACTGTTCTCAACAGGGAAGTCCTTCCCAATGTCCACCACAGAAAGGTCCTCCTTGCTCTCCACCATAGGGACAGTCTTCCCACTGTCCACCATAGAATGTCCTTTCCACTGTCCACCACTGGTACATCCTCTCCACTGTTCACCAGAGGGACGCCCTTCCCATTGTACACCACAAAGAGGTCCTTTCTGCTGTCCACCACAGGGACATTCTTCCCACTGTCCACAACAGAGATGTCTTCCCATTGTCCACCACAAGGATGTCCTTCTCACTTTAAACAGGGATGTCCTCCCCACAGTCCACTACAGAGACATCCTACTCATGTCCACCATAGGGAGGTCCTCCTCACTGTCCACCATAGGGACATATTCCCCTTGTCCACAACATGGACATACTTCCACTGTCCAAAAATGACATTATTACCACAGTTTATCACAGAGATGACCTCCCAATTGTCCACTACAGGTACGTTCTCTACAGTGTCCACCATAGAGAGGTCCACACAACTGTCCACCACAGGGATTTCCTCCCCACTGTCCATCAGAGGGAAGTCTTCCCCACTGTCCACCACAGGGATGTCCTCCTGTGTAGCACAAGGACACCACAGGGACATCTTCAAAAATGTCCAGCACAGTGACATCCTTCGCAATGTTCTCCACAGGGACATCCTCCTGTGCACAACAGGGACATCCTGTCCAATGTGCACCACAGGGAAATCCTTTCCACTGTCCACCACAGAGACATCCTCCCCAATGTTCACTACAGAGTGGACCTCCCTACAGTCCACCACATGGACGTCTTTCCCACTGTCCACCAAAGAAACATCCTCCTCACTTTGCACCATTGGGACATCCTCCTATGCACAAAAGTGATGTTCTCACAACTGTGCACCACAGGAATATTCTTTCCACTGTCCACAACAGAGATGTCCTTCCCACTGTAGACCACAGAGATGTCCTCCCTGCTGTCCACCACAGGAACATTCTTCCCACTTTCCACCACAGAAACATCCTCCCCACTGTCCACCAAAGGGATGTCCTCACCACATTCCGGCACAGAGACATCCATCACACTGTCCACAACAGAAACATCCTCCCCACTGTCCACCACAGGGAGGTCCTCCCAACTTCCACCACAGGGATGTCCTTTCCACGGTCCACCAAACAGATGTCCTTCCAACTGTCCACCACAGGGACATCCTCCTGTGTACTAATAGGACATCCTTACCACTGTCCACAGCATGGTTGACCTCAACAATATGTACTACAGGGAAGTCCTCACTGCTGTTCACCACACGAATATCCTCTGCACTGTAAACCACAGGGACATCCTACCCACTGTCCACCACAGGGATGTCCTTCCCACTGTACACCACAGGGACAGCCTCCTGTGCACAACAGGGATTTTCTTACCACTGTACATGCCAGAGATGTCTTCTGCACTCCCCACTACAAGGACCTCCTTCTCACTGCCCACCAAAGAGACATTCTCTTGTGCACCACAGGAGCACGGTCCTTACTGTCCACAAGGCCGTCATCCACACTGTCCACCACAGTGAAATCCTCTCAACTCTCCAACACAGAGTCATCCTCCCAACTGTTCACAACACGAATGTCCTCCCAACTATCAAACACAGCGGAGTCCTTCCCACTGTAAACAACAGGGACATCCTCCCCACTGTGCACCACAGGGAAATCCTCCTGTGCACAACAGGGATGTCCTAACCACTGTCCACCACAGAGATGTCCACCACACCCTACATCATATGGACATCCTTCCAACTATGCACCACAGGGACATTCTCCAGTGCACCACAGTAACATCCTCCCCACTGTCCATCACAGTGAAATCCTCCCCACTGTCCACCACTGGGATGTCCTCCCCATTGTCTACAACAGGGATGTGCTTCCCACTATTCACACCAGAAAGGTACTCCCCGCTGTCCACCAAGGAGAGGTAATTAATACTGTCCACCTCAGTGATATCCTCTCCTCAGGTCATAACAGGGATGTCCTTCCCACTGTCAAATACAAGGAGGTCCTCCCAACTGTCAACCAGAGGCACACCCTTCCTACTTTCCACCACAAAGAGGTCTTTCCTAATGTCCACACAGTGACGTCCTTCCCACTGTCCACAGCATATATGTCCTTCCCACTGTCCACCACAGGGACCTCCTTTCTACTGTCCACCACAAGGATGTCCTCTCTACTGCCCACCACTGGGATGTCCTTTCCACTGTCCACAACATTGACGTCCTCTGCACTGTCCACAACAAACAGTTACATCCCACTGTCCACCACAGAAATGTTCTCTCTACTGTCCACCATAGGGAGGTCCTCCCAAATTTCCACCACAGGGACGACCTTTCCATTGTTCACCAAAGAGATGTCCTTCCCACTGTCCACCACAGGGACATCCTTTTGTGTACCACAAGGACATCCTTACCATTGTCCACAACATGGTTGTCCTCACCAATGTCTACTACAGGGACGTCCTCACCACTATCTACAACATGAATACAATCCACACTCTAAACCACAGGGACATCCTAAACATTGTCCACCAAAGGGAGGTCTGCCCCACTGTCAAAAACAGGAATATCCTTCTGCCTGTCCACCACAGTGATGTCCTCCCAACTGTATACCTCAGGGACATCCTCCTGTGCACAACAGAGATGTCCTAACCACAGTCTACCACAGAGATGTCCTCTGCACTCACCACCATATGGACATCCTTCTGACTATGCACCAAAGGGACATTCTCCAGTGCACCACAGTAATATCCTCCCCACTGCCCAGCACAGTTAATTCCTCCCCACTGCCCAGCACTGGGATATTCTCCTCACTGTCTACAACAGGGATGTTCTTCCCACAATTCAAAACAGAAAAATCCACCCTGCTGTCCACCACAGGGAAGTCCTTCCTTCTGTCCACCTCAGTGATATCCTCACCTCAGAACATGACAGGTATGTCCTTCCCACTGTCCACTACAGGGATGTCCTCCCCACTGTCTACAAGAATGTCATCCTTCCCACTCTCCACCACAAGGAGGTCTTTCCCAATATCCACAACAGGGATGTCCTTCCCACAGTGGACAACATATATCTCCTTCCTATATCCACCACAGGGAAGTCCTCTCTACTGTCCACCAGAAGAATGTATTTTTCACTGTCCACCAAAGGTATGTCCTGCACACTGTCCACCACAGGCATGTCCTTTTAGATCTCTAACACAGGGACCTCATTCCCACAGTCTACAACAGGGAAGTCTCTCTACTGTCCAACACAGGGAAGTCCTCTCTACCCTCCACCACAGGGATGTTCTTTCCACTGTCAACCAATGGGACGTCCTCCGCATTTTCCACAACCGGCATGTCCTTCCCACAGTCCACCACAGAAATGTACACCCTGGTGCACACAACAGGAACGTACTTCCCAATGTCCACTAAATGATGTCCTTGACTATGTCCACCACAGAGACGACCTTCCCACTGTCCAGCACATGGTGTTTATCCCCACTGTCCATGAGAGGGACACGCTTCCCTCTTTCCACCACATGGAGGTCCTTCCCAAAGTCCACAACATGGACGTCCTTCCCACAATCCACAACATAAATGTCCTCCCCACTGTCCAACACATGGACCTTCTTCCCACTGATCACAACAGAAAGGTCCTCTCTACAATCCACCACAGGGATGTCATTACCACTGTCCAAACCAGTGACATCCTCCTCACTGTGCACAACAGGGATGTCCTTCCCACTGTCCACCTAATTGACGTCATCCACTCTGTCCACAAGAGGGACATTCTGCCTACAGTTCACCACAGGGAGGTCTTTCCCAATGTCCACAACAGAGATGTTCTTCCCACATTCCACAGCATAAATGTCTTTTCAACTGTCGACGACAGGGATGTCCTCTCTACTGTCCAACAAAGTGATGTCCTTTCCACTGTCCATCAAAGGTACGTCCTCCCCAGTGTTCACCACAGGGAAGTCCTACCCACTCTCTACCACAGGGAGGCCCTCCCCAATCTCCACCACAGGTAATTCCTCTCCACGGTTCACCACAGTGATGTCATTTCAACTGTCCACCACAGGGACATCCACCCCAATTACCACCATAAGGACATCCTTCATACAGTCCACCATAGAAAAGTCCTCCCTGTTGTCCACCAAAGGGACATCCTTCTCATGTCCACCACAGGGACATCCTCCAAATTGTCCACCACAGTGACATCCTTTTCACTATTCACCACTGGGACATCCTATACACTTTGCACAACAGGGACATTTTCCTGTGCACAACAGGGATATCCTCACCACTGTGCACCACAGGGACATCCTCCTTTGCACACCAGGGATGTCAGCAACACTCTCCACCCCAGAGATGTCCTCTGCAGTCTCCAGGACAGGGACATACTTCCCACTATCCACCAAAGAAACGTTTTTCCCACTATTCACCACAGGGATATCATCCCAAATGTCCAACACAGAAAAGTCCTCTTCACTGTCCACCACAGGGATGTCCTTCTCCCTGTCCACCACAGGGATGTCCTCCCCACTGTCCATCAGAGGGATATCCTTCCCACTGTTCACAACAAAGAGGTCCTTCCCAATATCGACAACAGGGACTTACTTCCCACTGTCCACAACATAAAAGTTCTTCCCACTGTCCACCATAGTGTGTTTCTCTCTACTGTCCACCACAGAGATGTACTTTCCACTGTCCAGCAAAAGGGACATTTTCTTTTGCACCAGAGAAACTTCCTCATCACTGTCCACCACAGAAACGTCCTCACCACTGTCCACCACTGCGATGTCCTTTCCACTTTCCTCTATGAGGAGGTCCTCTCCACTGTCCACAGAAACATTCTTTCCGCTGTTCACCAGAGGGACGTCCTTCCCAACATCCACGACAGGAAGGTCCTCACCACTGTCTACAACATGGACGTCCTTTCCACTGTCCACCACAGAAACATCCTTATCACTGTCTATCAAAGAGACATCTTTACCACTGTCCACCACAGAGAGGTCCTCCCAGCTGTCCACCACAATGAAGTCCTTCACACTGTCCACCACAGTAACATCCTCTCAGTTGTCCAAAACAGAAACGTCCTCTCCACTGTCCACCCCAAGGAGTTCCTCCCCACTGTCCACCACAGGGACATCTTCCCCACTGTCCACCACATGGAGTTCTTCCCCAGTGTACACCAGAGGGACATCCTTTCCACTGTTCACAACACTGAGGTCTTTCCGAATGTCCACAAGAGGAATGTCCTTCCCACAGTCTACAAAATATGTCCTTCCAATGTCCACCACAGGGACCTCCTTCTCACTGTCCACCACAAGGAAGGCCTCTCTACTGTCCACCACAGGTATGTCCTTTCCACTGTCCACCAGAGTGATGTTCTCTGCACTGTCCACAACAGGCATCTCCTTTTCACTCTCCAACACAGGGACCACCTTCCCACTGTCCACCACATGCAAGTCCTCTCTACTGTCCACGACAGGGATGTCCTTTCCACTGTCCACTACATGGATGTCCACTGCACTGTCCACAACAGGCATGTCCTTCCCACTGTCCACCACAGAAAGGTACACCCTGGTGTCCACAACAGGAATGTACTTCCTAATGTCCACCTCAATGATGTCCTTTCCTCTGTCTACCACAGGAACATCCTTCTCACTGTCCACCCCATTGTGTTCCTCACCACTGTCTTTCAGAGGGACATGCTTGCCACTGTAGAACACACGGAGGTCCTTCCCAATGTCCACAACATGTATGTCTTTCCCACAATCCATAACATAAGTGTCCTCCCCACTGTCCAAAACATGGACCTTCTTCCCACTGTTCACCACCGAAAGGTCCTCTCTACTGTCCATCACAGGGATGTCCTAAACACTGTCCAAACAAGTGACATCTTCCCCACTGTCCACCACAGAAAGTTCCTTTCCACTGTCCACCATAGGGATGTCCTTCCCACTCTCCACCTAAGTGACGTCCTCCCCTCTGTCCACAAGAGGGACATTCTTCCCACAGTTCTCCACAAGGAGGTCTTTCCCAATGTCCACAACAAAGATGTTCTTCCCACCCTCCACAACATAAATGTACTTTCCACTGTCTACCACAGGAACCTCCTTCCCACTGTCCACGACAGGGAGGTCCTCTCTACTGTCCTTCAAAGTGATGTTTTTTTCCACTGTCGACCACAAGGACATCCTCCCCTCTGTCCACAACAGGGATGTTCTTTCCACTGTCTGCCACATGGACGTCCTCCCCAGTGTCCACCACAGGAACGTACTACACACTGTCCACCACAGGGACGTCCTACCTACTGTCTCCCACAGAGAGGTACTCCACAATCTCCACCACAGTTAGGTCCTCTCCACTATCCACCACAGGGATGTCATTTCAACTGTCCACAACAGAAATTTCCTCACCACTGTCCAATACAGAGATGTCCTTCCCACTGTCCACCACAGAGACGTTCTAACCACTTCCCTCCATGGGGACATCCTACCCACTGTCTACCACTGGGATGTCCTTCCCACTGTCCACCAAAGGGACGTTCTTCCCATTGTCCACCAAAGGTACATCTTTCAACTGTCCACCACAGAGACATCTTCCCCACTGTCCACCACAGGGACATCCTCCCCACTGAAAACAAAGATGTCCTTCATACAGCACACCATAGAGAAGTCCTTCCTGTTGTCCACCAAAGGGACATCCTTCCCACAGGGACATCCTCCCCACCATCCAACAAAATGTCTTTCCCACTATTCACCACAGGGATATCATCCCAAATGTCCAACACAGAAAAATACTCTTCACTGTCCACCACAGGGATGTCCTTCACCCTGTCCACCACAGGGATGTCCTCCCCATTGTCCACCAGAGAGATATCCTTCCCCCTGTTCACCACAAGTAGGTCCTTCCCAAGATCGACAACAGGGACTTCCTTCCCACTGTCCATAACATAAATTTTCTTCCCACTGTACACCACAGTGTGTTTCTCTCTACTGTCCACCACAGAGATGTACTTTCCACTGTCCACCAAGGGAACATCTTCATTTGCACCAGAGAAACTTACTCACCACTGTCCACCACAGAAATGTCCTCATCACTGTCCACCACTGTGATATCCTTTACACTTTCCACCATGAGGAGGTCCTCTCCACTGTCCACCACAGAAACCTCCTTTCCACTGTCCACCACAGGAACATCCTCATCACTGTTTATCACAGAGACATGTTTACCACTGTCCACCACAGAGAAGTACTCCATGCTGTCCACCACAGGGACGTCCTTCACACTGTCAACCACAGTAAACTCCTCTCAGTTGTCCAAATCAGAAACGTCCTCCCCATTGTCCACCACAGGGACGTCCTACTTACTTTCCACCACAGGGAGAATATCCCCACTGTCTACAACAGGAAGGTCCTTCCCATTGTCCACCACATAAACATCATTTCGCTGTCCATAAAATGGACTTCCTTCTCACTGTTTACCACAGGGACGTCTTCCTAACTGTCCACCACACAAATATGTTCCCAACTGTCCACTACTAAAACATCCACCCCACTTTATACTACAGGGACATACTCCCCACTGTCCTCCACAAGGATGTCCATCCAACTGTCCACAACAGAAAGGTCCTACCCACTGTCTGCCACAGGGACATCCTCCAAACTGTGCACCCCAAGGAGTTCCTCCCCACAGTCCACCAAAGAGACATCTTTCCCACTGCCCAAACATGAACATCTTCCCCACTGTCCACCACATGGACATCCTTCCCACTGTCCACCACAGGGATGTCCTACCCCACAGTCCACCAGAGTTTGCTCCTCCACAAGGTCGAACACAGGGACATCCTCCAAATTGTGCACCACAGTGACATCCTTTTCACTGTTCACCTCTCGGACATCCTACACACTTTGCACAACAGGGACATTTTCCAGTGCACAACAGAGATGTCCTCAACACTGTGCACCACAGGGATATACTTTGCATTGCCCACCACTGGGACATCCACCAAAGTGAGGTCCCCCCTGCTGTTCACCACAGGGGCATCCTTACCGCTGTCATTCATAGGGTCATCCTCACCACTGTCCACCACAGGGATGTCCTCCTCACTGTATAAAACAGGAAAGTACTCTCCAAAGTACACCTCAGAGATGTCCTCTTTACTTACCACCACAGAAAATTTCTCCCCTGTGTCCACAATAGGAACATCCTCACCACTGTCTACCAGTGGGAAGTCCTCCCCACTTTCCACCACAGAAACATCTTCCCAACTCTCCACTACAGGGATGTCCTTCCCACTGTCCACCACAGGGAGGTCCTCTCCACTGTTCACCACAGGCATGTCCACCACACTGTCCACCACAACAAGGTCCTCTCCACTGTCCACCACAAAAACATCCAATCCACTGTCCACCACAGAAACCTCATCACTGTCCATCACTGGGACATCTTTCCCACTGTCAACCACAGAGAGGTCCTCCCAGCTTTCCACCACAGGGACGTCCTTCCCACTGTACACAACCGTAATGTCCTCCCCATAGTCCAAAACAGGGATGTCCTCCTCAATGTCCACCACATGGATATACTACCCACTGTCTACCACAGGGTGGTCCTTCCTACTGTCTACCACTGAGAAGTCCTCCCAGCTGTCCACCACAGGGACATCCTTCTCAGTGTTCACTGCAAGGACATCCTCCCCACTGTGAACCACAGGGACAGCCTCCGTGCACATCAGTGATGTCCTCACCCTTGTGCAACACAGGAACATCTTCCTTTGCACATCAGGGATGTCCTCACCACTGTCTACCCAGAGATATTCCGAACACTCCATGGCAGGGACATCATTCCCATTGTCCACCAAAGGACGTTTTCCTTTGCACCGGAGATACGTCCTCACCACTGTCCACCAGAGGACGTCCTCCCCACTGCCCACCAAAGGAACATATTCCCCACTGTCCACCAAAGAGAAGTGCTTTCCACTGTCCTCAACAGGGACGTCCTTCCCACCTTTCACCACTGGGAGTTCTTTCCTACACTCCACCACAGAGAGTTCTTCCCAGCTGTCCACCACATGGACGTCCTTCTCACTGTTCACCACAAGGACATTCTCCCCACTGTGCACCACAAGGACATCCTCCCGTGCACAACAGGGATGTCCTCACCCTTGTGCACCAAAGGAACATCCTCCTGTGCACACCATGGATGTCAACACCACTGTCTACCCCAGAGATGTTCTCTACACTCTACACGACTGGGACATCATTCCCAATGTCCACTAAAGGGATGTTCTCTTTTGCACCAGAGAAACATCCTCGAAACTGTCCACAACAAACATCCTCCCCACTGTCCACCACAGGGACGTACTTCTCACTGTCCACCAAAGGGAAGTCCTCTCCACTGTCCACAACAGGGACATCCTTTCCACTGTCCACCAGAAAGACATCTTTCCAAGTGTCTACCACAGGGACACCCTCCCTAGTGTCAACCAAAGGATGTCCACCCCACTGTCCACCACAGGTATGTTTTCCACACAGTCCAACACAGGGGCATCCTCACCAATGTCCACCAAAGTTATATCCTTCCCACAGTCCACCACAGAGACATCCTTCCAACTGTCAAATACATGGACATCTACCCCACTGTCCACCACAGTGAAGTCCTCAACACCGTCCACCACAGGGAGGTCCTCCCCATAGTCCACCACACGGATGTCCTCCACAGTGTAATGCACAGGGATGTCCTCCTCAGTGTGCACTACAGTGAAGTACTCACCACTCTATACCACAGGTATGTCCTTCCCACTGACCACATCAGTGACTACCTCCTCTCTTTCTATCACAGGGACATCCTACCCACTGTCCACCAGACAAAGGTTCTCCCTGTTATTCACTACTGGGACATCCTTACCACTATTTACCATAGGGTCATCCTCACCAATGTCCACCCCAGGGAAATCCTTCCCACTGTTCACCACAGAACATCCTTTCCACTGTGCACCACAGGGACATTCTTCTGTGCATAACAGAAATGTTCTTACCACTGTCCATCACAGAGATGTCCTCTGCACTCTCCACTCCAGGGAAATCCTTCCTACTGTCCACCAAAGAGACATTTTCTTGTGCACCACGGGAACATCTTCCCCACTGTCTACAAGGCCATCATCCCCACTGTCCACCTCAGTGAAATTCTCTCACCAATGTCTACCACAGAAACGTGCTTCCCACAGTCCACCACAGGGATTTCCTCCCATCTGTCAAACACAGGGACTTCCTTCCCACTGTAAACCACAGGGACATCCTCCTGTTCACAACAGGGATGTCCTCACCACTGTCCACCCCAGAGATGTCCTCTGCATTCTTCAAAACAGGGACATACTTCCCACAGTCCACCAAAATAACATTTTCCTGTGCACCACAGATACGTCCCCACCACTGCACACCACAGGGACGTCCTCATCACTGTCCAGCACAGGGAAGTCCTTACCACTGTCCTCCACAGGGACATCCTTTACACTCTTCACCACAGGGAACTCCTTCAGCCTGTCCACCACAGGGATGTCCTCCCCACTCTCCACAAAAAGTCATTCTTCTCACTGTCCACCACAGGTATGTCATCCCAACTCTCCAACACAGAGAGTTCCTCTTCACAGTCCACCACAGCGATGTCCTTCCATCTGTCTACCACAGATGTCCTCCCAACTGTCCACCAGAGGGATATCCTTCCCACTGTTCACCACAAGGAGGTCCTTCCCAATGTCCACAAAAGGAACGTCCTTTTTACTGTCCACAACATAAACATCCTCCTCACTGTCCAAAACAGGCACATCCTTCCCACTGTCTAACACAGGGAGGTCCTATCTACTGTCCACCACAGTGATTTCCTTTCCACTGTCTACCACAGGGACATCCTCCTCACTGTCCACCACAAGGACATCCTTCCCACTGTCCACCACAGAAACCACCTCCCCACTGTCCACCATGGGAACGTCCTACACTCTGTCAGCCACAGAAACATCCTGCCAAATGCCCACTACAGGGATATTCTCACCAATATCCAACATAGAGTTGTCCTCAGTGCTCTTCACAACAGGGACATCTTTCCCCCATCAACCACAAAGATGTCCACCCCACTGTCTACCACAGAGATGTTTCTCCCACTGTCCACAACAGGGGTGTCCTCACCAATGTCCACCACAGGGGTGTTCTTTCCCATTGTTCAAAACAGAAATATCCTCCTGACTGTGCACAACAGGGACATCCTCCTGTGCACAACAGGGTCGTCCTAATGACTGTGCACCACAACGACATCTTCCAGCACACAACAGGGACATCTTCACTACTGTCCACCACAGAGATGTCCTCTGCACTCTCCAAAACAGGGACATTCTTACCAAGGTCCACCAAAATGACGTTCTCCAGTGCACCATAGAAATGTCCTCACCACTGTTTACTACAGGGATGACCTCCCCACTGTCCAGCACAGGGACATCCTCCCCACTGTCCACCACAGGGATGTCCTTCCCACTGTCCACCACAGGGACGTCCTTTCCATTGTCCACCAAAGAGATGTCCTTCCCAAAATCCAACACAGGGACCTTCTTCCAATTGTCTACCACATGGACATCGTCCCCACTGTCCATCACATGGACGTCCTCACCACTGTCTACCACAGGGACGTCCTTCCCACTGTCCATCAAAGGGACGTCCTTCCAATTGTTCACCACATGGACATCCTCCAAGTTGTCCACCATACTGACATCCTTCTTCGGTCTACCACAGAGACGTAAACCCCACTGTCCAATACAGGGATGTTTTCCCACTGTCCACAACAGGGTTGTCCTCACCAATGTCCACACTGGGGTATTCTTTCCCACTTTTCAAAATATGGACATCCTACCTACTGTGGACCACAGTATCATCCTCCTGTACACAACAGGGTCATGCTCATGACTGTGCACCACAGGGACATCTTCCAGTGCACACCTGGGACATCCTCACTACTATCCACCCCAGAGATGTCCTCTGCACTCTCCACAACAGGGAAATCCATCCTATAGTCCAACAAAGAGACGTTCTTCTGTGCACCACAGAAACGTTCTCACCACTGTTCGCCACAGGGATGTCCACCCCACTTACCACCACAGGGACATCCTTCCATCAGTCCACCACAGGGACATCCTTCCCACTGTCCACAACAAGGACGTCCTTCCCACTGTCCACCACAGAAATATCCTCCACACAGTCCACAAAAGGATGTCATTCCCACTGTCCACCACAAAGACCTTCTACCCACTGCCCTCCACAGGGACATCCTACACACTGTCTACCACAGGGACATCCTCCCTACTGACCACCAGAAAGACATACTTCATACAGTCCACCATAGAGAAGTCCTCCCTTATGTCCACCAAAGGGACGTCCTTCGCACTGTCCAACAAAGGTATATCTTTCAACTGTACACTACAGAGACATCCTCACCACTGTCCACCACAGGGACATCCTCCCCACTGAACACCCCAAGGACGTCCTTCATACAGTCCACCATAGAGAACTCCTCCCTGTTGTCCACCAAATGGACATCCTTCCCACTGTCCACAACAGGGACATCCTCCAAATTGTCCACCACAGTGACATCCTTTTCACTGTTCACCACTGGGACATCCTACCCACTTTGCATAACAGGGACATTTTCCTGCGTACAACAGGGAATTTTCACCACTGTGCACCACAGGGACATCCTCCTTTCCACACCAGGGATGTCAGCAACACTCTCCACCCCAGGGATGTCCTCCTGCACTCCACGAAAGGGACATCCTCCCCACTATCCACCAAAGAAACGTCTTTCCCACTATTCACCACAGGGATGTCATCTTAAATGTCAAACAAAGAATAGTCCTCTTCACTGTCCACCACAGGGATGTCCTTCCCCCTGTCCACCACAGGGATGTCCTCCCCCCAACCACCAGAGGGATATCATTCCCACTGTTCACCACAAGGAGGTCCTTCCCAATATTGACAACAGGGACTTCCTTCACACTGTCCACAACATAAATGTTCTTCCCACTGTCCACCACAGAGAAACACAGTGTGTTTCTCTCTACTGTTCACCACAGAGATATATGTTCCACTGTCCACCAAAGGGACGTTTTCTTTTGCACCAGAGAAACTTCCTAACCACTGTTCACCACAGAAACGTCCTCAACACTGCCCACCACTGTGATGTCCTTTCCACTTTTCACCATAAGGAGGTCTTCTAAACTGTCCACCACAGAAACATCTTTTCCACTGTTCACCACATTGACCTCCTTCCCACTGTACACCACAGGGAATTCCTCTCTACTGTCCACCACAGGGATGTCCTTTCCACTGTCTACCACAGGAATGTCCACCACACTGTCCACAACAGGCATGTCCTTTGCACTGTTCTCCACAGAAATGTACGCCCTGCTGTTCACAACAGGAATGTACTTCTTAATGTCCACCTCAATGATGTTTTATCCTCTGTCCACCACAGGGATGTCCTTCTCACTGTCCTCCACATTTTGGTCCTCCCCACTGTCCACCAGAGGGACATGCTTGCCACTGTGGAACACACGGAGGTTCTTCACAATGTCCACAACATGTACATCATTCCCACAATTCACAATATAAATGTCCTACACACACTCCACCTCAGGGACCTTCTTCCCACTGTTCACCACAGAGAGGTCCTCTCTACTATCCACCACAGTAATGTCGTTACCACTGTCCACCTAAGTGATGACCTCCCCTCTATCCGCCACCGGGACATCCTTCCCATTGTCCACAACAGGCAGTCCTCCCTGATGTCCACCAGACGGACATCTTTCCCACTGTTCACCACAAGGAGGTCTTTCCCAATGTCCACAACAGGGACGTCCTTCCCACAGTCCACAACATATATTTCCTTACAATGTCTACCACAGGGACCTCCTTCTCACTGTCCACCACAGGGAAGTCCTTTCTACTGTCCACCACAGGGATGTCCTTTCCACTGTGCACTAAAGAAACGTCCTCTGCACTGTCCACAACAGGCATGTCCTTCCCACTGTCCTTCACAGAAAGGTACACCTTGCTGTCCACATCAGGAATGTACTTCCCAATGTCCACTAAATGATGTTTTTTCTTATGTCCACCAAAGAGAAGTCCCAATATCGACAACAGGAACTTCCTTCCCACTGTCCATAACATAAATGTTCTTCCCACTGTCCACTACAGTGTGTTTCTCTCTACTGTCCACCACAGAGAGGTACTTTCACTGTCCACCAAAAGGACATTTTCCTTTGCACCAGAGAAACTTCCTCCCCACTGTCCACCAGAGAAACCTCCTCACCACTGTCCACCACTATGATGTCCTTTCCACTTTTCTCCATGAGGAGGTCCTCTCCACAGTCCACAACAGAAACATCATTTCCACTGTTCACCACAGGGACATCCTTCCCAGTATCAAAGACAGGGAAGTCCTCACCACTGTCCACAAATGAGACGTCCATTCCACTGTCCACCACAGAAACATCCTCATTACTGTCTATCACAGGGACATCTTTACCACTGTTCACCACAGAAAGGTCCTCCCTGCAGTCCACCACAGGGACGTCTTTCACACTGTCCACCACAGTAATGTCCTCTAAGTTGTCCAAAACAGAAATGTCCTTCCCACTGTCCACCACAGAGACATCCTACTTACTGTCCACCACAGGGAGAACCTCCCCACTGTCTACAACAGAAACGTCCTTCCAAGTGTCCACTACAGGATCATCCTTTCGCTGTCCACAAAAAGAATTTTATTCCTACTGTTTCCCATAGGGATGTCTTCCTAACTGTCCACCACACAAATATGTTCCCAACTGTCCACCACAGAAACATCCATCCCACTGTACACAACAGGGACATACTCCCCACTGTCCTCCTCAAGGACGTCCATCCCACTTTCCACAATAGAAAGGTCCTACCCACTTTCCACCACAGGGACATCCTCCCAACTGTCTACCCCAAGGAGTTTCTCCCCCACAGTCAACAACAGGGACATCCTTTGCACTGTCCACCAAAGGGACAACCTTCCCACTGTCCACAACACAGACATCTTCCCACTGTCCAGCACATGGATGTCCTTCCCACTGTCCACCACAGGGATGTCCTACCTCACAGTTCACCAGAGTGTGGTCCTCCCCACTGTCCATCACAAGGACATCCTCCTGTGCACAACAGGGATGACTCACCACTGTGCACCACAGGGACATAATTTGCATTGTCCACCACAGTGATGTCATTCCCACTGTCCACCAATGTGAGGTGTTCCCTGTGGTCCACCACAGGGGCATCCCTACCAATGTCCACCACTGGGTCTTCCTCACCACTGTCCACCACAGGGATGTCCTTCCCACTGTTCACCAGAGGGACATCTTTCCCAGTGTGCACAAAGGGACATCCCTTTACTGTCCACAACAGGGATGTCCTACGCACTGTCCACCACAGAGAGGTTCTCACTGCTCTCCACCATAGTGACAGTCTTCCCATTGTCCACCACAGAACGTCCTTTCCACTGTCTACCACAGGTACATCCTCTCCACTGTCCACTAGAGGGATGTCCTTCCCATTTTACACCACCTAGAGGTCTTTCCCCTGTCCACCACAGGGACATTCTTCCCACTCTCCACCACAGATATGTCCTGCTCAGTGTCAACCACAAGGATGTCCTCCCCACTTTAAACAGGTATGTCCTCCCCACTTTCCACCACAGAGACATCCTACAGATGTCCACCACAGTGAGGGCCTCCCCACTCTCCACCATAGGGACATACTCCCCTTGTCCACAACATGGACATCCTTCCACTGTCCACACAAAGGACATTATTCCCACAGTTTAGCATAGGGATATCCTCCCACTGTCCATGACACGGACGTTCTACACACTGTCCACCACTGGGAAGTCCACCCAACTGTCCACCACAGGGATTTCTTCTCCATTGTCTATCAGAGAGAGATCCTCCCCACTTGCACCACAGGGATTTCCTCCTGTGTACCACAAGGATATCCATAAAACTATCCACCACAGGGTCACATTAACCAATGTCCAGCACATTGAAGTCCTTCCCACTGTTCACCATAAGGATATCCTCCTGTGCACAACAGGGACATCCTGACAAATGTGCACCACAGGGACATCCTTTCCCTTGTCCACCACAAGGACATCCTCCCCAATGTTCAATGCAGAGTGGACCTCCCCACAGTCCACCACATGGACGTCTTTCCCACTCTCCTCCAAAGTAATATCCTCCTCACTTTGAACCACAAGGACATCCTCCTATGCACAACAGGGATGTCCTCACAACTGTGCACCACAGGAATATTCTTTCCACTGTCCACAACAGAGATGTCTTTCCCACTGCAGACCACAGAGATGTCCTCCCTGCTGTCCACAACAAGGACATTCTTCCCACTGTCCACAACAGAGATGTCTTTCCCACTGTAGACCACAGAGATGTCCTCCCTGCTGTCCACAACAAGGACATTCTTCCCACTTTCCAACACAGAAACGTCCTCTGCACTGTCCACCAATGTGATGTCCTCCCCACATTCCGCCACAGAGATGTCCATCCCACTGTGCACAACAGAAATGTTCTCCACACTGTCAACCACAGGGAGGTCCTCCCAACTTCCACCACAGGGATGTCCTTTCCACGGTCCACCAAACAGATATCCTTCCCACTGTCCACCACAGGGACATCCTGTGTACTAAGAGGACATCCTTACCACTTGTCCGCAACATGGTTGCCCTCAACAATATGCACTACAGGGAAGTCCTCACCGCTATTCACCACCGGAATATCCTCTGCACTGTAAACCACAGGGATATCCTACCAACTGTCCACCACAGGGAGTTCCTCCTCTCTGTCCACCACAGGGACATCCTTCTGCCTTTCCACCACAGTGATGTCCTCCCCACTGTCCTTCAAAGGGACGTCATTCCCACTGTCGACCACAAGGATGTCATTTCAATGGTCCACCAAAGGAAAGTCCTCTTCACTGTCCACCACAGGGATGTCCTTCCCACTGTACACCACAGGGACATCCTCCTGTGCACCACAGTAACATCCACCCCACTGTCCATCACAGTGAAATCTTCCCAACTGTCCACCACTGGGATGTTCTCCCCACTGTCAAAAACAGTGATGTCCTTCCCACTATTCACACCAGAATGGTCCTTCCCACTGTCCACAAAAGAGGATGTCCTTTCCACTGTCCACTTCAGTGATTTCCTCTCCTCATATTATAACAGGGATGTCCTTCCCAATGTCCACCACAAGGTGGTCATTCCCACTGTCCAACAGAAAAACATGCTTCCCACTGTCCACCACAAAGACGTCTTTCACAATGTCCAAAACAGGAACATCCTTACCACTGTCCACAACATATATGTCCTTCCCACAGTCCACCACAGGGACCTCCTTACCACTGTCCAACACAGGAATGTCCTCTCTACTGTCCACCACATGGATGTCCTTTCCACTGTCCACCACATTGATGTCCTCTGCACTGTCCACAAAAACTTGTACATCCCACTGTCCACCACAGAAACGTCCTCTCCACTGTCCACCACAAATAGGTCCTCCCAACTTTCCACCACAGGGATGTCCTTTACACTGTTCACCAAAGAGATGTTGTTCCCACTCTCCACCACAGGGACATCCTCTTGTGTACCACAAAGATATCCTTACCACTGTCCACAACATTGTTGTCCTCACCAATGTCCACTACAAGGACGTCCTCACATGAATATCCTCCACACTGTAAACCACAGGGACATCCTACACATTGTCCCCCACAGGGAGGTTCTCCCCACTGTCCACAACAGGAACATCCTTCTGCCTGTCCACCACAGTGATGTCCTCCTTACTGTACAACTCAGGGACATCCTCCTGTGCACAACAGTGATATTCTTACCACTGTACACCCCAGAGATGTCCTCTGCACTCCTCACTACAAGGACATCCTTCTCACTGTCCACCAAAGAGACATTCTTTTGTACACCACAGGAACATTGTTCATACTGTTTACAAGTCCTTTATCTGCACTGTCCACCAGAGTGAAATACTCTCAACTCTCCACCACAGTGACATCCTCCCAACTGTTGACAACAGGGATGTCCTCCAAATTATCAAACACAGAGAAGTCCTTCCCACTGTAAACAACAGGGACATCCTCCCCACTGAACACAACAGGGATGTCCTAACCACTGTCCAACCAGTGATATCCTCCACACTCTCCACCATATGGACATCCTTCTGACTATGCACCACAAGGACATTCTCCAGTGCACTGCAGTAACATCCTCCCCACTGTCCACCACAGTGAAATCCTTTCCACTCTCCACCACAGAGATGTCCTCCCCACTGTCTAAAACAGGGATATCCTTCCCACAATTCAAAGCAGAAATGTCCTTCCTGCTGTCCACCACAGGGACGTCCTTCCCTCTGTCCACCTCAATGATATCCTCCCCTCAGACCATAACAGGGATGTCCTTCCCACTTTCAACCACAGGGACATCGTCCCCACTGTCCACAAGAGGGTCATTTTTCCCACTGTTCACCAAAAGTCTTTCCCAATATCCACAAAAGGGACATCCTTCTCACAGTCCACCACAGGGAAGTCCTCTCTATTGTCCATGAAAGGGATGTCCTTTTCACTGTCTAACAGAAGGATGTCCACAGCACTGTCCACAACAGGCATGTCCTTCCCACTGTCCACCACAGAATGGTACACCCTGATGTCCACAACAGGAATGTACTTCCTAATGTCCACCTCAATTATGTCATTTCCTCTTTCCACAACAGGGACGTCCTTCCCACTGTACACCACATGGTGGTCCTCCCCACTGTCCACCAAAGGGACATGCTTACCACAATAGGAAACACGGAGGTCCTTCACAATATCCACAACATGTATGTCTTTCCCACAATCCACAACATAAATGTCCTTCCCACTCTCCACGACAGGGACCTTCTTCCCACTGTTCACCACAGTCCTTACCACTGTCCACCTAAGTGACGACCTCCCCTCTCTCGACCACAGGGACATCCTTACCACTGTCTACAACAGGGAGTTCCTCCTCAATGTCCAGCAGATGGACATCATTCCCACTGTTCACCACAAGAAGGTCTTTTCCAATGTCCACAACAGGGACATTCTTACCACAGTCCACAACATATATGTCCTTCCAATGGTCACCACAGGGACCTCCTTCTCACTGTCCACCACAGGGAAGTCCTCTCTACTGTCCACCTCAGGTATGTCCTCTCCACAGTCCACCACAGGGATATCCTCTGCCCTGTCCACAACAGGCATGTCCTTTTCACTCTTCACCACAGGGATCTCCTTCCCACTGTCCACAACTGGGAAATCCTCTCTGTCCACACCAGGGATGTCCTCTCCACTGTCCACCACAGAGATGTCCACAGCAAGGTCCAGAACAAGCATGTCCTTCCCACTCTCCACCACAGAAAGGTGCACCCTGCTGTCCACAACAGGAACGTACTTCCTAATGTCCACCTCAATGATGTCCTTTCCTCTGTCCACCACAGGGACATCCTTCCCACTGTACACCACATGGTGGTCCTCCCCACTGTGTAACAGAGGGACATGCTTGCCACAGTAGAACACACGGAGGTCCTTCCCAATGTCCACAACATGTATGTCTTTCCTACAATCCACAACATAAATGTCTTCCCACTCTCCACTACAGGGACCTTCTTCCTACACTTCACAACAGAGAGGTCCTCTCTACTCTCCACCACAGGGATGTCCTTACCACTGTCCAACTAAGTGATGACCTCCCATCTCTCCACCACAGGGACATCCTTCCCACTGTACACCACAGGGAGTTTCTCCCCAATGTCCACCAGAGGGATGTGCTTCTCATTGTTCGCCACAAAGAGTTCTTTCCCAATGTCCACAACAGGGACATCCTACCCACAGTCCACAACATATATGTCGGACCAATGTCCACCACAGTGACCTCATTCTCACTGTCCACCACAGGGAAGTCCTCTCTACTGTCCAACACATGTATGTTCTTTCCACAGTCCACCACAGGAATGTCCTCTGCCCTGTCCACAATAGGCATGTCTTTTCTATGGTCCACCACAGGGACCTCCTTCCCACTGTCCACCACAGAGAAGTCCTTTCTACTCTCCACCACAGGGATGTCCTTTGCACTGTCCATCAAAGAGACATCCATTGCACTGTCCACAACAGGCATGTCCTTCCCACTGTCCACCACAGAAAGGTACATCCTGCTGCCACAAAAGGAACACACTTCTCAATGTCAACTAAATGACGTCCTTTCCTATGTCCACCACAAAGATGTCCTTCTCACTGTCCACCACATGGTGTTTCTCCCTATTGTCAACGAGCGGGACATGCTTCCCACTGTCCACCACATGGATGTCCTTCCCAATGTCCACAACATTGACCTCCTTCCCACAATACATAACATAAATGTCCTCCCCACTGTCCAACACATGGACTTTCTTCCCACTGTTCACCACAGAAAGGTCCTCTCTACTGTCCACCTCAGGGATGTCCTTACCACTGTCCAAACCAGTGACATCCTCCCCACTGTCCACAACAGGGATGCCCTTCCCACTGTCCACCACATAAAGGTCCTCACCACTGTCCACCACAGGGATGTCCTTCGCACTGTCCACTTAAGTGACATCCTCCCCTCTGTCCACAAGAGGGACATTCTTCCCGCAGTTCACCACAAGGAGGTCTGCCCCAGTATCCACAACAGAGATGTTCTTCCCACAGTCCACAACATAAATGTGCTTCCCACTGACCACCTCAGGGATCTCCTTCCCACTGTTCACCACTGGGTGTTCCTCTCTACTGTCCATCAAAGTGATATTCTTTCCACTGTCCACCAGAGGGATGTACTCCACACTGTCCACAATAGGGATGTTCTTTCCACTGTTCACTACAGGGACATCCTCCCCCATGTCCACAACAGGAACATACTACCCACTGTCCACCACAGGGAAGTCCTACCCACTATCTACCACAGGGAGGTCCTCCCCAATCTCCACCACAGTTAGGTCCTCTCCACTGTCCTCCACAGAGACATCATTTCAACTGTCCACCACAGAAATGTCCTCCCCATGTTCACCATTAAGACTTTCTACCCACTTTCCTCTACAGGGACATCCTACTAACTGTCTACAACAGGGATGTCCTTCCCACTGTCCACCAAAGGGACCTCTTTCAACTGTCCACCACAGAGACATACTCCCCACTGACCACCACAGGGACATTCTCCCCATTGACCACCACAAGAACGTCCTTTATACAGTTCATCATAGAGAAGTCCTGGCTGTTGTCCACCAAAGGGAAGTCCTTCCCACTGTCCACCACAGGGACATCCTCCCAATTGTCCACCAGAGTGACATCCATTTCATTGTTCACCACTGGGACATCCTACCCACTTTGCTCAACAGGGACATTTTCCTGTGCACAACAGGGATATTCTCACCACTGTGCACCACAGGGACATCCTCCTTTGCACACCAGGGATGTCAGCAACACTCTACACCCCAGAGATGTCCTCCGCCCTCTCCACAACAGGGACATCCTCCCCACTATCCATCAATGAAACTTTTTTCCCACAATTCACCACAGGGATGTCATCACAAATGTCCAACACAGAAAAGTCTTCTTCACTGTCTACCACACGGAGGTCCTTCCCCTGTCCACAATAGTAATGTCCTCCCCACTGTCCACCACATGGACGTCCTACCCACGGTCCACCATAGGGAGGTCCTTTCTACTGTCAACCACAGACAGGTCGTCCCAGCTGTCCACCACAGGGACATCATTATCACTGTTCATCACAAGGACATCCTCCCCACTGTGGACCACAGAGACATCCTCCCCTGCACAACAGTGATGTCCTCACCCTTGTACACCACAGGAACATCTTCGTGTGCACACCAGGGATGTCCTCAACACTGTCTACCCCAGAGATGTCCTCCTCACACTCCAAGGAAAGGACATCATTCCCAATGTCCACCAAAGTCACGTCCTACTTAACAGTCCACCAGAGTGTGGTCATCCACACTGTCCACCACAAGGACATCCTCCAGTGCACAACAGGGATGTCCTCACCACTGTGCACCACAGGGACATACTTTGCATTGTCCACCACAGGGACGTCATTCCCACTGTCCAACAAAGTGAGGTCCTCCCTGCTGTCCACCACAGGGGCGTCCTTACAACTGTCCACCACAGGGTGGTCCTCACCACTGTCCACCACAGGGTCGTCCTCACCACTGTTCATCTGAGGGGCATCTTCCCCAATGTGCACAAAAGGGAAATTCTTTTACTGCCCACAACAGGGATGTCTTTTCCACTGTCCACCACAGAGAGGTCCTCCCTGCTCTCCACTACAGGGACAGCCTTCTTACTGTTCACCATAGAACATCCTTTCCACTGTCCACCACAGGGAAATCCTCTCCACTGTAGACCAGAGGGACGTCCTTCCCATTGTACGCCACAGAGAGGTCCTTTCCTCTGTCCACCACAGGAATATTTTTTCCCACTGTCCACCACAGAGATGTCCTCCACACTGTCTACCACAAGGATGTCCTTCCCACTTAAAACAGGGATGTCCTCCCCACTTTGACAACAGAGACATCCTACCCATGTCCACCACAGGGAAGTCTTCCCCACTGTCCACCATAGGGACCTACTTCCTTTGTCCACAACATGGATATACTTTCACTGTCCACAAAAAGGGCATTATTCTCACAGTTTAGCACAGGGATGTCCTCCCCAATGTCCACTACAGGGATGTTCTAAACACAGTCCACCACAGGGAGATCCACCCAACTGTCCACCACAGGGATTTTCTACCCACTTTCCATCAGAGAGAGGTCCTCCCCACTATCCACTATATGATGCCTCTTGTGTACTGCAAGGACATCCATAAAACTGTCCAACACAGGCTCATCTTCACCAATGTCCAGCACAGTGACGTCCTTCCCACTGTTCACCACAGGGACATCCTCCTGTGCACAACTGGGACATCCTGATCAATGTGCACCACAGGTACATCCTTTCCACTGTCCACCACAAGGTTCACTACAGAGTGGACCTCCCTACAGTCCACCACATGGACTTTTTTCACACTGTGAAACAAAGAAATATCCTCCTCCCTTTGCACCACAGGGACATCCTCCTATGCACAACAGGGACGTCCTCCCAACTGTGCACCACAGGAATATTCTTTCCACTGTCCACAACAGAGATGTCCTTCTCACTGTAGACCACAGAGATGTCCTCCCTGCTGTCCACCACAGGGACATTCTTCCCACTTTCTGCCACAGAAAATTCCTCTCCACTGTTAACCAAAGTGATGTCCTTCCCACATTTTGCCACAGAGACGTCCATCCCACTGTACACAAGAGAAATACCCTCCCCACTGTCCACAAAAGGGAGGTCCTCCCAACTTTCCAACACAGGAACATCCCTTCCACGGTCCACCAAACAGATGTCCTTCCCACTGTCCACCACAGGGACATCCTCCTGTGTACTACAAGGACATCCTAACCACTGTCCACAAAATGGTTGTCCTAAAACAATATGCACTACAGGGAAGTCCTCACCGCCATCTACCACACGAATATCCTCTGCACTGGAAATCACAGGGACATCCTACCCACTGTCCACTAGAGTGAGGTCCTCCCCTCTGTCCACCACAGGGAAAACCTTCTGCCTGTCCACCACAGTGATGTTCTCCCCACTGTCCTCCAAAGGGATGTCCTTCCCACTGTCAACAAAAGGACATCATTTCAATGGTCCACCACAGGGAAGTCCTCTTCACTGTCCACCGCAGGGATGTCCTTCCCACTGTACAACACAGGGACATCCTCCTGTGCACAACAGGGATGTTCTTACCACTGTTCACCCCAGAGATGTCTTCTGCACTCCCCACTACAAGGACAATCTTCTCACTGTCCACCAAAGAGACATTCTCTTGTGCACCACAGGAAAGGCAGTCATCCACACTGTCCACCACAATGAAATCCTCTCAACTCTCCAACACAGAAACATCTTCCCAAATGTCCATAACATGGATATCCTCCCAAGTATCAAACACAGTGAAGTCCTTCCAACTGTAAACAACAGGGACATCCTCCCCACTGTGCACCATAGGGACATCCTCCTGTGCACAACAAGGATGTCCTAACCACTGTACACCACAGAGATTTCCTACACACTATACATCATATGAACATCCTTCTGACTATGTACCACAGGGACGTTCTCCAGTGCACCACAGTAACATCCTCCACACTCTCCACCACAGTGAAATCCTCCTCACTGTCCAACACAGGGATGTCCTCCCCATTGTCTACAACAGGGATGTCCTTCCAATTGTCCATCACATGCACATTCTTTAGCTGTCCACAAAAAGGACTTCCTTCTGACTGTTTACCACAGGGACATCTTCCTAACTGTCCACCACACAAATATGTTCCCAACTGTCCACTACAGAAACATCCATCCCACTGTACACAACAGGGATGTACTCCCCACTGTCCTATACAAAGACGTCCATCCCACTGTCTACAACAGAAAGGTCCTAAACACTGTCCACCACAGGGATATCCTCCCAACTGTCCACCCCAATGAGTTCCTCACCCACAGTCCACCGAAGGAATGTCCTTCCCACTGTACACTACAGGGAGGTTTTTCCCACTGTCCACCACAGGGAGGTTTTTTCCACTGTCCACCACAGGGAGGTGTTTTCCACTGTCCATCACAAAGAGTTCCTCCAAGCTGTCAACCACAGGGACGTCCTTCTCACTGTTCACCACAAGCACATTCTCCCCACTGTGCACCACAAGGACATGTTCCCAAGCACAACAGTGATGTCTTCACCCTTGTGTACCACAGGAACATACTTCTGTGCACACCATGGATGTCCTCACCACTGTCTACCCCAGAGATGTTCTCCACACTCTCCACAACAGGGACATCATTCCCAATGTCCACCAAAGGGATGTTCTCCTTTACACAAGAGAAATGTTCTCACCACTGTCCACCACAAGGAGTCCTCCCCACTCTCCACCACAGGGATGTACTCCCCACTGTCCACCAAATGCAAGTCCTCTCCACTGTCCACAACAGGGGCGTCCTTTCAATTATCCTCCACAGAGACATCCTTCCCACTGTCCACCAGAAAGACATCCTTCCAACTGTCTACCACAGGGACATCCTCCCCAGTGTCAACCAAAGGGATGTACACCCCATGGTCTACCACAGGGATGTTTTCCACATGGTCCATCACAGGGGCATCCTCACCAATGTCCACCACAGTGACATCCTTCCTACTGTCCACCACAGGGAGGTCCTCCCCACTGTCCACAACATCGATGTCCTTCCCACTGTAAACCAAAGAAATGTCCTTTCCACAGTCCACAACAGGGACTTTCTTCCAACTGTCGACTACATGGACATCCACCCCACTGTCCACCACAGGGAGGTCCTCCCCACCATTCACCACAGGGAGATCCTCCCCATAGTCCAACACATGGATGTCCTCCACAGTGTAATGCACAGGGATGTCCTCCTCAGTGTGCAGTACAGTGAAGTACTCACCACTCTATACCACAGGGATGTCCTTCCCACTGACCATCTCAGTAACTACCCTCCCCTCTTTCCATCACAGGGACATCCTACCCACTGTCTACCACAGTAAGGTTTTTCCTGCTGTCCACCACAGGGACATCCTTACCACTATTTACCACAGCATCATTGTCACCAATGTCCACCACAGGAAAATCCTTCCCACTGTTTACCACAGGAACATCCTTTCCACTGTTTACCACAGGGACATTCTTCTGTGCATAACAGAAATTTTCTTACCACTGTCCATCACACTCTACTCCAGGGAAATCCTTCCCACTGCCCACAAAGAAGTTTTCTTGTGCACCACGGGAATGTCCTCCCTACTGTCCACAAGGCCATAATCCCCACTGTCCACCACAGTGAAATTCTGTCACCAATGTCCACTGCAGAGACGTCCTTCCCACAGTCCACCACAGGGATTTCCTCCCAACTGTCAAACACAGGGACATCCTTCCCACTGTAAACCACAGGGACATCCTCCTGTGCACAACAGAGACATCCTCACCACTGTCCACCCCATAGATGTACTCTGCACTTTCCAAAACAGGGACATCTTTCCCACGGTCCACCAAAATAACGTTTTCCTGTGCACCACAGAAACGTCCTCACCACTGTCTACCACAGGGACATCCTCATCACAGTCCAGCACAGGGATGTCCTTACCACTATCCACCACAGAGACATACTCCACACTGTTCACCACAGGGACGTCCTTTTGCCTGTCCACCACAGAAATGTCCTCCCCACTCTCCAAAAAAAGACATCCTTCCCACTGTCAACCACAGGGATGTCCTCCCAAATGTACACCAGAGGGATATCCTTCCCACTGTTCACCACAAGGAGGTCCTTCCCAATGCCCACAAAAGGGACGTCCTTTTCACTCTCCACAAAAGGGACATTCTTTCCACTGTCTAACACAGGGAGGTCCTATCTACTGTCCACCACAGGGACATCCTCCTCACTGTCCACCACAAGAACAGCCTTCCCACTGTCCACCACAGAAACCACCTCCCAACTGTCCACCATGGGAACATCCTACACTCTGTCAGCCACAGGGACATTCTGCCCAATGTCCAACACAGGGATGTTATTGCCAATGTCCAACACAGAGTTGTCCTCAGCACTGTTCACTACAGGGACATCTTTCCTCCATCAACCACAAAGACGTCCACCCCAGTGTCCACCACAGAGATGTTTCCCCACTGTCCACAACAGGAGAGTCCTCACCAATGTCCACCACAGGGGTGTTCTTTCCCATTGTTCAAAACAGAAACATCCCCCCCAGTGTGCACCACAGGGTCATCCTCCTGTGCAAAACAGGGTCATCCTCATGACTGTGCACCACAGGGACATCTTCCAATGCAGAACAGGGACGTCATCACCACTGTCAACCCCAGAGATGTCCTCTGCACTCTCCAAAACAGGGACATTCTTCTCACGGTCCACCAAAATGATTTTCTCCAGTGCACCACAGAAATGTCCTCACCACTGTTTACTACAGGAATGACCTCCCCACTGTCCAGCACAGGGACATCCTTCCCACTGTCCACTAAATGTACATCCTTCACAGTGTCCACAACACGAACATCTTTCCCACTGTCCACCACATGGACATCCTTCCTTCTGTCAACCACAGGGATGTCCTAGCCCACAGTCCACCAGAGTGTGGTCCTAACCCTGTCCACCACAAATACATCCTCCTTTGCACAAGACATATGTCCTCACCACTGTGCAGCACAGGGACATACTTTGCATTGTCCACCACAGGAACGTCATTCCCACTGTCCACCAAAGTGAGGTCCTACCTGCTGTCCTACACAGGGTCTTTCTCACCACTGTCCACCACAGGGATATCCTTCCCACTGTTCACCAGAGTGACATCTTCACCAAAGTGCACAAAAGGGACATCCTTTTACTGTCCACAACAGGGATGTCCTTCCCACTGTACACCACAAAGAGGTCCTCCCTGCTCTCCACTACAGGGACAGTCTTCCCACTGTCCACCATAGAACGTCCTTTCGACTGTCCACCACAGGTACATACTCTCCACTGTCCACCAGAGGGACGTTCTTTCCACTGTACACTACAGAGAGGTCGTTTGCGCTGTCCAGCACAGGGACATTCTTCCCACAGTCTAACACAGAGATTTTCTCCCCATTGTCCACCACAAGGATGTCCTCCCTACTTTAAACAGGGATGTACTCCCCACTGTCCACAACAGAGACATCCTACCCATGTCCACCAAAGATAGGTCCTCCCCACTGTCCACCATAGGAACATCCTTTTGTATACCATAAGAACATCATAAAACTGTCCACCACAGTGTCATCTTCACCAATATAGAGCACAGTGACCTCCTTGCCACTGATCACCACAGGGACATCCTCCTGTGCACAACAGGGACATCCTGACCAACATGCACCACAGGGACATTCCTTCCACTGTCCACCACAGGGACATCATCACCAATGTTCACTAGAGAGTGGACCGTCCACCACATGGACGTCTTTCCCACTGCCGACCAAAGAAATATCCTCCTCACTTTGCACCACAGGGACATCCTCCTATGCACAATAGGGATGTCCTCACAACTGTGCACCACAGGAATATTCTTTCCACTGTCCACAACAGAGATGTCCTTCACACTGTAGACCACAGAGATGTCCTCCCTGCTGTCCAACACAGGGACATTCTTCCCACTTTCCATCACAGAAATGTTCTTTCCACTGTCTACCAAAGTGATGTTCTCCCCACATTCCACCACAGAGATGTCCATCCCACTGTCTACAACAGAAATATCCTCCCCACTGTCCACCACATGGAGGTCCTCTCAACTCTCCACCACAGAGACATCATTTCCATTGTCCACCAAACAGATGTCCTTCCGACTGTCCACCACAGAGACATCCTCCTGTGTACTACAAGGACATCCTTACCGCTGTCCACAACATGGTTGTCCTCAACAATATGTATTACAGGGAAGTCCTCACTTCAGTCCACCACACGAATATCATCCGCACTGTAAACCACAGGGACATCTTACCCACTGTCTACCATAGGGAGGTCCTCCCCTCTGTCCACCACAGGGACATCCTTCTGCCTGTCCACCACATTGATGTCCTCCCCACTGTCCTCCAAAGGGACGTCCTTCCCACTGTTAACCATAAAGATGTCATTTCAATGGTCCACCACAGGGAAGTCCTCTTCACTGTCCACCACAAGGGTGGTGTCCTTCCCACTGTACACTACAGGGATATCTTCCTGTGCACAACAGGGATGTTCTTACTACTGTCCACCCCAGAGATGTCTTCTGCACTCCCACTACCAGGACATCCTTCACACTGTCCACCAAAGAGACATTATATTGTGCACCACAGGAGTGTAGTCCTTACTGTCCACAAGGGCATCATCCACACTGTCCACCACAGTGAAATCCCCTCAACCCTCCAACACAGGGACATCCTCCCAACTGTCCACAACACTGATGTCCTCCCAACTATCAAACAGAGCTTCCCACTGTAAAAAAAAGTCCTTCCCACTGTAAAAAACAGGGACATCCTCCCCACTGTGCACCACAGGGACATCCTCCTGTGCAAAACAGGGATGTCATAACCACTGTCTAGAACAGGGATGTCCTTTCCACTATTCACACCAGAAAGGTCTTCCCCGCTGTCCACCAAGAGGATGTCGACGTCCTTCCCACTGTCCACCTCAGTGATATCCTTTCCTCAGATCATAACAGGGATGTCCTTCCCACTGTTGACCACGAAGACGTTCTACCCACTGCCCTTCACAGGGACAACCTACCCACTGTCTACCACAAGGACGTCCTTCACATTGTCCAAAAAAAGGTATGTCGCTGCAAATGTCCACCAAATGTACATCCTTCAACTTTCCACCTAAGTGACAACCTCCCCTCTCTCCACCACAGGGGCATCCTTACCACTGTTCACCACAGGGAGTTCCTACCCAATGTCCACCAGAGAAACATCCTTCCCACTGCTCAACACAAAATGTCTTTCCTAATGTCCACAACAGGGACATCCTTCTCACAGTCCACAACATATATGTCCTTCCAATGTCCACCACAGGGACCTCCTTCTCACTGTCCAGAACAGGTAAGACCTCTCTACTCTCCACCACAGGTAGGTTCTTTCCACTGTCCACCACAGGGATGTCCTCTGCCTTGTCCACAATAAGCATGTCCTTTCCATGGTCCAGCACAGGGGCCTCCTTCTCACTTTCCACCACAAGGAAGTCCTCTCTACTGTCCGCCACAGGGATGTCCTTTCCACTATCCACCAAAGTGACGACCTCCGCACTGTCCACAACAGGCATGTCCTTCCCAAATCCACCACAGAAAGGTACACCCTGCTGTTCACAACAGGAACATACCTCCCAATGCCGACTAAATAATGTCCTCTCCTATGTCCACCACAGAGATGTACTTCCCACTGTCCAACACATGGTGTTTCTCCCCACTGTCAACAAGAGGGACATGCTTCCCACAGTCCACCACATGGAAGTCCTTCTCAATGTCAACAACATGGATGTCCTTCCCACAATCCACAACATAAATGTCCTCCCCACTGTCCAACACATGGACCTTCTTCCCACTGTCCACCGCAGGGAGGTCCTCCCCTCTGTCTACCACAGGTACATCCTTCTGCCTGTCCACCACAGTGATGTCCTCCCCACTGTCCTCCAAAGTGACGTCCTTCCCACTGTAGACCACAAGGACATCATTTCAACGGTCCACCACAGAGAATTCCTCTTCACTGTCCACCACAGGGATGTCCTCCCCAATGTGCACCACAGGGACATCCTCCTGTGCACAACAGAGACATCCTCATGAATGTGCATGCACCATAGGGACATCCTCTGGTGCACACTATCGACATCCTCACCACTGTCCACCCCAGAGATGTCCTCTGCACTCTCCAAAACAGGGACATCCTTTCTACGGTCCACCAAAATGACGTTCTTCAGTGCACCACAGCAATATCCTCACCACTGTTTACTACAGGGATGTCCTTCCTACTGTCCACCACAGTGACGTCCTTCCCACTGTCCAACAAAGGGATGTCCTTCCCAAAGTCCACCACAGGGTCATTCTTCCAACCCTCCACCACATGGACATCCTCCGCACTGTCCATCACATGGACGTCCTCACCATTGTCTACCACAGGGATGTCCTTCCCACTGTCCATCAAAGGGACGTCCTTCGAATTGTTCACCACAGGGACATCCTCCAAATTGTCCACCACAGTGACATCCTTCCTCTGTCTTCCACAGAGACATAAACCCCACTGTCCACCACAGGGATGTTTCCCCACTGTCCACCAGAGGATTCTACTCACCAGTGTCCACCACAGGGGTGTTCTTTCCCACTGTTCAAAACATGGACATCCTCCCTACTGTGCACCACAGTAACATCCTCCTGTGCACAGCAGGGTCATCCTCATGACTGTGCACCACAGGGACATCTTCCAGTGCACACTAGGGATGTCCTCACCACTGTCAACCCCAGAGATGTCCTCTGCACTCTCCACAACAGGGAAATCTTTCATATGGTCCACCAAAGAGACATTCTCCTGTGCACCACAGAAACATCCTTACCACTGTACACCACAGGAACATCCTCCTGTGCACAACAGGGATGTTCGTACCTCTGTCCACCCCATAGATGTCTTCTTCACTCTCCAATACAAGGACATCCTTCTCACTGTCCACCAAGGAGACATTCTCTTGTGCACATCAGGAGCGTTGTCCTTCCTGTCCACAAGGCCGTCATCCACACTGTCCACCACAGTGAAATCCTATCAACACTCCAACACAGTGACATCCTCCCAACTGTCCAGAACATGGATGTCCTCACAAATATCAAACACAGCAAAGTCCTTACCACTGTAAACAACAGGGACATCCTTCACACTGTGCAACACAGGGACATCCTCCAGTGCACAACAGGGATGTCCTAACCACTGTCCACCACAGAGATGTCCTCCACACTCTCCACCTTATGGACATCCTTCCAAATATGCACCACAGGGACATTCTCCAGTGCACCACAGTAACATCCTCCCCACTGTCCATCACAGTAAATCCTCTCCACTGTCTACAACAGGGATGTCCTTTCCACTATTCACACTAGAAAGGTCCTCCTGGCTGTCCTCCAAGAGGACGTCTGTCAGAAGCCTTGCCTCTTACCCTCACCCCCTACTTCTCCCCACCTGCACAATGTCTCCTGCAGCTTCATCTCCCTAGCAACCACAATGTTCTGCTTGATAGTTACAAATAGATTTTTAGATGTAAAGCAGTGTACCGTATCTTTTGAAGTAGGCAGTTGGACCACCATTGTTTCAGGGCATAGGCCAAGACGATTCTGTACTTTCCCATCACCTGGATCCCTCTTACCCCTCCCTTTGAAAAATGTATTATAAATAAGAACTTGGTGCCAAAATATATGACTCTTGGCAAGCATCTGCTTCCTTGAGTCCATTCTCTCTCTCGCCCGTTCTTCCAGGTTGCAATCCTCCTTGTCCCTCACGAATAACCTAGGGCCCACAGGTTGGGTCAGGTGGCGCCCAAACATTGGGGCTCGAGGCATGGATTCCTCCGGATGGAGCCTTGGCAGAAGGCATGCGCACGTTATATTGAGTGACACAGGATCATCGCCCATGACCTGTTGTCCTTGGGGTAAGTTTCATTCCGTCCCATAAGAATGGGCCATTCATTGTTGAAGGAGGCATCCTTTATAAAGGACCTCAAACAAAGTCTCAGAGAGAGAAGAATTAGGGTTAAGAAAAAAGATCTTATTGATTTCTTTTTGTTTATTGATGAACAGTGTCCTTGGTTTATGCTTGACGGTCCTATCATACACCCTAAGAAGTGGCAAAAAGTGGGTCGTGAACTAAATGAAAAAATTAAATGTGAAGGTGATGGTGCAGTTAATCCAACAATTTTTTCATTCTGGGGTATTATTAGGGACATTATTGAGGATGCAGACAAAGATTCGGGTAAGCACCAGCTCGTGCCCTGGCTCCGCTGGTTCCTCCTGCCCGCCATCTCAGGCCTCTGTTCCTTTTACACTTATTGATATGCCTCACGAGTCTCAGCTTCCCTCCTCGTCCGATTCTCCTCATATTTATCCTGATTTGTCGGCTTTGAATTCTTCACCTGTGCACCCTTGTCATAGTTCTGCGCCCACGGCTCCTTTGCCCCCACAATATGTGCCTTTAGCCACTGGTGATCCTTACATCCCTCACTCTCAAACTTCCTACTTTAATCCTGTTCTTCGGAAGCCCCCGCCTCTGTGTTCACCTTCCCCAGCTTCTTGGAGTTCCCCACCACCCCTGCCTCCATCTCCCGCCGCTGTTACCATTGCTGCACTGCATTTGCCCTCTCCCCGCCTGACTTGCTTTGTCTCCGCCCTCACCCCTTCAGCTACGGCTTCAGCGCGCCCTGCCCCCGCCCCTCCAGCCGCAGCTTCAGCGTGCCCTGCCCCTGTCACTCCAGCTGCAACTGCCACTTCTGATTCACAGCCTTTGAACCCTGCCATTACTGCTGTTCCCACGCTAACGCCAGTTCCCTCAGTCTCCACATCGCTCGCTACTTCTGCGGTTTTGCCTTTCCCTGCTACCCTGCCTGTTTCTCTCTCTGACATGAAAAATCGCCTTTCTTCCCAGGTTCATGACTTGGCAGAGATCCTCCACCTTCAGGAGCAAATTTCACAGCTCTCAACTCTTTGTTTTTCCTCCTCTCCTGAGCAGGGCTCTCAATGTTTGGTTTTCCCTGTCACTCTCTCTCAAGGTATCCCTCCCCAGACCCCCGCAGCTCCTGATTCTAGCTCCTCACAGACCCCGCCGCTCCCTCCCTCTTCCTGGTCTAGTACTCAGCGTTCACACAGTCATACGCCTGCAGCTCCTTCTTCTTCTTTGCGACCTGTGCCCCCTTCCTCTTCACGTTCCTCTCATAAACCTTCCCAGCCTTCCTGCCCCCAATTGGGGACCGAGGCTGAGTCTTCTGGAGACGAGGATGACACAGAGCCGGAGGATGGAAGTGGGGACAAGGTTGGAGCCGGGACAGAAACTGTAAATGTGGACCCTGCGGAGATTCCTACATTCTATAAAAAACTCCGCTTTAAGCAGTTAGAAAAATTAAATTCGGCTGTCAGGAATTATGGGCCCAATGCTCCCTTCACTCTTTCCCTTCTTGAAAGCCTTGGAGCAGGTGGCTATTTAACACCCAATGCGTGGTTGACAGTTGCTCAGGCTGTATTAACTTGGGGGCAATTTCTCTCTTGGCAGGCTGATTGGGCAGATCATTGCAGGTCTCAGGCGCAAGTCAATCTTTCAAGCTTACGCTCGCCCTCCAATAAATGGACACTTGACTAACTCCTAGGTTGAGGGAAATACGCCTCTAACCAAATACAGCAAAAATTTTCTCTGGGTCTCTTGGCTCAGTCTTCCTCAGCAGCTATGGGTGCCTGGAGAGCCATTCCCATGAAAGGCTCCATCCTTTCCCCATTGACTAAGATCATTCAGGGCAATCGGGAAGAATTTCCAGAATTTGTTGCCCGCCTCCTGGAGGCAGCTGAGAGGTCCTTGGAGCCTGGCCAGGGAGACAATAAACTTCTTCAGCAGCTTGCTTATGAAAATCCTAACTCTGCCTGTAGGGCTGCCCTTCGAGGGAAATATAAAAATAGGGATTTGGATGAGATGATTCGTATTTGCAAGGATGTAGATCCCTTTGCCCAGAGGGTCTCACAAGCCATCAATCTGGCTGTGGGAGCAACCACTTCAGCCACTAATAGTGGGGCAAATGTATCCACCTGTTTTAGATGTGGTCAACTGGGTCATTTTGCTAAACAGTGCCCTCAGGGTAAACCCATGGCTCAGCCCCCACCTCAATGGAGGGGGGAGCGTTCACTTCCAACGACCCTTTGCCCTCGCTGAAGGCGAGGCAAACATTGGGCTACTGCCTGCCGTCCCAAAACTGATATTTTGGGCAATCCCCTCCCTCCCCTTCAGGGAAACGGGATGCGGGGCCAGCCCCAGGCCCCTCAGCCAGCCTTTTCCCTGCCGGCCTCGGGGAACAGCCAGGCAGGGCCACATCAAACCTTCCATCAACAGCTCCCAAACCAGCCTCAGCCCTTTGTAGGGCTACCCCAGGGAGTGCAGGATTGGACCTCTGTGCCTCCTCCAATACAATATTAGAAGCTGGAGAAGGAGTTCAGATAATCTCTACTGGTGTCTTTGGGCCTCCCCCACCCCAGACTTATTATCTTATTCTGGGGAGAGCTTCTGCCACACTCCAAGGCATTACCATCTTTCCTTCAATCATTGATAACGATTACTCTGGAGAAATTAAAATATTGGCCACTAGCTCCAGAGGGCGCCTTCACATTCGCCAGGGGCAGCGACTTGCACAGGCCCTTCCCCTTCCATTAGACACTGCCACACCCTCCTTGGGCCTGTCCCGGGGTGCTTCCACCCCGGGGTCCTCTGATGTCTATTGGGTCCAAAAACTTTCACAAGAGCTCCCACAATTAAAACTTAAACTTAATGGCAGAACCTTTGAAGGCATTCTTGACTAAGGAGCCGACTCCACAGTTATTTCACAGGCCTCTTGGCCCTCCTCTTGGCCCTGCCAGCCTTCTTTAACTCACCTTTAGGGCATTGGCCAGTCCAACAACACCCTTCAAAGCTCCCAATTGCTCACTTGGGAGGATCCTGAGGGTAATACTGGACATGTTAGACCATTCATTGTACCTGGCCTCCCTATAAACTTATGGGGTCGAGATATATTGAGTCAAATGGGAGTTCTTATGTTTAGCCCCTCTGCAATTGTTACCCATCAGATGCTGGACCAGGGATTCATCCCTGGACGAGGCTTGGGCAGACGCAACCAAGGGATCCCCACCCCAATTGTAATTACACCAAAGACCTCACGCTCAGGACTAGGTTATGATTCAAATTTTTCCTAAGGACCATTGCTCCTCCTGCACGCCAGGCAGATAAGATCACCTGTAAGTCAGATTCCCCTGTCTGGGTCGACCAATGGTCCCTCCCTCAACACAAACTTTCCGCGGACATGCAGTTGGTGCAGGAACAATTAGATGCTGGCCACATTGTTCCCTCCACTTCCCCTTGGAATATACCCATTTTTGTTATACAAAAGAAAGGGGGCAGATGGAGACTGCTCCAGGACCTCAGAGAAATTAATAAGACTATGATTCTAATGGGAGCCCTCCAGCCTGGCCTCCCCTCCCCTGTGGCAATACCTAAGGGTTACAATAAAATGGTTATTGATTTGAAAGATTGCTTTTTCTGCATCCCCTTACACCCAGAGGATTGTAAACGTTTTGCCTTTAGCCTTCCCGTTGTTAATTGCATTGGACCATCTCCACGATTTCAGTGGAGAGTCCTACCTCAAGGCATGGCCAATAGTCCCACCCTTTGCCAAAAGTTCGTGGCTCAGGCCATCGATCCTTTTCGCATTAAATACCCTGAGTTATATATTGTCCATTATATTAATGACATTCTTCTGGCTAGCCCTGATGAGACCTCCTTGCTCAGGATGGGCCAGGAGTTGGTAACTGCCCTCCAAGACCTCAGGCTGCAGATTGCCACTGAGAAGGTCCAGCTACAGCCCCCACATTTATTCTTGGGTTTTGAGCTTCATCCCTCTAAGGTTCTCTCTCAAAAAATTGAACTTAGAAAAGATTCCTTACAAACACTTAATGATTTTCAACGCCTCTTGGGAGACAAATTGGCTGTGCCCTTATTTAAAATTAACAACTGGAGAACTTAAGCCTCTATTTGATATTCTTCGAGGAGATTCTGACCCCTCCTCCTCTCGAGCCTTAACCCCTGAGGCCACCTCTGCCCTTAAGCTCTTAGAGAAAGCCATTCAACAACAAACTGTTACCTATTATTCTCCAACCTCCCCCTTGTGGCTATTGGTTCTTCCCACTGTGTTTGCCCCCACGGGATTATTGTGGCAGACTAAACCTTTATATTGGCTTCATTTGCCTGCCACACCTTCTAAAGTGCTACCTGTTTATCCCTCCTTGGTGGCAAAGATCATTAGGATTGGAAGAGAGACCTCCCTGAAGCTTTTTGGTAAAGATCCTGACCTTGTCAGCGTTCCCTATGATGCCGCTCAAGTTTGGTGGCTACTTCAGACCTCAGATGATTGGGCTATTAACTGTACTTCATTTCAGGGAAAGATAGATAACCACTATCCCTCTGACAAACTTGTACAGTTCCTTGAACACCAAGCGGTGATTTTCCCTAAAGTGACTAAGAACATTCCCATTCCTCAAGCACTGTAGAGTGAAAAATTATAAAGGCCATCTTATGAAATATGTGTAAATTTTTCGTCTTAGACCTTGGGCAGAAAAGCACCTGCCAGCAGGTTTGGGTCCATCTAATTAGTTACAGAGGAGGGGGGAGTTACAGTACAAAGGCCTGTTAAGAACATCCCAGAAACTGACTGGCCAAGGGAAGAACTACACCCTGCCCCATGGTACGGCCTACTAGTGTTCAAAAGAGGTAAAACAACCAATCCTGTGCACCCGCGCGAAAGTTCGATTTTTCCCTACCCCGCCCATATATAAGTGCTATGCCCCTGAGCCACGAGGTCAGTCCCTCTATCCCCTATGTGAGATATGGGGATATGGGCTGGCCCAGAGCTCTGATATAATAAACCACCTCATGTATTTTACAGCAAGACGGTCTCTCGTGTGTCCTTTGGGTGCGTGTTATCCTGTGACTTAAGTGGACCCCTTTTTGGGGAGTCCCGGACCTTTCATCACCACTGATTTTTACAGATGGATCCTCCTCTGGGGTTGCCGCCTTTAATATAGGTGGACAGGTCTCTAAGTTTCAGACCAAATTCTCCTCAACACAGTTGGTAGAATTGGTTGCTGTTATTCAAGTCTTTAAGACTTTCCCAGATTGTGCCTTTAATCTTTTTACTGACAGTGCATATGTAGCTCAATCAGTGCCTTTGTTAGAGACCGTTCCCTTTATAAGGCCATCTACCCACGCTTCCCCCTCTTTTCTGAGCTTCAAGAAATAATTTTGGCTAGGTCCCATTCATTCTTTGTGGGCCACATACGTGCTCACTCTGGTCTTCCTGGACCCTTAAGTGAGGGAAATGACCTCGTTGATAGGGCCACCCGAGGGTCTCCACTTGTCTTGGCGACCTTGGCCTTGCCTTCTGATCCTGTACTACAGGCACAAAAAGCCCACCAATTGCATCATCTAAATGCCCAGACCCTCCGACAGATGTTCTCTATTACCAGAGAACAGGCACGCCAGATAGTGCGTCAGTGCCAGGGATGTCTCACCCTCCTACCTGAACTACATTTAGGGGTTAACCCTCGTGGCCTTACCCCAGGAGAGATATGGCAAATGGATGTTACTCATTTTGCCCCCTTTGGTAAGCTTAAATATATACATGTTTCTATTGATACCTTTGTGTTCTTGCCCTGGGAGCCAGTGCAGATTGGGGGACCCCCTCTCATTATTGGCCCCAATGTCAGCCTGTTGATGCACCTAACCCCAATTATGATGGCCACCTTATAGGATGTAATTCTTTTGATAGGAGAATCTCCTTGGCCAATGATCCATCTGGCCTTCATGTATGCCCTGGGCCTAATCACCATGGTCGCTCTCAAAATTATAAATGTGACTATAGCTCTGATTATTATTGTGCATCTTGGGGCTGTGAAACCACAGGAGATGCATATTGGAGACCCCATTCTTCCTGGGATTATATCACTTTAAGGAGAAAGTTTCTATATACATATTTACAGGATAAACTAGGAATTAAGACCGCCCAACCATTTAAATCCTGGTGTGCATTCAAATGGTGTGTCCCTCTTCTTATATCCTTTACGGATGTAGGAAAGAGTAAAGACTGGACAGGCCAAGGGTATGAATGGGGTCTACATTTAAGAGAATGCTAGACCTTTTCACTCACCTGCTCAGACCTGGGACTCATTTTTAGAATTAAGCTCCTTAAGAGTATCCCTAATAAAAATGTTGCTGCTGTGGGCCCTAATCCTGCCCTACAGCACCCTCGGCCACCGGCCAAGCCTGTCACCAGGCCTGGAACTATTGCTCCAGCCATTTTATCTCTCCCCACCTCCCCCCAGGTTACCTTATTCCAGACCACTATACCTGCGGGTCCTCCCAATTCTGCTGACCTTATTATTTCTTTGGCAAATGCCTCCCTTGAAGCTATTCATAATACCAGTGAATATCAATATTAAGAATGTTGGATTTGTTTTTCACCTACTCCCCCTTTTTATGAGGGAATAGCTGTTTTTACCCCTCCCTTCTTTTCTGATAATAGCAATTTGTTATTATGGGCCACTTCACCTGAGGGAGGTCTCACTCTTGGTTCCATTTCGGGCATGGGCCTTTGCCTTTTGGGGCCCTCTATGCTTCCCCCCCAAGATTTGGTCCCTATTTGCAATCAGATATTGATTTTAAATAATACCTTTTTATATACCATTGCATCCAATGGTACATATTTTGCCTGTGCCACTGGATTGACATTATATATTTCCAATTTTGAAATTTTAAGGACCAGAGATTATTGTGTAGTTGTTACCATTCTTCCTCATTTTCTTATTCATGACTCAGAGTCTTTTCTTAATATTCTAGATCAAGGTCCTTCTCTTAGGACCAAACGAGAGCCTCTGACAGCCCTTACGTTGTCTGTCATATTAGGAATCAGCGCTGTTGGCACAGGAACGAGCATTGCTTCTCTAGTCACCTTCAATAATCATTATGCCCATCTTCACTCTCTCATTGATAAAGATTTAAATAATTTGAGAGAAGGAATACAAGACCTTAAGGACTCTGGCTTCTCTTTCCGAGGTGGTGTTACAGAACAGGAGAGGACTTGACCTTGTCTTCCTTAAGGAAGGGGGTCTCTGCGTAGCCCTCAGAGAAGAATGTTGCTTTTACTCTGATAAGACAGGCTTTGTCCAAAATAGCCTGGACAAGGTCAAAAAGAGTTTAGAGGAAAGAAAAAGAGACAGAGAACAACAAGAATCATGGTATCAAAATTGGTTCTCTACTTCACCTTGGCTTACTACCCTATTGCCTAGTTTATTAGGACCTTTTGTTGGTATTTTATTGCTTTTGTCTTTGGCCCTTGGGCCTTTAACCGTCTCACAAGTTTTGTTAAGAACCAGATTGATGCTGCCATTAAGAAGCCGGTTGAAGTTCATTACCATCAACTGAAGACTGAGGGAGATCCAGAAGTGACTCTGCTGGAGACAGGTGCAACTGCCAGCCCCCCTGCCTCCCCCTATGGCCGACCCCTAGATTTCCACACCCTCAAGAAAGGTTCCTGGCATACCTGGCTCTGCCCTCATTTCTCTCACTAGGGAGCCTGGCCTCTTGATCATCCTGACAAAAATTGGCCTTTTCTTTAAACTAAGGCCTGGCTTTGATGTGGCCCTCTAATATCGGGGAGTCTTCCATTATGACAATATTACACCCCAAATGACAAATGGCTGATAACCTAGACATTCACACAGGGATTAGGATGGCTGTGAGTTAGCCCAATGACGGGATTATTGTAGGTCCACTTCCCAGGGGCCCACCCAATGCAGCTGGAAAGGAGTTCGTGGTGCTGGGAGTGGGTGCAGCCTACATAGCCTAAGGCAGGGTCCCCACCCTCCTTTCACCCACCTCGGGGTCCCTTGATGTTGCGCATTGTCGATAGCCTAAAGCCTTCGACCATCAATGTGACTCGTCTCACATTAATTTCTTGGGGTTATGAACTCGTCCAAGACCCCCCCCCCTAATTTGACCTCCAAATTCTAAACTCATGTAGTTGGGATTGATCACAGGATCCCCTCTCCATCTAAACAGAGAAGGGGGAGATGTCAGAAGCCAGGACCCTTGCCTCTTACCCTCACCCCCTACTTCTCCCCACCTGCACAATGTCTCCTGCAGCTTCATCTCCCTAGCAACCACAAGGTTCTGCTTGATAGTTACAAATAGATTTTTAGATGTAAAGCAGTGTACTGTATCTTTTGAAGTAGGCAGTTGGACCGCCATTGTTTCAGGGCATAGGCCAAGAAGATTCTGTACTTTCCCATCACCTGGATCCCTCTTACCCCTCCCTTTGAAAAATGTATTATAAATAAGCACTTGGTGCCCAAATATATGACTCTTGACAAGCATCTGCTTCCTTGAGTCCATTCTCTCTCTCGCCCATTCTTCCAGGTTGCAATCCTCCTTGTCCCTCACGAATAACCTAGGGCTTGCAGGTCAGGTCAGACGTCCTTCCTACTGTCCACCTCAGTGATATCCTCAACTCAGATCATAACAGGGATGTCCTTCCTACTGTTCACCAGAAGGAGGTCCTCCCCACTGTAAACCAGAGGCACACCCTTCCCACTGTCCACCACAAAGAGGTCTGTCCCAATGACTACAAAAGAGATAACCTTCCCACATTCCACAACATACATGTATTTCCCACTCTCCACCACAGGGACATATTTCGCACTGTCCACCACAAGGAAGTTTTCTCTGCTGTCCCCCAAAGGTATGTCCTTTCCACTGTCCACCACATTGATGTCCTCCACACTGTCCACAACAAACTTGTATATCCCACTGTCCACAACAGAAAAGTTCTCTCCACTGTCCACCACAGGGAGGTCCTCCCAACTGTCCACCAAAGGGACATCCTTTCCACTTTCCACCAAAGATATGTCCTTCCCACTGTTCACCGCAGGGACATCCTCCTGTGTATCACAAGGACATCCTTACCACTGTCCACAGCATGGTTTTCCTCACCAATGTCCACTACAGAGACGTCCTCACCACTTTCCACAACAGGGATTTAATCCCAACTATCAAACACAGTGAAGTCCTTCCCACTGTAAACAACAGGGACATGCTCCCCTCTGGGAACCACAGGGACATCCTCCTGTGCACAACAGGGATGTCCTAACCATTGTCCACCACAGAGATGTCCTCCGCACTCTCCACCATATGGACATTATTCCAACTATGCACCACAGGGACATTCTCCAGTGCACCACAGTAATATCCTCCCCACTGTCCACCACAGTGAAATCCTCCCCTCAGACTATAACAGGGATGTCCTTCACTCTTTCTACCACAGGGACGTCCTCCCATTGTTTACAAGAGGGTCATCCTTCCAACTGTCCACCACAAGAAGGTCTTTCCCAGTGTCCACAACAGGGATGTCCTTACCACAGTCCACAAAATATATGTCCTTCCAATGTCCACCACAGGGACCTCCTTCCCACTGTCCACCACAGGGAAGTCCTCTCTACTGTCCACCACAGGGATGTCCTCTCTACTGTCCACCAAAGGGATGTCCTCCACAATGTCCACAACAGGCATGTCCTTTTCACCCTCCACCACAGGGACCTCCTTCCTCCTGTCCACAACGATGTCCTGTCCACTGTCCACTACATGGATGTCCACAGCATTGTCCATAACAGGCATGTTTTTCCCACTTTCCAACACAGAAAGGTACACCCTGCTGTCCACAACAGGAACGTACTTCCTAATGTCCACCTCAATGATGTCCTTTACTCTGCCCTCCACAGGGTCGTCCTTTGCACTGTCCACCACATGGTTGTCCTAGACACTGTCCAGCAGAGGGATATGCTTGCCACTGTAGGACACACATAGGTTTTTCCCAATGTCCACAACAGGGACGTCCTACACACAGTCCACAACATATATGTCCTTCCAATGTCCACCACAGGGACCTCCTTCTCACTGTCCACCACAGGGAAATCCTCTCAACTGTCCACCACAGATATGTCCTTTCCACTGTCCACCACAGGGATGTCCTCCACCTTGTCCACAAGAGGCACGTCCTTTCCATGGTCCATCACAGGGACTTCCTTCCCACTGTCCACCACAGGGATGTTTTTCCACTGTCCACCACAGTGATGTCCTCCCCACTGTACAACTCAGGGACATCCTCTTGTGCACAACAGGGATGTTCTTACCACTCTACACCCCAGAGATGTCTTCTGCACTCCCCACTACAAGACATCCTTCTCACTGTCCACCAAAGAGACATTCTCTTGTGCACCACAAGAACGTTGTTCTTTATGTCTACAAGGCTGTCATCTGCACTGTCCTCCACAGTAAAATCCTGTCAACTTTCCACCACAGTTGTATCATCCCAACTGTCCACAACAGGGATGTCCTCCCAACTATCAAACACAATGAAGTCCTTCCCACTGTAAACAACAGGTACATCCTCCCCACTGGCCACCACAGTGAAATCTTCCCCACTAACCACGATGTCATCCCCAGTGTCTACAACAGGGATGTCCTTCCCACAATTCAAAACAGAAAGGTCCTTTCTGCTGTCCACCGCAGGGACGTCCTTCCCTCTGTCCACCTCAGTGATATCCTCCCCTCAGACCATATCAGGGATGTCCTTCCTACTTTCTATCACAAGGACATCCTCCCCATTGTCCACAATAGGGTCATCCTTCTCACTGTCCATGAAAAGGTCTTTCCCAATGTCCAAAACAGGGACGTCCTTCCCACAGTCCACACCATATATTTCCTTCCAATGTCCACCACAGGGACCTCCTTCCAACTGTCCACCACAGGAAATTCTTCTCTACTGTCCACTACAGGGATGTCCTTTCCACTGTCCACCACAGAGAAATCCTTCTGTACACAACAAGGACATCCTTACCTATATGCACCACAGGGACATCCTTTCCACTGTCCATCACAGGGACATCCTCCTCAATGTTCACTACAGAGTGGATCTCCCCACAGTCCACCACATGGACGTCTTTCCCACTGTCCACCAAAGAAATATTCTCCTCATTTTGCATCACAGGGACATCCTCCTATGCACACCAAGGTCGTCCTCACAACTGAGCACCACAGGATTATTCTTTCCACTGTCCACAACAGAGATGTTCTTCCCACTGTAGACCACAGAGATGCCCTCCCTCCTGTCCACCACAGGGACATTCGTCCCACTTTCCACCGCAGAAACCTCCTTTCCACTGTTCAACAAAGGGATGTCTTTCCCACATTTCGCCACAGAGACGTCCATCCCACTGTCCACAACAGAAATGTCCTCCCCACTGTCCACCACAGGGACGTCCTTTCCACGGTCCACCAAACAGATGTCCTTTTCACTGTCCTCCACATGGACATCCTCCTGTGTACTACAAGGACAATCTTACCACTGTCCACAACATGGTTGTCCTCAACAATATGCATGACAGGTAAGTCCTCACTGCCATCCACAACAGGAATATCCTTCGCACAGAAAACCACAGGGACATCCTACCCACTGCCCACCACAGGGAGGTCCTCCCCACTGTCCTCCAAAGGGATGTCCTTCCCACTGTTGACCACAAGGACATCATTTCAAAGGTCCGCCACAGGGAAGTCCTCTTCACTGTCCACCACAGTGACATCCTCCTGTGCACAACAGGGATATCCTAACCACGGTCCACCACAGAGATGTTGTCCGCACACACCACCATATAGACATCCTTCTGACTATGCAGGGACATTCTCCAGTGCATCAAAGTAATATCCTCCCCAATGTCCATCACAGTGAATTCCTTCCAACTTTCCAGCACTGGGATGTCCTCCCCACTGTCTACAACAGGGATGTCCTTCCCACAATTCAAAACAGAATCGTCCTCCCTGCTGTCCACCACAGGGTAGTCCTTCCCTCTGTTTACCTCAGTGATATCCTCACCTCAGACCATGATTGGAATGTCCTTCCCACTGTCCACTACAGGGACCTCCTCTCCAGTGTCCACCCAAGTGTCATCCTTCCCACTGTCCACTAAAAGAAGGTCATTCCCAATGTCCACAACAGGGAAGTCCTTCCCACAGTCCCCAAAATATATGTCCTTCCAATGTACACCATAGGGACTTACTTCCCACTGTCCACCACAGGGAAGTCCTCTCTACTCCCCACCAGAGGAATGGTTTTTTCACTGTCCACCAAAGGTATGTCCTCCACACTGTCCACAACAGGCATGTCCTTTTCACTCTCCACCACAGGGACCTCCTTCCCACTGTCCACAACAGTGTAGTCCTCTCTACTGCCCACGACAGGGATGCCCTTTCCAATGTCCACCACAAAAATGTTGTCCCCACTGTCTACAACAGGGATGTCCTTCCCACAATTCAAATCAGAAAGGTTCTCCATGCTGTCCACCAGAGGGACATCCTTCCCACTGTCCACTTCAGTGATATCCTCCCCTCAGACCATAACAGAAATGTCCTGCCCTCGTTCCACCACAGGGATGTTCTCCCCACTGAACACCACAAGGACGTCCTTCATATGGTCCCCCACAGAGAAGTCCTCCTTGTTGTCCACCATAAGGATGTCCTTCCCACTGTCCACCACAGGGACATCCTCCAAATTGTCCAGCACAGTGATATCCTTTTCACTGTCCACTAAAGGGATGTCCTACTTACTGTCCACAACACAGAGAACCTCCCAACTGTCCACGCCATGGAGGTCCTCCCCACAGTCCAACACAGGGACATCCTTCCCACTGTCCACTAAAGGGACATCATTCCCACTGTCCACAACATGGACATCTTCCCTACTGTCCACTACATGGATGTACTTCCCACTGTCCAACACAGGGACGTCCTACCCCACAGTCCACCAGAGTGTGGTCCTTCCTACCCTCCACCACAAGGACATTCTTCTGTGCACAATAGGGATGTCCTCACTATTGTGCACCACAGGGACATACTTTACATTTTCCACCACAGGGACGTCCTTCCATTGTCCACCAAATTGAGGTCCTCCCTTCTGTTCACCACAGGGGCATCCTTATCACTGTCCAAAACAGGGTCGTCCTCACCACTGTCCACCACAGGGATGTCCTCTCACTGTATAAAACAGGGAAGTACTCTCCACTGTACACCTCAGGGATGTCCTATTTACTTACCACCACAGAAACTTTCTCCCAAGTGTCCACCAGAGGAACATCCTCACCACTGTCCACCAGAGGATCGTCCTCCTCACTCTCCACCACAGAAAAATCTTCCCCACTGTCCACTACAGGGACGTCCTTCCTACTGTCCTCCACAGGTATGTCCACCACAATTTCCACCATATGAAAGTCCTCTCCACTGTCCACCACAAAAACATCGAATACACTGTCCACCAAAAAAAGTCCTCATCACTGTACATCACTGGGATGTTTCCCACTGTAAACCACAGATAGGTCTTCTCTACTGTCTACCACAGGGATGTCCTTCCCACTGTCCTCAACAGTAACGTCCTTCCCACAGTCCAAAACAGGGTTGTCCTTTCCACTGTCCAACAAATGGACATCCTACCCACTGTCTACCACAGGGAGGTCCTTTTTACTGTCAACCAAAGAGGTCCTCCCAGCTGTCCACCACAGGGACATCCCTCTCACTGTTCACCACAAGGACATCCTCCCCACTGTCCACCACAGGTACATCCTCTCATGAACAACAGTAAAGTCCTCACCTTTGTGCACCACAGGAACATTTTCTTGTGCACACCAGGGATGTCCTCACCATTCTACCCCAAAGAAGTCCTCCGCACACGCCATGGCAGGGACATCATTCCCAATGACCACCAAAGGACGTTCTCCTTTGCACCAGAGAAACGTCTTCACCACTGTCCACCAAAGGAACGTATTCCCCACTGTCCACCAAAGAGAAGTCCTTTCCACTCTCCACAACAGGGATGTCCTTCCCACTGTCCACCACAGGGAGGTTCTTCCCACTGTCCACCACAGAGAGTTCCTCCCAGCTCTCCACCACAGTAATGTCCTTCTCACTGTTCATGACAAGGTCATCCTCCCCACTGTGCACCACAAGGACATCCTCCCATGTACAACAGGGATGTCCTCACTCTAGTGCCCCAAAGAAACCTCCTCCTGTGCACACCATGGACGTCCTCACCACTGTCTTCCCCAAAGATGTTCTCGGCACACTCCATGACACGGACATCATTTGAATGTCCACCAAAGGGACTTTCTTCTTTTCACCAGAGAAACGTCCTCACCAATGTTCAGCACAAGACATCCTCCCCACTGTCCACCAAATAGAAGTCCTCTACACTGTCCACAACAGGGACATCCTTTTCACTGTCCACCAGAATGACATCCTTCCAACTGTCTATCACAGCGACATTCTTCCCAGTGTCAATCAAAGGGACGTACAACCTACTGCCCACCACAGGTAAGTTTTCCACACGGTCCAACACAGGTACGTCCTTACCAATGTCCACCACAGGGACAACCTTCCAACTCTCCACCACAGGGAAGTCCTCCCACTGTCCACAATATGGATGTCCTTCCCACTGTAAACCAAAATAATGTCCTTTTCACAGTCCACCACAGGGACGTCCTTCCAACTGTCGACTACATGGACATCCATCCCACTGTCCAACACAGAGAAGTCCTCCCTACCATCCACCACAGGGAGTTCCTCACCATAGTCTACCACACATATGTCCTCCACAGTGTAATCGACAGGGATGTCCTCCTCAGTGTGCACTACAGTGAAGTACTCACCACTCCATATCACAGGCATGTCCTGCCCACTGACCACCTCAGTGACTACCTCCCCTCTTTCCATCACAGGGACATCCTTCACATTGTCCACCACAGAAAGGCTCTCCCTGCTGTCCACCACAGGGACATCCTTACCACTATTTACCACAGGGTCATCCTCACCAATGTCCACCACAGGGAAATCCTTCCCACACTTCACCACAGTAACATCCTATCCACTGTGCACCACTAGGACATTCTTCTGTACATAACAGAAATGTTCTTACCACTGTCCATCACAGAGATGTCCTCTGTACTCTCCACTCCAGGGAAATCCTTCCCACTGTAAACCAAAGAGATGTTTTCTGGTGCACCCACCACAGGAACGTCATCCACACTGTCCACAAGACCATCATCCCCACTGTCCACCACAATGAAATTCTCTCACCAATGTCCACCACAGAGACGTCCTTCCTTCAGTCCACCACAGGGATTTCCTCCCAACTGTCAAACACAGGGACGTCCTTCCCACGGTAAACCACAGGGACATTCTCTTCACTATCCACCAAAGAAATGTTTTTCTCACTATTCACCACAGGGATGTCATCCCAAATGTCCAACACAGAAAAGTCCTCTTTACTGTCCAGCATAGAGATGTCCTTCCTCCTGTCTACCACAGGGATGTCCTGCCAACTGTCAACCAGAGAGATATCCTTCCCACTATTCACCACAAGGAGGTCCTTCCCATTATCCACAACAGGGACTTCCTTCCCACTCTCCACAACATAAATCTTCTACCCACTGTCCACCACAGTGTGTTTCTCTCTACTGTCCACCACAGATATGTATTTTCCACTGTCCAACAAAGGGACATTTTTCTCTGCACCAGAGAAACTTTCTCACCACTGTCCACCACAGAAATGTCCTCACCACTGTCCACCACTGTGATGTCCATTTCACTTTCCACCATGAGGAGGTACTCTCCACTGTCCACTACACAAACATCCATTCCACTGTACACTACAGGGACATACTTTCCACTGTCCTCCACAAGGATGTCCATCCAAGTGTCCACAACAGAAAGGTCCTATCCCCTGTCCACCACAGGGACATCCTCCCAACTGTCCACCCCAAGGAGCTCCTACCCACAGTCCAATAGAGGGACGTCCTTCCCAGTGTCCACCAAAGGGACATCCTTCTCACTGTCTACAACATGGACATCTTCCCCACTGTCCACCACATGGACGTCCTTCCCACTGTCCAACACAGGGACTTCCTACCCCACAGTCCACCAGAGTGTGGTCCTCTCCATTGTCCACCACAAGAACATCCTCCTGTTCACAATAGGGATGTCCTCACTACTGTGCACCACAGGGACATACTTTGCATTGTCCACCACAGGGACGTCCTTCCCACTGTCCACTAAAGTGAGGTCCTTCTCATTGTATAAAACAGGGAAGTACTCTCCACTGTACACCTCAGGGATGTCCTCTTTACTTACCACCACAGAAACTTTCGCCCCAGTGATCACCAGAGGAATATCTTCACCACTGTCCACCAGAGGGACGTCCTCCCCACATTCCACCACAGAAACATCTTCACTACTCTCCACTACAGGGATGTCCTTCCCACTGTCCAAAACAGGGAAGTCTTCTCCACTGTCCACCACAAAAATATCCAATCCACTGTCCAACACAGAAATGTCCTCATCACTGTCCATCACTGGGACATCTTTCCCTCTGTCAACCACAGAGATGTCCTCCCTGCTGTCTACCACAGTGACATCCTACCCACTGTCCACATCAGTAACGTCCTCCACACAGTCTAAAACAGGGATGTCCTCCCCACTGTCCACCACATGGGTGGCCTACCCACTGTCCACCACAGGGAGGTCCTTCCTACTGTCAAACACAGAGAGGTCCTCCCAGCTGTCCACCACAGGAACATCCTTCACACAGTTCACCACAAGGACATCCTCCCCACTGTGCACCACAAGTACATCCTCCTGTGCACAACAGTGATATCCTAACCCTTGTGCCCCACAGGAACATTTTCCTGTGCACACCAGGGATGTCCTCACCACTGTCTACCCCAGAGATGTCCTCTGCACACTCCACAGCAGGGAAATCACTCCCAATGTACACCAAAGGACATTCTACTTTGACCAGAGAAATGTCCTCATAACTGTCCACCACAGGACGTCCTCCCCACTGTCCACCAAAGGAACATATTTCCTACTGTACACCAAAGCAAAATCCTTTCCACTGTCCACAACAGGGATGTCCTTCCCACTGTCCACCACAGGGAGTTCCTTCCCACTGTCCACCACAGAGAGTTCCTCCCAGCTGTCCACCACAGGGACATCCTTCTCACGGTTTACCACAATGACATCCTTCCCAATGTGCACCACAGGTACATCCTCTCGTGGACAACAGTGATGTCCTCACTGTTGTGCACCACAAGAACATCCTTCTGTGCACACCATGGATGTCCTCACCACTGTCTACCCCAGAAATTTTCTCTGCACTCTCCACAACAGGGACATAATTTCCAATGTCCTCCAAAGGGACGTTCTCCTTTGCACCAGAGAAATGTACTCACCTATGTTCACCACAAGACATCCTCCCCAATGTCCAATACAGGGACATACTCCCCACTGTCCACCAAAGGGAAGTCCTCTACATTGTCCACAACAGGGACGTCCTTCCCACTGTCCACCAGAAAGATGTGCTTCCAACTGTCCAGCGCAGGGTCATCCTACCCAGTGTCAACCAAAGGGACGTCCACTCCACTGTACACCACAGGGATGTTTTCCACAAGGTCCAACACAGGGGCATCCTCACCAATGTCCACCACAGGGACATCCTTCCTACTCTCCACCACAGGGAGGTCCTCCCCACTGTCCACAGCATGGATGTCCTTCCCACTGTAAACTGAAGAAATGTCCTTCCCACAGTCCACAACAGGGATGTCCTTCCAACTGTCGACTACATGGAAATCCACCCCACTGTCCACCACATGGAAGTCCTCCCAAACATCCACCAAAAGGAAGTCCTCCCCATAGTCCACCACAGTGATGTCCTACACAGTGTAATCCACAGGCATGTCCTCCTCAGTGTGCACTACAGTGAAGTACTCACCACTCTATACCACAGGGATGTTCTTCCCACTGACCACAACAGTGACTACCTCCCCTATTTCCATCACAGGGACATCCTACCCACTATCCACCACAGAAAATTTCTCCCTGCTGTCCAACGAAGGGACATCCTTACCACTATTTCCACAGGGTCGTCCTCACTAATGCCCACCACAGGGAAATCCTTCCCACTGTTCACCACAGGAACATCCTTTACACTGTGCACCACAGGGACATTCTTCTGTGCATAAAAAATATTCTTACCACTGTCCATGATATAGATGTCCTCTGCACTCTCCACTCCAGGGAAATCCTTCCCACTGTTCACCAAAGAGACGTTTTCTTGTGTACCACAGGAACGTCCTCCTCATTCTCCACAAGGCCATCATCCCCACTGTCCACCACAGTGAAATTCTCTCACCAATATCCACCACAGAGATGTCCTTCCCACATTCCACCACAGGTATTTACTCCCAACTAGCAAATAAAGGGACATCCTTCGCACTGTAAACCACAGGGACATCCTTTCCACTGTGCACCACAGGGACATCCTCCTGTGCACACTAGAGATGTCCTCACGAATGTGCACCACAGTGACATCTTCCGGTGCACACCATAGAAGTCCTCACCATTGTCCACCCTAGAGATGTCCTCTGCATTCTCTAAAACAAGGACATCTTTCCCACTGTCCACAAAAATAATGTTTTCCTGTGCACCACAGAAATGTCCTCACTACTGTCCACCACAGGAACATCCTCATCCCTGTCCAGCACAGGGACATCCTCCACACTGTTCTACACAGGGATGTCCTCCCTACTCTCCACAAAAAGATATCCTTCCCACTGTTCACCACAGTGATGTCATTCCAACTGTCCAACACTGAGAGTTCCTCTTCACTGTCCACCACAGTGTCCTTTCCACTGTCTAACATAGGGATATCCTTCCTACTGTACACCACAAGTAGGTTCTTCCTACTTGTCCACTAAAGGGACGTCCTTTTTACTGTCCACAACATAAATGTCCTTCTTACTCTCCACAACAGTGACATTCTTCCCACTGTCTACCACAGGGAGGTCCTATCTACTGTCCACCATAGTGATGTCCTTTCCACTGTCCAACACAGGGACGTCCTCCTCAATGTCCACCACAAGGACATCCTTCCCACTGTCCACCACAGAAACCATCTTCCCACTGTCCACTACGGGTACGTCCTACACTATGTCAGCCACAGGGACATCCTGCCTAATGTCCACCACAGGGATGTTCTCACCAATGTGCAACACAAAGTTGTCCTCAGGACTCTTCACCACAGGGAAATCTTTCCCCCATCAACCACAAAGACGTCCACCCCACTGTCCACCACAAAGATGTTTCCCCAGTGTTCACAACAAGGGCGTCCTCATCAATGTCTACCACAGTGGTGTTCTTTCTCATTGTTCAAAACAGGAACATCCTCCCCACTGTGCACCACAGAGACATCCTCCTGTGCACAACAGGGTCATCCTCATTACTGTGCACCACAGAGACATCTTCCAGTGCACAACAGGGACATCTTCACCACTGTCCACCAAAGGGACAGTCTCCAGTGCAGAACAGAAAGGTCCTCATCACTGTTCACCACAGGGATGTATTCCACACTGTCCATCACAGGGACATCCTTTCCACTTTCCACTACAGGGTCATCCTTCCCAATGTCCACCACAGGGACATCCTTCCCTCTGTCCACCATAGAGAGGTCCAACCCACTGTCTACCACAGGGACGTCATACCCACTGTCCACTAAAGGGATGTTCTTCCCACAGTCCACCACAGGGACATTCTTCCAACTGTCCACCACACGGACATCCTCCCCACTGTCCATCACATAGACGTTCACACCACTGTCTACCACAGGGATGTCCTTCCCACTGTCCATCAAAGGGACGTCCTTCCCACTGTCCACCACAGGGACATCCTCCAAATTATCCACCACAGTGAAATCCTTCCCTCGTCTACCTCAGAGACGTAAACCCAACTGTCCACTAGAGGGATTATCCCCACTCTCCACCACAGGGTTGTCCTCATCAATGTCCACCACTGGGGTGTTCTTTCCCACTGTTCAAGACAGGGACATCCTCCCTACTGTGCACCACAGTAACATCTTCCTGTGCACAACAGAAACGTCCTCACAACTGTGCACCACAGGGACATCTTACAGTTCACACCAGGGATGTCCTCACCACTGTCCACCCCAGAGATGTCCTCTGCACTCTCCACAACAGGGAAATCTTTCTTACGGTCCACCACAGAAACGTTCTCACCACTGTTCACCACAGGGATGTCCTCCCCGCTGTCCACCACAGAAACATTCTTCCCACTTTCCACCACAGGGATGTCCTTCCCACTGTCCACAACAAGGATGTCCTTCACACTGTCCATAAGAGAGTTATCCTCCCCACTGTACACAAATGGGATGTCCTTCCCACTGTCCACCAAAGAGACATTCTCTTGTGCACCACAGGAACATTGTTCTTACTGTCTACAAGGCCGTCATCTGCACTGTCCACCACAGTGAAATCCTCTCACCTCTCCACACAGTGACATCCTCCCAACTGTCCACAACAGGGATGTCCTCCCAACTATAAAACACAGTGAAGTCCTTTCCACTGTAAACAACAGAGACATCCTCCCCACTGGGCACAACAGTAATATCCTAACCACTGTTCACCACAAAGAACTACTCCAAATTCTCCACCATATGAACATCCTTCTGACTCTGCACCACAAGGACGTTTTCCAGTGCACCATAGTAACATCCTCCCCACAGTCCATCACAGTGAAATCTTCTCCACTGTCCACCACAGGGATGTCTTCCCCACTGTCTACAACAGGGATGTCCTTCCCACAGTTCAAAACAGAAAGGTCCTCCCTGATGTCCACCAAATGGACATCCTTCCCTCTGTCCACCTCAGTGATATCCTCCCCACAGACCATAACAGATATGTCCTTTCCACTTTCCACCACAAGGATGTCCTTCCCACTGTCCACTAGAGGGTCATCCTTTCCACTGTTCCTCAAAAGAAATTCTTTCCCCATGTCCACAACAGGGACGTCCTTCCCACAGTACACACCATATATATCCTTCCAATGTCCACCACAGGGACCTCCTGCTCACTGTCCACCACAGGGAAGTCCTCTCTACTGTCCACCAGAGGAATGTCCTTTCCAGTGTTCACCACAGTGATGTCCTCCACACTGTCCACAACAGGCATGTCCTTTTCACTCTTTACCACAGGGACCTCTTTCCCACTGTCCACCACACAGAAGTCCTCAGTACTGTGCATCAGAGTGATGTCCTTTCCACTGTCCACCACAGGGATGTCCACAGCACTGTCCACAACAGGCATTTCCTTCTCACTGTCCACCACAGAAAGGTACACCCTGCTGTCCACAACAGGAACATACTTCCTAATGTCCTCCTCAATGATGTCCTTTCTTCTGTCCACCACAGGGATGTCCTTCTCATTGTCTACCACATGATGTTGCTCCCCACTTTCCACCAGAGGGAAATAATTTCCACTATAGAACACATAGAGGTCCTTCCCAATGTTCAAAACATGTACTTCCTTCCCAAAATCCACAACATAAATGTCCTTTCCACTCTCAAACACAGGGACCTTCTTCCCACTGTTCACAACAGAGAAGTCCTCTCTACTATCCACCACAGGGATATCTTTAACACTGTCCACCCTAGTGAAAACCTCCCCTCCGTCCACCACAAGGATATCCTCCCCACTGTCCACCAAAGGGAATTCCTCCCCAATGACCACCAGAGGGACATTCTTCACACTGTTCACCACAATGATGTCTTCCCAATGTCCACAACAGGGACCTCCTTCCCACTCTCCACCACAGGTAATTCCTCTTTACTGTCCACAACAGGGATGTCCTTAACATTGTCCAAAACAGTGACATCCTTCCCACTGTCCACAACAGGGATGTCCTTCTTACTGTTTACCACAGAAAGGTCCTTCAGGCTGTCCAACACAGGGATGTCCTCCCCACTGTCCACCAGAGGGATATCCTTCCCACTGTTCACCACAAGGTGGTCCTTCCCAATATCGACAAAAGGGACTTCCTTACCACCGTCCAAAACATAAATGTTCTTCCCACGGTCCACCACAGTGTGTTTCTCTCTACTGTCCACCACAGAGATGTACTTTCCACTGTCCACCAAAGGGACATTTTCTTTTCCACCAGAGAAACTTCCTCACCACTGTATACCACAGATATGTCTTCACCACTTTCCACCACTGTGAAGTCATTTCCACTTTTTAACATGAGGAGGTCCTCTCCACTGTCCACCACAGAAACATCCTTTCCACTGTTCACCATAGGCACGTCCTTCCCAATATCCACGACAGAGAGGTCCTTACCACTGTCCACAACATGGACATTCTTTCCACTGTCCACCACAGAAATATCCTTATCACTGTCTCTCACAGGGATATCTTTACCACTGTCCACCACAGAGAGGTCCGGCCAGCGGTCCACCACAGGGACGTCCTTCACACTCTCCACCACAATAATGTCCCCTCAGTTGTCCAAAACAGAAACGTCCTCCCCACTGTCCACCACAGGGACGTCCTACTTACTGTCCACCACAGGGAGAACCTCCCCACTGTCTACAACAGGGAAGTCCTTCCCATTGTCCACCACATGGACATCCTTTCGCTGTCCACAAAACATTTCCTTTCCACTGTTTAACACAGAGACATCTTCTTAACTGTCCACCACACAAATATGTTCCCAACTGTCCATTGCAGATACATCCATCCCATGGTAAACTACAGGTATCTACAGGTATATACTCCTGACTGACCTCCACAAGGATGTTCATCCAACTGTCCACAATAGAAATGTCCTACCCACTGTCCACCACATGGACATCCTCCCAACTGTCTACCCCAAGGAGTTCCTGCCCAAAGTCCACCACAAGGATGTCATACCCCAGTCCACCAGAGTGTGGTTCTCCCCACTGTCCACCACAAGGACATCCTCCTGTGCGTAAAAGGGATGTCCTCACCACTGTGAATCACAGGGACATACTTTGCATTGTCCACCACAGAGACATCCTTCCCACTGTCCACCAAAGTGAGGTCCTCCCTGCTCTCCACCACAGGGGCATCCTTACAACTGTCCACCACAGGATCGTCCTCAGCACTGTCCACCACAGGGATGTCCTCCTCACTGTATAGAACAGTGAAGTACTCTCCACTGTACACCTCAGGGATGTCCTCTTTACTTACCAATACAGAAACTTTTTCCCCAGTGTCCACCAGAGGAATATCCTTACCACTGTCCATCAGAGGGACATCCTCCCCACTCTTCACCACAGAAATATCTTCCCCACTGTTCACCACAAGGACATCCTTCCCACTGTCCACCACAGAGAGGTCCTCTCCACTGTCCACCACAGGCATGTCCACCACACTGTCCACCACAGGAAAGTGCTCTCCACAGTCCACCACAAAGACATCCAATCCTCTGCCCACCACAGAAACGTCCTCATCACTGTCCATCACTGGGACACCTTTCCCACTGTCAAACACAGAGAGGTCCTTTCTGCTGTCTACCACAGGGACATGCTTCCCATTGCCCACAACAGTAACGTCCTCCCCACTGTCCAAAACAGGGATGTCCTTCCCACTGTCCATCACATGGATGACCTACCCAATGTCCACCACAGGGAGGTCCTTCCTACTGTCAACAACTCAGAAGTTCTCCCAGCTGTCCACCACGGTGACATCCTTCTCACTGTCCACCACAAGGACATCCTCCGCACTGTGCAGAACAGGGACATCCTCCCGTGCACAACAGTGATGTCCTCAGCCTTGTGCACCACAGGAACATCCTCCTGTGCATACCAGGGATGTCCTTACCACTGTCTACCCCAGAGATATCCTGCGCACACTCCACAGCAGGGACATCATTCCCAATGTCCACAAAAAGACATTCTCTTTTGCACCAGAGAAACGACCTCACCACTGTCCACCACAGGACGTCCTCCCCACTGTCCACCAAAGGAATGTATTCCCCATTGTCCACCAAAGAGAAGTTTTTTACACCTTCCACAACTGCAACATCCTTCCCACTGTCCACCACTGGGAGTTTTTTCCCACTGTCCACCACATTGAGTTCCTCCCAGCTGTCCACCACAGGGACATCCTTCTCACTGTTCACCACAAGGACATCCTCCCCACTGTGCACCACAAGGACATCCTCCTGTGCACACCAGAGATGTCCTCATCCTTGTGCACCACAGAAACATCCTCCTGTGCACTCCATGGAATTTCTCACCACTCTCTACCCCAGAGATACTCTCCGCACTCTCCATGAGAGGGACATCATTCCCAATGTCCACCAAAGGGACATTCTCCTTTGCACCAGAGAAATGTCCTCACCACTGTCCACCACAAGACCTCCTTCCCACTGTCCACCACAAGGACTTACTCCCCACTGAAAAAGGAAAGTCCTCTCCACTGTCCACAACAGGGACATCGTTCCCACTGTCCACCCGAATGATGTCCTTCCAACTGTCTACCACAGGGACATCCTCCCAAATGTCAACCAAAGGGACGTCCATCCCACTGGCCAACACAGGGATGTTTTCCAAATGGTCCAACACAGGGCTGTCCTTAGCAATGTCCACCATAGGGACATCATTTCTACTGTACAACACAGGGAGGTCCTCCCCACTGTCCAAGACATGGATGTCCTTCTCACTGTAAACCGAAAAAATGTCCTTCCTACAGTCCACCGCAGGGCTGTCCTTCCAACTGTTGACTACATGGACATCCACCACACTGTCCATCACAGGGAAGTCCTCCCCACCGCCCACCACAGAGAGGTCCTCCCCATAGTCCACCACACAGATGTCCTCCACAGTGTAATCCACAGGGATGTCCTCTTCAGTTTGCACTACAGTGAAGTACTCACCACACTATACCACAGGGATGTCCTTCCCACTGACCACCTCAGTGACTACCTCCCCTCTTTCCATCACAGGGACATCCTACCCACTATCCACCACAGAAAGGTTTTCCCTGCTGTCCACCACAGAAACATCCTTACCATTATTTACAACAGAGTCGTCCTCACCAATGTCCACCACAGGGAAATCCTTCCCACAGTTCACCATAGGAACATATTTTCCACCGTGCACCACAAGGACATTCTTCTGTGCATAACAGAAATGTTGTTACCTCTGTCCATTGCAGAGATGTCCTCTTCACTCTCCACTCCAGGGAAATCCTTGCCACTGTCCACCAAAGAGACGTTTTCTTGTGCACCACAGGAACATCCTCCCCACTGTCCACAAGGCCATCATCCCCACTGTCCACCACAATGAAATTCTCTCACCAATGTCCACCGCAGAGATGTCCTTCCCACAGTCCACCACAGGGATTTCCTCCCAACTGTCAGACAAAGGGAAGTCCTTCCCACTGTAAACCACAGGGACATCCTCCCCACTGTGCGCCACAGGGACATCCTCCTGTGCACAACCGGGATGTCCGCACTAATGTGCACCACAGGGACATTTTCAGTTGCACACCATAGACATCCTCACCACTGTCCACCCAAGAGATGTCCTCTGCACTCTCCAAAACAGGGACATCCTTCCCACAGTCCACCAAAAGAACGTTTCCCTGTGCACCACAGAAACGTCCTCACCACTGTTCACCACAGGGACATACTCATCACTGTCCAGCACAGGGATGTCGTTACCACTGTCCACCACAGGGACATCCTCCACATTGTTTACCATGGGGAGATCCTTCTGCCTGTCCACCACAGGGATGTCCTGCCCACTTTCCACATAAAGACATCCATGCCACTGTCCACCACAGGGATGTCATCCCAACTGTACAACACAGAGAGTTCCTCTTCACTGTCCACCACAGAGATGTCCTTCCCACTGTTCACCACAGGGATGTCCTCCCAACTGTCCACCAGAGGGAAATCCTTCCCACTGTTCACCACAAGGAGGTCCTTCCCAATGTCCACAATAGGGACGTCCATTTTACTGTCCACAAGATAAACATCCTCACTGACAACAACAGGAACATTCTTCCCACTGTCTACTACAGGGAGATCCTATCTACTGTCCACCGCAGTGATGTCCTTTCCATTGTCCACCACAGGGACGTCCTCCTCACTGTCCACCATAAGGACATCCTTCCCACTGTCCACCACAGAAACCACCTCCCCACTGTCCATCACGGGAACATCCTACAATCTTTCAGCCACAGGGACATCCTGCCCAATGTCCACCACAGGGATGTTCTCACCAATGTCCAACACAGAGTTGTCCTCTGCACTCTTCACCACAGGGACATCTTTCCTCTGTCAACCACAAAGATGGCCAGCCCACTGTCCACCCCAGAGATGTTTTCCACTGTCCACAACAGGGGCATCCTCACCAATGTCCACCACAGTAGTGTTCTTACCCATTGTTCAGAACAGGAACACCCTCCCCACTGTGCACCACAGGGACAGTCTCCTGTGCACAACAGGGTCGTCCTCATGACTGTGCACCACAGGGAGATCCTCCCCACTGTCTACAAGAGAGATGTCCTTCTCATTGTCCACCCCAGTGATGTCCTCTGCACTCTACAAAACAGAGACATTCTTCCCATGGTCCACCAAAATGAAGTTCTCCAGTGCACCACAGAAATGTCCTCACTACTGTTTACTACAGGGATGAACTCCCCACAGTCCAGCAAAGGGACATCCTCCCCACTGTCTACAAGAGAGATGTCCTTCTCATTGTCCACCACAGGGATGTCCTTTCCACTGTCCACCAAAGGGATGTCCTTCCCAAAATCCACCACAAGGACGTTCTTCCAACTCTCCACCACCTGGACATCCTCCCCATTGTCCATCACATGGACATCCTCACCAGTGTCTACCACAGGGACGTCCTTCCCACTGTCCATTAAAGGGAAGTCCTTTTAATTTTTCACAATAGGGACATACTCCAAATTGTCCACCACAGTGACATCCTTCCCCTGTCTACCACAGAGACGTAAACCCCACTGTCCCCCACAGGGTTGTTTCCCAACTGTCCACTACTGGATTCTTCTCACCAATGTCCACCACAGGGGTGTTCTTTCCCACTGTTCAAAACATGGACATCCTCCCTACTGTGCACCACAGTAACATCCTTCTGTGCACAACAAGGTCATCCTCATGACTGTGCACCACAGGGACATCTTCCAGTGCACACCAGAGACATCTTCACCACTGTCCACCCCAGAGATGTCCTCTGCACTCTCCAAAACAGGGACATCCTTCCCACTGTCCACCAAAAAGACATTCTACAGTGCACAACAGAAAGGTTCTCACCACTGTTCATCACAGGGCTGTCCTCCCCATTGTCCATCACAGGGACATCCTTACCACTTTCCACAAAAGGGTAGTCCTTCATATTGTCCACTACAGAGACATCCTTCCCACTGTCCACCATTGAGAGGTCTAACCCACTGTCCACTACAGGGATGTCATACCCACTGTCCACCAAAGGGATATCCTTTCCACACTCCACAACATATATGTCTTCCCACTGTCCACCACAGGGACCTCCTTCCCACTGTCCATCACAGGGATGTCCTGTCTACTGTCCACCACAGGAATGTCCTTTCCAATGTCCACCACACTGACGTTCTTGGCACTGTCCACAACAAACATTTACATCCCACTGTCCACCACAGAAACATTCTCTCCACTGTCCACCACAGGGAGGTCCTCCCAACTGTCCACCAGTGGGACATCCTTTCCACTGTTCACCAAAGTGATGTCCTTCCCACTGCCCACCACAGGGACATACTCCTCTGTACCACAAGGACATCCTTACCACTGTCCACAACATGAATATCCTCCACACTGTAAACCACAGGGACATCCTACACATTGTTCACAACAGTGAGGTCCTGCCCACTGTCCAAAACAGGAACATCCTTCTGCCTGTCCACCACAGTGATGTCCTCCCCATTGTGTACCTCAGGGACATCCTTCTATGCACAATAGGGATGTTCTTACCACAGTGTACACCCCAGAGATGTCCTCTGCACTCCCCAGTACAAGGACATCCTTCTCACTGTCCACCAAAGAGACATTGTCTTGTGTACCACAGGAACGTTGTTATTACTGTCAACAAGGCTGTCATCTGCACTGTCCACCACAGTGAAATCCTCTCAATACTCCACCACATTGACATCCTACCAACTGTCCACAACAGGGATGTCCTCCCAACTATCAAACACAGTGAAGACCTTCCACTGTAAACAACAGAGACATCCTCCCCACTGGGCACAACAGGGATTTCCTAACCACTGTCTACCACAGAGATCTCCTCTGCACTCTCCACCATATGGAAATCCTTCTGACTATGCACCACAAGGATGTTCTCCAGTGCACCACAGTAACATCTCTCCACTGTCCATCACATTGAAATCTTCCCCACTGTCTACCACTGGTATGTCCTCCTTACTGTCTACAACAGAAATGTTTTTCCCACAATTTAAAACAGAAAGGTCCTCCCTGCTGTCCACTACAGGGACGTCCTTCCCTCTGTCCACCTCAGTGATATCTTCCCCTCAGACCATAACAGGGATGTCCTTCTGACTCTCCACCACAGGTACGTCCTCCCCACTGTCCACAAGGGGGTCATCCTTCCCACCAAAATGTCTTTCCCGATGTCCAAAACAGGGACATCCGTCCCATTGTCCCCCACAAGGACATCTTTTCACTGCACACAAAAAGGACTTCATTACCACTGTTTACTACAAGGACGTCTTCCTACCTGTCCACCACACAAATATGTTCCCTACTGTCCACTACAGAAACATCCATCCCACTGTGCACAACAGGGACATACTCCCCACTGTCCTCCACAATGACGTCCATCCCACTCTCCACAACAGGAAGGTCCTACACACTGTCCACCACAGGGACATCCTTCCAACTGTCCACCCCAAAGAGTTTCTCCCCTACAGTCCACCACAGTGATGTCCGTCCCACTGTCTACCACAGGAATGTCCTACCCCACAGTCCACCAGAGTGTGGTCCTTTCCACTGTCCAACACAAGGACATCCTCCTGTGCAAAAGAGGGATGTTATCACCACTGTGCACCACAGGGACATCATTTCCACTGTCCACCAAAGTGAGGTCCTTCCTGCTGTCCACCACAGAAGCATCCTTTCCACTGTCCACCACAGGTTCGTCCTCACCACTGTCCACCATAGGGAAGTCCTTTTCACTGTTTACCAGAGACATCTTCCAAAATGTGCACAAAGGGACATCCTTTTACTGTCCACAACAGAGATGTCCTTCCCACTGTCCACCACAGAAAGGTCTACCTTGCTCTCTACCACAAGCCCAGTCCTCCCACTGTCCACCATAGAACATCCTTTCCACTGTCCACCAATGGTACATCCTCTCCACTGTCCACCAGAGGGACGTCCTTCCCATTGTACACCACAGAGAGGTCCTTTCTGCTGTACACCACAGGGACATTCTTCCCACTGTCCACCACAGAGATGTCCTCCCATTGTCCACCACAAGGATGTCCTCCCCACTTTAAACAGGGATGTCCTCCCCACTGTCCACTACAGAGACATCCTACCCATGTCCAACACAGGGAGGTCCTCCTCACTGTCCACCATAGGGACATACTCCCCTTGTCCACAACATGGACATCCTTTCACTGTTCAAAAAATGACATTATTACCACAGTTTAGCACAGGGATTACCTCCCCATTGTCCACTACAGAGACATTCTCTACACTGACCACCATAGAGAGGTCCACACAACTGTCCACCACAGGGATTTCCTCCCCACTGTCCATCAGAGGAAAGTCCTCCCCACTGCCACCACAGGAATGTCCTCCTGTGTACCACAAGGATAAGGTCTTTCCCATTGTACACAACAGGGACATCCTTCCAACAGTCCACAACATATATGTCCTTCCAATGTCCAGCACAGGGACCTACTTCTCACTGTCTACCACAGGGAAATCCTCTCTACCCTTCATCACAGAAAAGTCCTTTCCACTGTCAACCAATGGGACGTCCTCTGCATTGTCCACAACAGGCATGTCCTTCCCACAGTCCAACACAGATATGTACAAGGACGTCCTTCCCACTGTCCAACAAATGGTGGTCCTCCCCACTGTCCACCAGAGGGACATGCTTGAAACTGTAGAACACACCGAGGTTCTTCTCAATATCCACAACTTGTATGTCCTTCCCACAATCCACAACATAAATGTCCTTCTCACTCTCCAACACTGGGACCTTCTTCCCACTTATCACCACAGAGAGGTCTTTTCTACTATCCACCACATTGATGTCCTTACCACTGTCCACCTAAGTGACGACCTCCCCTCTCTCCACCACAGGGACATCCTTCCCACAGAAAAGTCCTTTCCACTGTCAACCAATGGGACGTCCTCCGCATTGTCCACAACAGGCATGTCCTTCCCACAGTCCAACACAGAAATGTACACCCTGCTGTACACAGCAGAAACGTACTTCCCAATGTCCACAAAATGATGTACTAGACTATGTCCACCACAGAGACGACCTTCCCACTGTCCACCACATGGTGTTTCTCCCCACTGTCCATGAGAGGGACATGATTCCCTCTTTTCTCCACATGAAGGTCCTTCCCAAAGTCCACAACATGGATGTCCTTCCCACAATCCACAACATAAATGTCCTCCCCACAGTCCAACACATGGACCATCTTCCCACTGTTCACCACAGAAAGGTCTTCTCTACAGTCCACCACAGGGATGTCCTTACCACTGTCCAAAACAGTGACATCCTCCTCACTGTCCACAACAGGTATGTCCTTCCCACTGTCCACCTAAGTGATGTACTCCCCTCTGTCCACAAGAGCGACATTCTTCCTACAGTTCACCACATGGAGGTCTTTCCCAATGTCCACAACAGAGATGTTCTTCCCACATTCCACAACATAAATGTTTTTTCAACTGTACACCACAGGGATGCCCTCTCTACTGTTCATCAAAGTGATGTCCTTTCCACTGTCTACCAAAGGTACGTCCTCCCCACTGTCCACAACAGGGATGTTCTTTCCACTGTCCACCACCGGGACGTCCTCCCCAGTGTCCACCACAGGAACATACTACCCACTGTCCACCACAGGGACGTCCTACCCACTGTCTACCACAGGGAGGCCCTCCCCAATCTCCACCACAGGTAGGTCTTCTCCACGGTCCACCACAGGGATGTCATTTCAACTGTCCACCACAGAGACATCCGTTCACTGTCCAACACAGGCACATCTACCCCACTTACCACCATAAAAAACATCCTTCATACAGTCCACCATAGAAAAGTCCTCCCTCTTGTCCACCAAAGGGACATCCTTCTCATGTCCACGACAGGGACATCCTCCAAATTGTCCACCACAGTGACATCCTTTTCACTATTCACCATTGGGACATCCTACCCACTTTGCACAACAGGGACATTTTCCTGTGCACAACAGGGATATCCTCACCATTGTGCACCACAGGGACATCCTTCTTTGCACACCAGGGATGTCAGCAACACTCTCCACCCCAGAGATGTCCTCTGCACTCTCCTTGACAGGGACATCCTCCCCACTATCCACCAAAGAAACGTTTTTCCCACTATTCACCACAGGGATATCATCCCAAATGTCCAACACAGAAAAGTCCTCTTCACTGTTCACCACAGGGATGTCCTTCTCCCTGTCCACCACAGGGATGTTCTCCCCACTGTCCACCAGAGGGATATGCTTCCCACTGTTTACCACAAAGAGGTCCTTCCCAATATCGACAACAGGGACTTCCTTCCCACTGTCCACAACAAAAAAGTTCTTCCCACTGTCCACCACAGTGTGTTTCTCTCTACTGTCAACCACAGAGATGTACTTTCCACTGTCCAACAAAGGGACGTTTTCCTTTGCACCAGAGAAACTTCCTCACCACTGTCCACCAATGTGACATCCTCTCCACTGTCCACCACAGAAACATTCTTTCCGCTGTACACCACAGAAACATCCTCATCACTGTCTGTCAAAGGGACATCTTTACCACTGTCCATCACAGAGAGGTCCTCCCAGCTGTCCACCACAGGAATGTCTTTCACACTCTCCACCACAGTAACATTCTCTCAGTTATCCAAAACAGAAACGTCCTCTCCACTGTCCACCCCAAGGAGATCATCCCCACTGTCGACCACAGGGACATCTTCCTCAGTGTCCACCACATGGACGTCCTTCTTACTGTCCACAACAGTGATGTCCTACCCCACAGTCCACCAGAGTGTGGTCCTTTCCACTGTCCACCACAAGGTCATCGTCCTGTGCACAAGAGGGATGTCCTCACCACTCTGTACCACAGGGACATAATTTGCATTGTCCACCACAGGAACGTCTTTCCACTTTTCACCAAAGTGATGTCCTCCCTGCTGTCCACAACAGGGGCATCCTTTCCACTGTCCATCACAGGGTCATCCTCACAACTGTTCACCACAGAGATGTCCTGCTCACTGTATAAAACAGAGAAGTACACTCCATTGTACAGCACAGGGATGTCCTCTTTACTTACCACCAAGAAACTTTCTCCCCAGTGTCCACCAGAGGAACATCCTCACCACTGCCCACCCGAGGGACATCCACCCGACTCTCCACCACAGAAACATCTTCCCCACTTTCCACTACAGAGACATCTTTCCCACTGTCCACCACAAGGAGGTCCTCTACACTGTCCACCACAGGCATGTCCACCACATTGTCCACCACAGAAAGTCCTCTCTACTGTCCACCGCAAAACATCCAATCCACTGTCCACCACAGAAAGTCCTCTCCACTGTCCACCACAAAAACATCCAATCCACTGTCCACCACAGAAACTTCCTCATCACTGTCCATCATTGGAACATCTTTCCCATTCCAAACACAAAGATGTCCTCCCTGCTTTCTACCACAGGGATGTCCTTCCCAGTGTCCACAACAATCATGTCCTCCCCATAGTCCAAAACAGGGATGGCCTCCCCACTATCCACCACATGAATGTCCTAGCCACTGTCCACCACAGGGAGGTCTTTCCTACTGTCAACCACAGAGATGTCCTCCCAGCTGTCCACCACAGGGACATCCTTCTCACTGTTCACCACAAGGAAATCCTTCCCACTCTGCACCACAGATACATCCTCCTGTGCAAAACAGAGATGTCCTCACGAATGTGCACCACAGGGAAATCTTTCAGTGCACACCATAGACATCCTCACCACTGTACATGCCAGAGATATCCTCTGCACTCCCCACTACAAGGACATCCTTCTCACTGTCCACCAAAGAGACATTCTCTTGTGCACCACAGGAGCATTGTCCTTACTGTCCACAAGGCCTTCATCCACACTGTCCACCACAGTGAAATCCTCTCAACTCCAACACAGGGACATCCTCCCAACTGACCAAAACACGGATGTTCCCCCAACTATCAAACACAGTGAATTCCTTCCCACTGTAAACAACAGGGACATCCTCTCCACTGTGCACCACAGGGGACATCCTCCTGTGCACAACAGGGTTGTCCTAACCACTGTCCACCACAGAGATGTCCTCTGCACTCTCCACCACATGGACATTCTTCCAACTATGCACCACAGGGACATTCTCAAGTGCACCTCAGTAACACCCTTCCGACTGTCCATCACAGTGAAATCCTCCCCACTCTCCACCACCGGGATGTCTTCCCACTGTCAACAACTGGGATGTCCTTCCCACTATTCACACCAGAAAGGTCCTCCCCGCTGTCTACCAAGAGGATGTTCTTCCCACTGACAACCTCAGTGATATCCTCTTCTCAAATCATAACAGGTATGTCCTTCCCACTGTCCACCACAATGAGGTCCTACCCACTGTCCAACAGAGGCAAACTTTTCTCACTGTCCACCACAAAGAGTTCTTTCCCAATGTCCACAACAGGGACATCCTTCCCACTGTCCACAACATATATATTTTTCCCACTGTTCACCACAGGGTACTCTTCTCTACTGTCCAATACAGGGATATCCTTTCCACTGTCCACCACATTGACGTCCTCTGCACTGTCCACAACAAACATGTACATCCCACTGTCCACTACAGAAACGTCCTCTCTAATGTCCACCACAGTGAGGTCCTCACAACTGTCCACTACAGGGTCATCTTTCCCACTGTCCACCACAGAGACTTCCTCCTGTGTACCACAAGGACATCCTTACCACTGTCCACAACATGGTTTTCCACTCCAATGTCCACTACAGAGACATCCTCACCACTGTCCACAACATGAATATCCTCCACAGAGTAAACCACAGGGACATCCTACCCATTGTCCACCACATGGATGTCCTACCCACTGTCCACAACAGGAACATCCTACTGCCTGTCCACCATAGTGATGTCCTCCCCACTGTATACCTCAGGGACATACTTCAGTGCACAACAGGGATGTTCTTACCTCTGTACACCCCAGAGATGTACTCTGCACTCCCCACTACAAGGACATCCTTCTCACTGTCCACCAAAGTGACATTCTCTTGTGCACCACAGGAACATTGTTCTTACTGTCTACAAGTCTGTCATCTGCACTTTTCACCACAGTGAAATTCTCTCAACTCTCCACCACAGTGACATCCTCCCAACTCTCCATAACAAGGATGTCCTCCCAACTATCAAAAACAGTGAAGTCCCTCCCACTGCAAACAACAGGGACATCCTCCCCACTGCACACAACAGTAATATCCTAACCACTGTCCACCACAGAGATGTCCTCCACACTATCCACCATATGGACATCCTTCTGACTATGCACCACAAGGACATTTTCCAGTGCATCTCAGTAACATCCTCCCCACTGTCCACCACAGGGATGTCCTCCCCACTGTCTACAACAGGGATGTCCTTCCCACAATTCAAAACAGAAAGGTCCTCCCTGCTGTCCACCACAGGGACGTCCTTCCCTCTTTCCACCTCAGTGATATCCTCCCCTCAGACCATAACAGGGACTTCCTCCCCACTGTCCACAAAAGGGTCGTCCTTCCCACTGTCCACCAAAAGGTATTTCCCAATGTCCACAACAGGTGAGTCCTTCCCACAGTCTACACCATATATGTACTTCCAATGTCCACAACAGGGACCTCCTTCCCATCGTCCACCACAGCGAGGTCCTCTCTACTGTCCAACTCAGGGATGTCCTTTCCACTGGTCACCACAAGGATTTCCTCTGCACTGTCCACAACAGGCATATCCTTTTCACTCTCCTACTCAGGGACCTCCTTCCCACTGTCCACCACAGAGAAATCCTCTCTACTGTACAGCACAGGTATGTCCTTTCCACTGTCCACCACAAGGATGTCCGCAGCGCTATTTACAACAGGCATGTCCTTCCCACTGTCCACCACAGAAAGGTACACCCTGCTGTCCACAACAGGAACGTACTTCCTAATGTCCATCTCAATGATGTCCTTTCCTCTGTCCACCACAGAGATGTCCCTCCCACTGTCCAAAACAAGGAGGTCCTCCCAACTGTTCAGCAGAGGGATATGCTTTCTACTGTAGAACAAACGAGGTCCTTCCCGATGTCCACAACATGTATATCCTTCCCACAATCCACAAGATAATTGTTCTTCCCACTGTTCACCACAGAGAGGTCCTCTTTACTATCCACCACAGGGATATCCTTACCACTATCCACCACAGGGATGTCCTTTTCACTGTCCACCAAAGGGACGTCCTTTGACTCTCCACGACAGTGACATCCTTCCCACTGTCCATCAGAGAGCTGTCCTTCCCAAAGTCCACCACAGGGACATTTTTACAACTGTCCACCACATGGACATCCTCCCCACTGTCCCTTACATTGACGTCCTCACTACTGTCTACCACAGGGACGTCTTTCCCACTGTCCATCAAAGGGACGTCCTTTCAATTGTTCACCATAGGGACATCCTCCAAATTGTCCACCACAGTCACATCCTTCCGCCGTCTACCACAGAAACGTAAACCCCACTGTCCACCACAGGGATATTTCTCCATTGTCCACCACAGTGTTGTCCTCACCAATGTCTACCACTGGGGTGTTCTTTCCCACTGTTCAAAACATGGACATCCTCCCTACTGTGCACCACAGTAACATCTTCCTGTGCACAACACGGTCATCCTCATGACTGTGAACCACAGCAACATCTTCCAGGGCACACCAGAGACATCTTCACCATTGTCCACCCCAGAGATGTACTCTGCACTCTCCAAAACAGGGTCATCGGTCCCACAGTCCACCAAAAGGACGTTCTCCAGTGCACCTCAGAAAGGTCCTCACCACTGTTCACCAAAGGGACGTCCACCCCACTCTTCAACACAGGGACATCATTCCCACTGTCCACCAGACAGACATCCTCCCCACTGTCCATCACATGGACGTCCTCACCACTGTCTACCACAGGTATGTCCTTACCACTGTCCATCAAAAAGACATCCATTGTCCACCACAGGGACATCCTGCTGTGTACCACAAGGACATCCTTACCACTGTCCACAACATGGTTGTCCTCACCAATGTCCACTACAGGGACGGCCTCACCACAGTCCACAACATGAATATCCTCCACACTGTAAACCACAGAGACATCCTACATATTGTCCACCACAGGGAGGTCCTCCCCACTGTCCACAACAGGAACATCCTTCTGCCTGTCCACCACAGTGATGTCCTCCCCATTGTATACCTCAGGGACATGCTCCTGTGCACAACAGGGATGTTTTTACCACTGTACACCCCAGAGATGTCCTCTGCACTCACCGCTACAAGGACATCATTCTCTCTGTTCACCAAAGAGATATTCTCTTGTGCACCACAGGAGCATTGTCCTCACTGTTCACAAGGCCTTCATCCACACTGTCCACCACAGTTAAATCCTCTCAACACTCCAACACGGGGACATCCTCCCAACTGACCAAAACACGGATGTCCCCCCAACTATCAAACACAGTGAAGTCTTTCCCACTGTAAACAACAGGGACATCCTCCTCACTGTGCACCACAGGGACATCCTCCTGTGCACAACATGGATGTCCTAACCACTGTCCACTACAGAGATGACCTCCGCACTCTCCATCATATGGACATCCTTCCAAATATGCACCACAGGGACATTCTCCAGTGCACCACAGTAACATCCTCCACACTGTCCATCACAGTGAAATCCTCCCCACTGTCCACCACCGGGATGTCGCCCCACTGTCAACAACTGGGATGTCCTTCCCACTATTCACACCAGAAAGGTCTTCCCCGCTGTCCACCAAGAGGACATCCTTCCCACTGACAACCTCAGTGATATCCTCTTCTCAGATCATAACAGGTATGTCCTTCCCACTGTCCACCACAAGGAGGTCCTACCCACTGTCCAACAAAGGCACACCCTTCCCACTGTCCACCACAAATAGATCTTTCCAAATGTCCACAACAGCGACATCCTTTCCACTGTCCACAACATATATATCCTTCCCACTGTCCACCACAGGGACCTCCTTCCCACTGTCAACCACAGGGAACCCCTCTCTACTGTCCAATACAGGGATGTCCTTTCCCTTGTCTGCCACATTGATGTCGTTTGTACTGTCCACAACAAATATGTACATCCCACTGTCCACCACAGGGAGGTCCTCCCAACTGTCCACCACAGGGTCATCCTTTCCACTGTTCACCAAAAAGTTGTCCTTCCTACTGTCCACCACAGAGACTTCCTCCTGTGTACCACAAGGACATCCTTACCACTCTCCACAACATGGTTTTCCTCACCAATATCCACTACAGAGACGTCCTCACCACTGTCCACAACATGAATATCCTCCACACTGTAAACCACAGGGACATACTACACATTGTCCTGCACAGGGAGGTCCTCCTCACTGTCCATAACAGGAACATCCTTCTGTCTGTCCACCACAGTAATGTCCTCCCCACTGTACATCTCAGGGGCATACTTCTATGCACAACAGGAATGTTCTTACCACTGTACATCCCAGAGATATCCTCTGCACTCCCCACTACAAGGACACCCTTCTCACTGTCCACCAAAGTGACATTCCCTTGTGCACATCAGGAACATTGTTCTTACTGTCCACAAGGCCGTCATCCACACTGTCCACCACAGTGAAATCCTCTCAACACTCCAATACAGTGACATCCTCCCAACTCTCCACAACTATCAAATACAGTGAAGTCCTTCCCACTGTAAACAACAGGAACATCCTCCCCACTGGGCACAACAGTAATATCCTAACCACTGTCTACCACAGAGATGTCCTCCACACTCTCCATCATATGGACATCCTTCTGACTATGCACCACAAGGACATTCTCCAGTGCACCACAGTAACATCCTCCCCACTGTCCACCAAAGTGAAATCCTCCCCCCTGTCCACCACAGGGATGTACTTCCCACAATTAAAAACAGAAAGGTCCTTCTAAGTTTCCAACAGAGGGACGTCCTCCCCACTGTCCACAAGTGGGTCATGCTTCCCACTGTCCACGAAAGGCTCTTTCCCAATGTTCACAACAGAGACATCCTTCCCACAGTCCACACCATATATGTCCTTCCAATGTCCACAACAGGGACCTCCTTCCCACTGTCCACTACAGGGAAGTCCTCTTTACTGTCCACCACAGGGATGTCTTTTCACAGTTCACCACAGGGATGTCCTCCGCCCTGTCTACAACAGGCATGTCCTTTTCACTCTCCACAACATTGACCTCCTTCCCAATGTCCACCACAGGGAAGGCCTCTCTACTGTTCACCACAGAGATGTCCTTTCCACTGTCCACCACAGGGATGTCCACCATACTGTCCACAACAAGCATGTCCTTCCCACTGGCCACCACACAAAGGTACACCCTGCAGTCCAAAACAGGAACGTACTTCCTAATGTCCGCCTCAATGATGTCCTTTCCTCTGTCCACCACTAGGACGTTCTTCACACTGTCCACCACATGGTGGTCCTCCTCAATGTCCACCAGAGGGGCATGCTTGCCACTGTAGAACACACGGAGTTCCTTTCCAATGTCCACAACATGTATGTCCTTCCCACAATCCACAACATAAATATCCTTCCCATGCTCCACCACAGGGACCTTCTTCCCACTGTTCACCACAGAGAGGTCCTGTCTATTATCCACCACAGAGATCTCCTTACCACTGTCCACCTACGTTATGACCTCCCCTCTCTCCACCACAGGGACATCCTTTCCACTGTCCACCACAGCGAGTTCCTCCACAATGTCCTCCAGAGTGACATACTTCCCACTGTTCACCACAAGGTCTTTCCCACTGTTCAAAACAGCAATGTCCTTCCCACAGTCCACAACATATATGTCCTTAAAATGTCCACCAGAGGGACCTACTTCTCACTGTCCACCACAGGGAAGTCCTGTCTACTCTCCACTACAGGTATATCCTTTCCACTCTCCACCAAAGGGATGTCCTCTGCCCTGTCCACAACAGGCATGTCCTTTCAATGGTCGACCACAGGGCCCACTTTCCCAATGTCTACCACAAGGAAGCCCTCTCTACTGTCCACCACACATGTGTCCTTTCCACTGTCCAACACAGTGATGTCCTCCACCCTGTCCACAACAGGCATGTCCTTTCCATGGTCCACCAAAGGGACCTTCTTCCCACTGTCCACCACAGGGAAGTCCTCTCTACTGTCCACCACAGGGACGTCCTTTCCACTGTCCACCACACTGACATCTTCCCCACTGTCCACAAGAAACATGTACATACCACTGTCAAACACAGAAACGTCCTCTCCACTGTCCACCATTGGGAGGTCATCCCAAATGTCCAGCACCAGGACGTCCTCTCCACTGTTCACCAAAGAGATGTCTTTCCCACTGTCCTCCACAGGGAAATTCTCCCGTGTACCACAAGGACATCTTTACCACTGTCCACAACATGGTTGTCCTCACCAATGTCCACGGCATGGACGTCCTCCCCACTGTCCAAAACATGAATATCTTCCACACTGTAAACCACAGGGACATCCTACACATTGTCCACCACAGAGAGTTCCTGCCCACTTTCCACAACAGCAACATCCTTCTGCCTGTCCACCACAGTGATGTCTTCCCCACAGTACACCTCAGGGACATCCTCCTGTGCACAACAGGGATGTTCTTACCACTGTACACCCCATAGATGTCCTCTGCACTCCCCACTACAAGGACATCCTTCTCGATGTCCACCAAAGAGACACTCACTTGTGCACCACAGGAACATTGTTCTTACTGTCTACAAGGCCGTCATCTGCGCTGTCCACCACAGTGAAATCCTCTCAACTCTCCACCACAGTGACATTGTCCCAACTGTCCACAACAGGGATGTCCTCCCAACTGTCTAACACTATGACATCCTACACACTGTCCACCACTGGGACATCCTTCCCTCTGTTCACCTCAGTGATATCCTCCCCAGAGAACATAACAAGTGTGTCCTTCCCACTTTCCACCACAGAAACGTCCTTCTAACTGTCCACTAAAGGGTCATCCTTCCCAGTGTCCACAACACAGACATCTTTCCCACTGTCCACCACATGGACGTCCTTCCCACTGTCCACCAAAAGGACATCCTTCTGACTGTCCACCTAAGTGATATTCTCTCCTCATATCATAACAGGGATGTCCTTTCCACTGTCCACCACAAGGAGGTCCTCCCCACTGTCCACCAGAGGCACACCCTTCACACTGTCCACTACAAAGTTGTCTATCTCAATGTCCACAACAGGGACGTCCTTTCCTCTGTCCACAAGATATATGTCCTTCACACTGTCCACCACATCGACCTCCTTCCCACTGTCCACCACAGGGAAGTCCTTTCCACTGTCCACCACATTGATGTCTTCCACACTGTCTACAACAAACATGTACATCCCACTATCCACCACAGAAATGTCATCTCCACTGTCCACCACAGGGACGTCCTTTTCCCTGTTCACCAAAGAGATGTCATTTTCACTGTCCACAACAAGGACATCCTCCTGTATACCACAAGGACATCCTTACCAGTGTCCACAACATGGTTGTCCTCACCAATGTCCACTACAGGGATGTCCTCACCACTGTCCACAACAAATATATATTCCACACTGTAAACCACAGGGACATCCTACACATTGTCCACCACAGGTAAGTCCTCCCTACTGTCCACAACAGGAACATCCTTCTGCCTGTCCACCACAGGCATGTCCTTCACACTGTCCACCACAGGGACATCCTGCTGTGCACAACAGGGATATTCTTACCACTGTACACCCCAGATACGTCCTCTGCACTCCCCACTACAAGGACATCCTTCTCACTGTCCATCAAAGAGACATTCCCTTGCGCATCACAGGAACGCTGTTCTTACTGTCCATAAGGCCGTCATCTGCACTGTCCACCACAGGGAAATCCTCTCAACTCTCCACCACAGTGATATCCTCCCAACTGTCCACAACGGAGATGTCCTCCCAACTATCAAACACAGAGAAGTCCATCCCACTGTAAACAGCAGGGACATCCTCCCCACTGGGCACCAAAGGGACATCCTTCTGTGCACAACAGGGATGTCCTAACCACTGTCCACCACAAAGATGTCCTACACACTCTCCACCATATCAACATCCTTCCAACTATGCACCACAGGGACATTCTCCAGTGCAACACAGTAACTTCCTCCCCACTGTCAATCACAGTGGAATCCTCCCCACTGTCCACCACCAGGATGTCCTCCCCACTGTCTAAAACAGGGATGTCCTACCCACTATTCACATCAGAAAGTTCCTTACAGCTGTATACCCAGAGGATGTCCTTCCCACTGTCCACATCAGTGATATCCTCTCCTCAGATCATAACAGGGATGTCCTTCCCACTGTGCACCACAAGGAGGTCCTTCCCACTGTCCACCAGAGGCACATCTTTCCCACTGCCAACCACAAAGAGGTCATTCCAATGTCCAAATAGGGACATCCTTCCCACTGTCCACAACGTATATGTCCTTTCGACTGTCCAACACAGGGACATCCTTCCCACTGTCCACCACAGGGAACCCCTCTTTACTGTCCACCATAGGGATGTCCTTTCCACTGTCCACCACATTGACGTCCTCTGTACTGTCCAAAGAAATGTACATTCCACTGTGCACCACGGAAATGTCCTCTCCACTGTCCACCACAGGGAGGTCCTCCCAACTGTCCACCACAGGGATGTCATTTCCACTGTTCTCCAAAGAGATTTCCTTCCCACTGTCCACCACAGAGACATCCTCCTGTGTGCCACAAGACATCCTTAGCACTGTCCACAACATGGTTGTCCTCCTCAATGTCCACTACAGGGATGTCCTCACCACTGTCCACAACATGAATATCCTCCACACTGTAAACCACAGGGACATCCTAAACATTGTCCACCACATGGAGGTTCTCCCCACTGTCCACAACAGGAACATCCTTCTACCTGTCCATCACAGTGATGTCCTCCCCACTGTGCACCTCAGGGACATCGTCCTATGCACAACAGGGATGTTCTTACCAGTGTACACCCCAGAGATGTCCTCTGCACTCCCCACTACAAGTACATCCTTCTCACTGTCCACCAGAGAGACATTCTCTTGTGCACCACAGGAACGTTGTTATTACTGTCTATAAGGCCATCATCTGCACTGTCCAACACAGAGAAATCCTCGCAACTCACCACCACAGTGACATCCTCCCAAATGTCCACAATGGGGATGTCCTCCCAACTGTCAAACACAGTGAAGTCCTTCCCAGTGTAAACAACAGGGACATCCTTTTCACTGGGCACAACAGTGATATCCTAACAACTGTCCACCACAGAGATTTTTCCGCACTCTCCACCATACAGACATCCTTCTGACTATGCACCACAATGACGTTCTCTGGTGCAGCAGAGTAACACCCTCCTAACTGTCCACCACAGTGAAATCCTACCCACTGTCCACCACTGGGATGACCTCCCCACTGTCTACAACAAGGATGTCCTTCCCACAATTCAAAACAGAAATGTTCTCCCTGCTATCCATCACAGGGACGTCCTTCCCTCTGTCCCCCTCAGGGATATCCTCCTCTCAGACCATACCAGGGATGTCCTTCCCACTTTCCACCACAGGGACATCCTCCCCATTGTCCACAAGAAGGTCATCCTTCCCACTGTCCACCAAAAGGGCTTTCCCAATGTCCACAACAGGGACATTCTTTCCACAGTCGACACCATATATGTCCTTATAATGTCCACTACATGGACCTCCTTCCCACTGTCCACCACAGGGAAGTCCTCTCTACAATCCACCACAGGGATGTCTTTTCCACTGTTCACCACATGGATGTCCTCCACACTGTCCATAACAGCCATGCCCTTTTCACTCTCCACCACAGGGACCTCCTTCTCACTGTCCACCCCAGGGAAGTCGTCTCTAATGTCCACCACAGGCATGTCGTTACCAGTGTCCACCCCAGGGATGTCTACCACACTGTCTACAACAGGTATGTCCTTCCCACTATCCACCACAGAAAGGTACATCCTGCTGTCAACAACAGAAACATACTTCCTAATGTCCACCTCAATGATGTCCTTTCCACTGTCCACCACAGGGACGTCCTTCCCACTCTCCACCACATGGTGATCCTCCCCACTGTCCACCAGAGGGACATGCTTGCCACTGTTCACCACACGGAGGTCCTTCACAATGTCCACAAAATGTAAGTCCTTCCCACAATCCACAGCATAAATGTCCTTCCCACTCTCCTCCACAGGGTCATTCTTCCCACTGTTTACAAAGAGAGGTCCTCTCTACTATCCACCACAGGGATGTCCTTTCCACTGTCCACCTAAGTGATGACCTCCTCTCTCTTCACCACAGGGACATCCTTTCCCCTGTCCACCACATGATGTTTCTCTCTACTGTCCACGAGAGGGACATGCTACCCACTGTACACCACACGGAGGTCCTTTCCAATATCAAAAACATGGACTTTTTCCCACAATCCACAACATAAATGTCCTCCCCACTGTCCAACACATGAACCTTCTTCCCACTGTTCACCATAGAAAAGTCCTCTGTACTGCCCACCACAGGGATGTTCATACAACTGTCCAAACCTGTTACATCCTCCCACTGTCCACAACAAGGATGTCTACCAGAACAACGATGTCCTTCCAACTGTCTACCAGAGGGACATCCTCCCCAATGTCAACCAAAGAAACATTTACCCCACTGTCCACCACAGGGATGTTTTCTGCAAGGTCCAACACAGGGGTGTCCTCACCAATGTCCACCACAGGGACAACCTTTCTACTGTCCACCACAGGGAAGTCCTCCCCACTGTCCACAACATGGATTTCCTCCCCACTGAAAACCAAAGAAATGTCATTCCCAGAGTCCACCACAGGGACGTCCTTCCAACTGTCATCTACATGGACATTTACCCCACTGTCCACCACAGGGAGGTCCTCCCTACCGTCCACCACAGGGAGGTCCTACTCATAGTCCACCACATGGATGTCCTCCACAGTGTAATCCACAGGCATGTCCTCCTCAGTGTGCAGTACAGTGAAGTACTCACCACTCTATTCCACAGGGATTTCCTTCCCATCGACCAACTCAGTGACTACCTCCCCTCTTTCCCTCACAGGGACATCCTACCCACTGTCCACCACAGACAGGTTCTCCCTGCTGTCCACCACAGGGACATCCTTACCACTATTTACCACAGGGTTGTCCTAGTCAGTATTCACCACAGGGAAATCCTTCCCACTGTACACCACAGGAACATCCTTTCCACTGTGCACCCCAGGGACATTCTTCTGTCATAACAGAAATGTTCGTACCACTGTCCATCGCAGAGATGTCCTCTGCACTCTCCACTCCAGGGAAGTCCTTCCCACTGTTCACCAAAAGGACATCCTTCCCACTATCCACAACACGGACATCTTCCCCATTGTCCACCACATGGACGTCCTTCCGACTGTCCACCACAGGGATGTTCTACTCCACAGTCCACCAGAGTGTGATCCTCCCCACTGTCTGCCACAAGGACATCCTGCTGTGCACAACGGGGATGTCCTCACCAGTGTGCACCACAGGGACATAATTTACATTGTCCACCACAGGGATGTCCTTCCCACTGTCCACCAAAGTGAGGTCCTCCCTGCTCTCCACCACAGGGTCATCCTCACGACTGTCCACCAGAGGGAGATCCTTTCCACTGTTCACCAGAGTGACATCTTCCTCAACATGCACAAAAAGGACATCCTTTTACCGTCCACAACAGGGATGTCCTTTCCACTGTCGACCACAGATACAACCTCATCACTGTTTATCACAGGGACATCTTTACCACTGTCCACCACAGAGAGGTCCTCTCTGTTCTCCACCACAGGGACAGTCTTCCCACTTTCCACCATAGAACGTCCTTTCCACTTTCCACCACAGGTACATCCTTCCCATTGTACACCACAGAGATGTCCTTTCCGCTGTCCAACACAGGGATATTCTTCAAACTGTCCACCACAGATGTACTCTCCACTGTCCACCACAAAGATGTCCTCACCAAATTAAACAGGGATGTCCTCCCCACTGTACACCACAGAGACATCCTACCCATGTCCACCACAGGGAGGTCCTCCCCACTGTCCACCATAGGGATGTACTCCCCTTGTCCACAACATGGACGTCCTTCCACTGTCCACAAAAAGGACATGATTCCCACAGTTTAGCACAGTGATATCCTCCCCACTGTCCACTACAGGGATGTTCTACACACTGTCCACCACAGGAAGGTCCACCCAACTGTCCACCACAGGGACATCCTCCCCACATTCCACCACAGAGATATCCATCCCACTGTCCACAACAGAAATGTCCTCCCCACTGTCCACCACAGGGAGCTTCTACCAACTGTCCACCACAGGGACATCCTTTCCACAGTCCACCAAACAAATGTCCTTCCCACTGTCCACAACAGGTACTTCCTCCTGTGTACCACAAGGACATCCTTACCACTGTCCACAACATAGTTGTCCTCAACAATATGCACTACAGGGAAGTCCTCACTGCAGTCCACCACACGAATATCCTCCACACTGTAAACCACAGGGACATTCTACCAACTCTCCACCACAGGGAGGTCCCCTCCTCTGTCCACCACAGGGGCATCCTTCTGCCTGTCCACCACAGTGATGTCCTCCCCACTGTCCTCCAAGGTGATGTCCTTCCAACTGTCGACCACAAGGACATCATTTCAACAGTCCACCACAGGGAAGTCCTCTTTAGTGTAGACCATAGGGATATCCTTCCCACTGTACACTGCATGGACATCCTCCTGTCCACAACAGGGATGTCCTAACCACTGTCCACCACAGAGATGTCCTCTGCACTCTCCACCATATGGCCATCCTTCCGACTATGCACCTCAGGGACATTCTCCAGTGCACCACAGTAACATCCTCCCCACTTTCCATCACAGTGAAATCCTCCCCACCTTCCACCACCAGGATGTCCTCCCCACAGTCTACAACAGGGATGTCCTTCCCACAATTCAAAACAGAAAGGTCCTCCATGCTGTCCACCAAAGGGAAGTCCTTCCGTCTCTCTACCTCAGTGACATCCTCCCCTTAGACCATGACAGGGACGCCCTTCCCACAGTCTACAACATATATGTCCTTCCAATGTCCACCACAGGGACCTCCTTCCCACTGACCACAACAGAAAGTCCTCTCTACTGTGCACCACAGTGATGTCCTTTCCACTGTCCACCACAGGGATTTCCTCTCCACTGTCCACAATAGGGATGTCATTTCAACTGTCCACCACAGAAATATTATCCCCACTGTCCAACACAGGAACGTTATTTCAACTGTCCACCTCAGAAATTTCCTCCCCACTGTCAACCACAGGGACATCCTTCATACAGTCCACCATAAAGAAGTCTTCCCTGTTGTCCACCAAAGGAAGGTCCTTCCCACTGTCCACCACAGGAACATCATCTAAATTGTCCACCACAGTGACATCCTTTTCACTGTTCAGCTCTGGGACATCCTACCCACTTTGCACAACAGGGACATTTTCCTGTGCACAACAGGATATCCTCACCACTCTGTACCACATGGCCATCCTCCTTTGCACACCAGGGATGTCAGCAACACTCTCCACCCTAGAGGTGTCCTCTGCACTCTCGACAATAGGGACATCCTCCCCACTATCCACCAAAATAACATATTTTCTTCTATTCAACAGAAGGATGCCATCCCAAATGTCCAACCCAGAAAAGTCCTATTCACTGTCCACCACAGGGATGTCCTTCCCCCTGTCCACCACAGGGATGTCGTTCCCACTGTACACCAGAAGGATATCCTTCCAACTCTCCACTACAAGGAGTTCCTTCCCAATATCGACAACAGGGACTTCCTTCCTACTGTCCACAACATAAATGTTCTTCCCAGTGTCTACCACAGTGTGTTTCTTTCTACTGTACACCACAGAGATGTACTTTTCACTGTCCACCAAAGGGACATTTTGCTTTGCACCAGAGAAACTTCCTCACCAATGTACACCACAGAAACGTCCTCACCAGTGTCCACCACTGTGACGTCCTTTCCAATTTCCACCATGAGGAGGTCCTCTCCAATGTCCACCACAGATACATCCTTTCCACTGTTCACCACAGAAACATCCTCATCAATGTCTATCACAGGGACATCTTTACCACTGTCCACCACAGAGAGGTCCTCCCTGCTGTCCACAACAGGGACGTCCTTCACACTGTCCACCACAGTAACATACTCTCAGTTGTCCAAAACAGAAACATCCTCCCCATTGTCCACCACAGGGACGTCCTACTTATTGTCCACCACAGGGAGGACCTCCCCACTGTCTTCAACAGGGACGTCCTTCACATTGTCCACCCCATGGACATCCTTTCACTGTCAAACAAAAAGGACTTCCTTCCCACTATTTACCACAGGGAGGTATTCCTAACTGTCCACCACACAAATATGTTCCCAACTCTCCACTACTGAAACATCTATCCCACTTTACACTACAGGAACATACTGCACACTGTCCTATCAAGGATGTCCATCCAACTGTTCACAAGAGAAAGGTCCTACCCACTGTCCACCACAGGGACATCTTCCTAACTGTCCACTCCAAGCAGTTCCTACCCACAGTCCAACACAGAAATGTCCTTTCCACTGCCCACCAAAGTGACATCCTTCCCACTGTCCACAACCCAGACATCTTCCCCCCTGTCCATCACATGGATGTCCTTCCCACTGTCCACCACAGGGACGTCCTACTCCACAGTCCACCAGAGTGTTGTCCTCCCCACTGTCTGCCAGAAGTACATCCTTTTGTACACAACAGGGACATACTTTGCATTGTCCATCCCAGGGATGTCCTTCCCACTGTTCACCAAAGTGAGGTCCTCCCTGCTGTCCACCACAAGGGCATCCTTACCACTGTCCACCACAGGGTCATCCTCACCACTGTCCACCACAGTGATGTCCTCCTCATTGTATAATACAGGGGAAAACTCTACACTGTAAACCTCAGGGATGTCCTCTTTAATTACCACCATAGAAACTTTCTCCCCAGTTTCCACCAGAGGAACATCATCATCACTGTCCATCAGAGAGACAATCTTCCCACTCTCCACCACAGAAACATCTTCCCCACTCTACACTAAAGGTATGTCCTTTTCACTGTCCACCACAGGGAGGTCCTCCCCACTGTTTACCACAGGCATGTCCACCACACTGTCCATCACAGCAAGGTCCTCTCCACTGTCCACTACAAAAACATCCAATCCATGGTCCATCACAGAAATGTCCTCATCACTGTCCATCACAGGGACATCTTTCCCACTGTCAACCACAGAGAGATCCTCCCTGCTGTCTACTACAGGGATGTTCTTCCCACTGTCCACAACAGTAACGTCCTCCCCACATTCCAAAACAGAAATATCCTCCCCACTGTCCACCACAGGTAGGTCCTTTCTACTGTCAACCACAGAGAGGTCCTCCCAGCTATCCACCACAGGGAAGTCCTTCTCACTGTTCACCGCAAGGACATCCTCCCCACTGTGCACCACAGAGACATCCTCCTGTGCACAACAGTGATGTCCTCACTTTGTGCACCACAGGAACATCTTCCTGTGCACACCAGGGATGTCCTCACCACCGTCTACCCCAAAGATATCCACACACCATGGCAGAGACATCATTCCCAATGTGCACCAAAAGATGTTCTCCTTTGCACCAGAGAAGCGTCCTCAGCACTGTCCACCACAGGACGTCATCCACACTGTCCACCAAAGGAATGTATTTTCCACTGTCCACCAAAGAAAAATCATTTCCACTGTCCACAACAGGGACATCCTTCCCACTGTGCACCACAGGGAGGTCCTTCCCCATGTCCACCAGAGAGTGTTCCTGCAAGCTCTCCACCACAGGGACATCCTTCTCACTGTTCTCCACAAAGACATCCTCCCCACTGGGCATCACAAGGACATCCTCCTGTGCACAACAGGGATGTCCTCACCCTTGTGCACCAAAGGGACATCCTCTGTGTACACCATGGATGTCCTCACCACTGTCTACAACAGAGATGTTTTCTGCACTCTCTATGACAGTGACATTATTCCCAATGTTCACCAAAAGGATGTTCTCCTTTGCAACAGAGAAATATCCTCACCACTGTCCTCCACAAAACAGCCTCTGCACCATCCACCACAGGTCTGTACTCACCACTGTCCACCAAAGGGAAGTCCTCTCCACTGTCCACAAAGAGACATCCTTCCAACTATCCACCACAGGGACGTCCTTCCCACTGTCTACCAGAAAGGGATGTTTTCCACATGGTCCAACACAGGGACATCCTCACCAATGTCCACCACATGGACATCGTTCCTACTGTCCACCACAGGGAGGTCCTCCCCTCTGTCAACAACATGGATGTCCTTCCCACTGTAACCAAAGAAATGTCCTTCCCACAGTCCACCACAAGGACATCCTTACAACTGTCAACTACATGGACACCCACCCCACAATCCACCACAGGGAGGTCCTCTCCACCATGCACCACAGGGAGATCCTCCCCATAGTCCACCACACAGATGTCCTCCACAGTGAAATCCACAGGGATCTCCTCCTCAGTGTGCATTACAGTGAAGTACTCAGCACACAATACCACAGGGATGTCCTTCCCACTGACCACCTCAGTGACTATCTCCCCTCTTTCCTTCACAGGGACATCCTACCCAGTGTCCTCCAAAGACAGGTACTCCCTGCTGTCCACCACAGGGACATCCTTACCACTATTTACCACAGGGTCGTCTTCACCAATGTCCACCACAGGGAATTCCTTCCCACTGTTCACCACAGGAACATCCTTTCCACTGTGCACCACAGGGACATTCTTCTGTGCATAACAGAAATGTTCTTACCACTGTCCATCACAGAGATGTCCTCTGCACTCTCCACTCCAGGGAAATCATTCCCACTGTCCACCAAAGAGATGCTTACTTGTGCACCACAAAAACGTCCTTCCCACTGTCCACAAGACCATCATCCCCACTGTGTACGACAGTGAAATTCTCTCACCAATGTCTACCACAGAGAGGTTCTTCCCACAGTCCATTACTGGTACATTCTTCCAACTGTCCACTACATGGACATCCTCCCCACTGTCCATCACATGGACGTCCTCACCACAGTCTACCACAGGAATGTCCTTCCCACTGTCCGTAAAAGTGATGTCCATTCCCACTGTCCACCACAAGGTCACCCTCCAAATTGTCCACCACAGTGACATCATTCCCTCGTCTACCATAGAGATTTAAACCCATCTGTCCACCATAGGGATGTTTCCCCACTCTCCACCACAGGGTTGTGCTCATGAATGTCCACCCCAGAAATGTCCTCTGCACTCTCCACAACAGGGAAATCATTCCTATGGTCCACCAAAGAGATGTTCTCCTGTGCACAAAAGAAATGTTCTCACCACTGTTCACCAAGGGATGTCCACTCCACAGTCCACCACAGGGACATCCTTCACACTGTCCACCACAGGGATGTCTACCCCACTGTCTACCACAGAGATGTCCTTCCCACTGTCCACCAAAGGAATGTCATTCCCACTGTCCACCAGAGGGATATCCTTCCCACTGTTCACCACAACAAGGTCCTTCCCAATATCAAAAACAGGGACTTCCTTCCCACTGCCCACAACATAAATGTTCTTCCCACTGTCCACGACAGTGTGTTTCTCCCTACTGTCCATCAAAGAGATGTACTTCCACCAAAGGGACATTTTTCTTTGCACCAGAGAAACTTCCTCACCACTGTCCACCACAGATACCTCCTTACCACTGTGCACCACTGTGACGTCCTTTCCACTTTCCAACATGAGGAGGTCCTCTCCACTGTCCACCACAGAAACCTCCTTTCCACTGTTCACCACAGGGACATCCTTCCCAATATCCACAACAGGGAGGTCCTCACCACTGTCTACAGCAGGGACGTCCTTTCCACAGTCAACCACAGAAACATCGTAATCACTGTCTATCACACAGACATGTTTACCACTGTCCACCACAGAAAGGACCTCCCTGCTGTCCACCACACGGACATCCTTCACACTGTCCACAACAGTAACGTCCTCTCAGTTGTCCAAAACAGAAACATCCTCCCCACTGTCCACCACAGTGATGTCCTACATACTGTCCACCACAGGGAAAACCGCCCTACTGTCTACAACAGAGATGTTCTTCCCATTGTCCACCATATGGACATCCTTTCACTGTCCACAAAAACAAAATCCTTCCAAATGTTTATCACATGGATGTCTTCCTAACTGTCCACCACACAAATATGTTCCCAACTGTCCACTACAGAAACATCCATCCCACTGTACACAACAGGGATGTACTGCCCACTGTCCTCCATAAGGACGCCCATCCCACTGTAAAACAACAGAAAGGTCCTACCAACTGTCCACCACAAGGACATCCTCCCAACTATACACACCAAGTATTTCTTCCCCCACAGTCCACCACAGGGACATCCTTCCCACTGTCCTTCAAAGGGACATACTCCCCACGGTCCAGAACACAGACATCTTCCCCAATGTCCACCACGTGGACGTCCTTCTCACTGTCCACCACAGGGATGTCCTACCTACAGTCAACCAGAGTGTGGTCCTCCCCACTGTCCACCACAAGAACATCCTGCTGTGCACAACAGGGATGTCCTCGCCAATGTGCACCCCAGGGATATACTTTGCATTGTCTGCTACCGGGACATCATTCTCACTGTCCACAAAAGTAAGGTCCTCCCAGCTGTCCAACACAGGGGCATCCTTACCACTGTCCACCACAGGGATGTCCTCACTACTGTCTACCACAGGGACGTCTTACCCACAGTTCACCAGAGGGATATGTTTCCCAATGTGCACAAAAGTGACATCCTTTTACTGTCCTTTTACAGGGTCCTTTTACATCCTTTTACAGGGATGTCCTCCCCACTGTCCACCACAGACATGTCCTCCCTGCTCTACACCAAAGGGACAGTCTTCCCATTGTCTGCCATAAAACATTTTCTCCACAGTCCACCAGAGGGACATCTTGCCCATTGTACACCACAGAGAAGTCCTTTCCGCTCTCCACCACAGGAACATTCTTCCCACTGTCCACCACAGAGATGTCCTCTCCACTTTCCACCACAAGGATGTCCTCCCCAGTTTAAACAGGATGTCCTCCCCACTGTCCACCACAGAGACATCTTACCCTTGTCCACCACAGGGAGGTCTTACCCTCTATCCACCATAGGGACGTACTCCCCTTGTCCACAACATGGACATCCTTCCACTGTCCACAAAAAGAGCATTATTCGCATAGTATAGCACAGTCATGTCTTCCCCACTGTCCACTACAGGGACGTTCTTCACACTGTCCATCACAGGCAGTCCACCCAACTGTGCACCACAGAAATTTTTTCCCCACTGTCCATCAGAGAGAGGTCCTCTCCACTGTCCACCACAGGTACGTCCTCCTGTGTATCACAATGACATCCATAAAACTGTCCACCACAGGTTCATCTTCACCAATGTCCAGCACAGTGATGTCCTTCCCACTGTTCACCACAGGGACATCCTCCTGTGCACAACACGGATATCCTTTCCACGGCCCACCACAGAAACATCCTCCCCAATGTTCACTACAAAGTGGACCTCCCCACAGTGCACCACATGGACGTCTTTCCCACTGTCCAACAAAGGGACATCCTCCTCACTCTGCACCACAAGGACATCCTCCTATTCACAACAGGGACGTCCTCACAACTGTGCATCACAGGAATATTCTTTCCACTTTCCACAACAGAGATGTCCTTCCCACTGTCGACCAGAGATATGTCCTCCCTGCTGTCCATGACAAGGACATTCTTCCCACTTTCCAACACAGAAACATCCTCCACACTGTCCACCAAAGGGATGTCCTCCCCACATTCCGCCACAGATACGTCCATCCCACTGTCCACAACAGAAATGTCCTCCCCACTGTCCACCACAGGGAGGTCCTCTCAACTGTCCACCACAGGGATGTCCTTTCCATGGTCCACCAAACAGATATCCTTCCCAATGTCTACCACAGGGACATCCTCCTGTGTACTACAAGGACATCTTTACCACTGTCTACAACATGGTTGTCTTCAACAATATGTACTACTGGGAATTCTTCACCGCTGTCCACCACATGAATATCCTCTGCTCTGTAAACCACAGGGACATCCTACCCACTGTCCACCACAGGGAGGTCCTCCCCTCTGTCCACCACAGGGATATCCTTCTTCATGTCAACCACAGTGATGTGCTCCCCACTGTCCTCCAAAAAGGAGTCCTTCCCACTGTTGACCACAAGGATGTCATTTCAATGGTCCACCACAGGGAAGTCCACTTCACTGTCCACCCCAGGATGTCCTTTCAACTGTACACCACAGTGACATCCTCCTGTACACAACAGGGATGTTCTTACCACTGTACACCCCAGAGATATCTTCTGCATTCCCCAATACAAGGGCATCCTTCTCACTGTCCACCAAAAACATTCTCTTGTGCACCACAGGAGCATTGTCCTTACTGTCCACAAGGCCATCATCCACACTGTCCACCACAGTGAAATCCTCTCAACTCTCCACCACAGTGACATCCTCCCAACTGTCCATAACACGGATGTCCTCCCAACTATCAAACACAGCGAAGTCCTTTCCACTGTAAAAACAGAGACATCCTCCCCACTGTGTACCACAGGGACATTCTCCTGTGCACAACAGGGATGTTTTAAACACTGTCAACCACGGAGATGCACTCCACAGTCCACACCATATGGACATCCTTCCACATATGCACCACAGGGACATTCTCCTGTGCACCACAGTAACATTCTCCCCACTGTCCATCACAGTGAAATCCTTTCCACTGTCCACCACCAGTATGTCATCTCTAATGTCTACAACAGGGATGCCTTTCCCACTATTCACACCAGAAAGGTCCTCCCCGCATTCCACCAAGAGGACGTCCTTCCCACTGTCCACTTCAGTGATATTCTCTCCTCAGATCATAACATGCATGTCCTTTCCACTGTCCACCAGAGGGACATCCTTCCCAATGTTCTCCCAAAGGAAGTCTTTCCCAATGTCCACAACAGGGACGCCCTTCCCACAGTCCACAACATATATGTCCTTCCAATTTCCAACATAGCGATCCCCTTCTCACTGTCCACCAAAGAGAAGTCCTCCCTACTGTCCACAACAGGTAATTCCTTTCCACTGTCCACCACAGTGATGTCCTCCGCCCTGTCCACAACAGGCATGTCCTTTCCATTGTCCACCAAAGGGACCTCCTTCCCACTGTCCACCACAGGGAAGTCCTCTATATTCTCCACCACAGTGATGTCCTTAACACTGTCCAAAACAGTGACATCCTCCCCACTGTCCACAACAGGGATGTTCTTCCCACTGTGCATCACAGAAATATCCTCCCCACTGTCCACCACAGGAATGTCCTTCCCACTGTCCACCTAAATGATGTCCTCCCTTCTGTCCACAAGAGGGACATTCTTCCCACAGTTTACCACAAGGAGGTCTTTCCCAATGTCCACAACACTGAGGTTCTTCCCACAGTCCACAACATAAATGTCCTTCCCACTGTCCACCACAGGGACCTCCTTCCCACTGTTAACAAAAGGGAGGTCCTCTCTACTGTCCATCAAAGTGATGTCCTTTCCACTGTCCACTGCAGTGACGTCCTCACCACTGTCCACAACAGGGATGTTCTTTCCACTGTCCACCACAGAGACATCCTCCCCAGTTTCCAACACAGGAACATACAACCAACTGTCCACCACTGGGACAGCCTACCCACTTTCTACCACAGGGATGTCCTCCCCAATCTCCACCACAGGTAGGTCCTCTCCACTATCCACCACAGGGATGTCATTTCAACTGTCTGCCACAGAAATATTATCCCCACTAGCCACAACAGGGATGTCCTTCCCACTGTCCACCCCAGAGATGTCCTTCCAACTATCCACCAGAGTGATACCCTTTCCACTGTTCACCACAAGGAGTTGCTTCCCAATGTCCACAAAAGGGACATCCATTTTACTCTCCACAACATAAACGTCCTTCTCACTGTCCACAACAGGGACATCCTTCTCACTCTCTACCACAGGGAGGTCCTATCTACTGTCCACCACAGTGATGTCCTTTCTACTGTCCACCACAGGGACCTCATCCTCACTGTCCACCACAAGAACATCCTTCCCTCAGTCCACCACAGAAACCACCTTTCCATGTCTACCACAGGAACCTCCTACACTCAGTCAGCAACAGGTATATACTGCCCAATGTCCACCACAGGGATGTACTCACCAATGTCCAACACAAAGTGGTCCTCAGCTCTCTTCAACACAGGGACATCTTTCCCCCATCAACCACAAAGATGTCCACCTCACTGTCCACCACAGAGGTGTTTCCCCAGTGTCCACAACAGGGGCATTCTCACGAATGTCCACCACAGGGGTGTTCTTTCCCATTGTACAAAACAGGAACATTCTCCCCACTGTGCACCACAGGGACATCCTCCTGTGCACAACAGGGTCATCCTCATGACTGTGCACCACAGGGACATCTTCCAGTGCACAACAGGGACGTCTTCACCACTATCCACCCAAGAGATGTCCTCTACACTCTCCAAAACAGAGACATTTTTCCCACGGTTCACAAAATGATGTTCTCCAGTGCACCATAGAAATGGCCTCACCACTGTTTACTACAGGGATGACCTCGCCACTGTCCAGCACAGGGACATCTTTGCCACTTTCCACAATAGGGTCATCCTTTCCATCATCCACAACAGGGATATCCTTCCCACTGTCCACCACAGTGATGTCCTTCCCACTCTCTACAACAAGGACGTCCTTCCCACTGTCCACAACAAAAATATCCTCCCCACTGTCCACAACAGGGATATCCTTCTTACTGTCCACCACAGAAAGGTTCTCCCTGCTGTCCACCACAGGGATGTTTTTTCCACTGTCCACCTAAGTGACGTCCTCCCCTCTGTCCACAAGAGGGACATTCTTCCCACAGTTCACCAAAAAGGATGTCTTCCCAATGTCCTCAACACAGATGTTTTTCTCACAGTCCACAAAATAAATGTCCTTCCCACTGTCCACAACAGGGAGGTCCTCTCAACTGTCCATCAAAGAGATGTCCTTTCCATCGTCCAACACAGGTACTTCCTCCCCACTGTCCAAAACAGGGATGTTCTTTCTGCTGTCCGCCACAAGAACATACTACCCACTGTCCACAACAAGGACATCCTACCCACTGTCTACCACAGGGAGGTCCTCTCCACTGTCCAACACAGGGACGTCATTTCAGCTGTCCACCACAGAAATATTCTCCCCATTGTCCACAACAGGGATGTCCTTCCCACTGTCCACCACAGAGACGTTCTACCCTCTGATCTCCACAGGAATACCCTCCCCACTGACCACCACAAGATGTCCTCCATACCGTCAATGATAGTGAAGTCCTCCCTGTTGTCCACCAAAGGGACATTCTTCCCACTGTCCACCACAGGCACACCCACCACAGTGACATCCTTTTCACTGTTCACCACTGGGACATCCTACCCACTTTGAACAACAGGGACATTTCCTTGTGTACAACAGGGATATCCTCACCACTGTGCACCACAGGGACATCTTCCTTTGTCCACCAGGGATGTCAGCAACACTCTCTACCCCAGAGGTGTCCTCTGCACTCTCCATGATAGGGACATCCTTCCCACTATCCAACAAAGAAACATCTTTCCCACTATTCAACACAGAGATGTCATCCCAAATGTCCAACACAGAAAGGTCCTCTTCACTGTCCACCACAGGAATGTCCTTCCCCACTGTCCACCAGAAGGATATCCTTCCCACTGTTCACCACAAGAAGTTCCTTCCCAATATTGACAACAAGCACTTCCTTCACACTGTCCACCACAGAAACATCCTTTACATTGTTCACCACAGTGACGGCCTTCCCAATAGCCACGACAGCGAGGTCCTCACCACTGTCCACAACAGAGATGTCTTTTCAACTGTCCACCACAGGAACATCTTCATCACTGTCTATCACAGGGACATCTTTACCACTGTCCACCACAGAGAGGTCCTCCCTGCTGTCTACCACAGGGACATCCTATCCACTGTCCACCAAAGGGATGTCCTACTTACTGTCCAACACAGGGTGAACCTCACCACTGTCTACAACAGGGACGTCCTTCTCATTGCCCACCTCATGGACATCCTTTAACTGTCCACAAAAAGAACTTCCTTCCCACTGTTTACCACAAGGACATCTTCCTAACTGTTCACCACACAAATATGTTCCCAAATGTCCACTACAGAAGCATCCATCCCACTGTACACAAAAGGGACATACTCCCCACTGTCCTCCATAAGGATGTCCATTCAACTGTCCACAACAGAAAGGTCCTACCCACTGTCTACCACAGGGACATCCTCCCACCTGTCCACTCCAAGGATTTCCTCACCACAGTCCACCACAGGGACGTCCTTCCCACTGTCTACCAAAGGGACATCCTTTCCACTGTCTACAACATGCAAATCTTCCCCACTGTCCACCACATGGACGTCCTTCCCACTGTCCACCACAGGGATGTACTACTCCACAGTCCACCAGAGTGTGGTCCTCCTCACTGTCCACCACAAGACATCCTTCTGTGCATAACAGGGATGTCCTCACCACTGTGCACCACAGGACATATTTGCATTGTCCACCACAGGGACATCCTTCTAACTGTCCACCACTGTGAGTTCTTCTCTGCTGTCCACCACAGGGGCATCCTTACCACTGTCCACCACAGTTTCTTACTCACCACTGTCCACCACAGGGATGTCCTTCCCACTATTCACCAGAGGGACATCTTCTCCAATGTGCACAAAGAGACATCCTTTTACTGTCCACAACAGTGAGGTCCTTCCCATTGTCCACCACAAAGAGGTCCTCCATGCTCTCCCCCACAGGGACAGTCTTCCCACTCTCCACCATAGAACGTCCTTTCTCCACCATAAAATGTCCACCAGAGGTACATCCTCTCCACTGTCCTCCAGAGGGACGTCCTTCCCATTGTACACCACAGAGAGTATCTTTCTGCTGTCCACCACAGGGACATTATTCCCACTGACCACCACAGAGATATCCTCCCCAATGTCCACCACAAGGATGTCCTCCCCACTTCCCAAACAGGATGTCCTCCCCACTGTCCACCACAGAGACATCCTACCCATGTCCATGCCAGGGAGGTCCTCCCCACTGTCCATCATAGGGACGTACTCCCCTTGTCCACAAAATTGGACATCCTTCCACTGTCCACAAAAAGGACATTATTCCAACAGTTTTGCACAGGGATGTCCTCACCACTGTCCACTACAGGGAAGTTCTCCACACTGTCCACCACAGTGAGGTCCACCCAACTGTCAACCACAGGGATTTCCTCCCCACTGTCCACTACAGGGAAGTTCTCCACACTGTCCACCACAGTGAGGTCCACCCAACTGTCAACCACAGGGATTTCCTCCCCACTGTCCATCAGAGAGAGGTCCTCCTCACTGTCCACCACAGTGAAATCCTCCCCACTGTCCACCACAGCGATGTCCTCCTCACTGTCTACAACAGGGATGTCCTTCTCATCATGTAAGTCCTTCCAACAATCCACAAGATAAATGTCCTTCACACTCTCCACCACAGGGACCTTCTTCCCACTGTTCACTACAAAGAGGTCCTGTCTACTATCCACCACAGGGATGTCCTTACCACTGTCCATCACAAAGAGTTCCTCCCCAATGTCCACCAGAGGGACATTTTCCCCACTGTTTACCATAAGGGGTGCTTTCCCAATGTCCACAACAGGGACGTCCTTCCCAATGTCCATTAAATGATTTCCTCTCCTCTGTTTACCACAGAGATGTCCTACCCACTGTCCACCACACGGAGTTCCTTCCCAATTTCCATAACATGGACGTCCTTCACAAAATCCAAAACATAAATGTCCTCCCCACTGTCCAAAACATGGACCTTTCCACTGTTCACCACAGAAAGATCCTCTCTACTCTCCACCACAAGAATGTCCTTACCACTGTCCAATCGAGTGACATCCTCCCCACTGTCCACAACAGGGATGTCCTTCCCACTGTCCACCACAGAAAGGTCCTCCCCACTGTCAACCACAGGGATGTCCTTCCCACTGTCCACCAAAGTGACATCCTCCCCTCTGTCCACAAGAGGGACATTCTTCCCACAGTTCACCACAAGAAGGTCTTTCCCAATTTTCACAACAGAGATGTTCTTCCCACAGTCCACAACATAAATGTCCTTCCCAGTGTCCACCACAGGGACCTTCTTCTCACTGTCCACCACAGGGAGGTCCTCTCTACTGTGCATCAAAGTGATGTCCTTTCCACTGTCCACCACAGTGACATCCTCCCCACTGTCCACAACAGGTCTGTTCTTTCCAATGTCCACCACAGGGACGTCCTCCCCAGTGTCCACCACAGGAATGTACTACCCACTTTCCACCACAGGGACATACTACCCACTGTCTACCACAGGGAGGTTCTCTCCAATGTCCACCACAGGTAGGTCCTCTCCACAGTCCACCACATGGACTTCATTTCAATTGTCTACCACAAAAATTTCATCCTCACTGTCCATCACAGGAACATCCTCCCCACTGACCACCACAAGGACGTCCTTCATACAGTCCACCATAGAGAAGTCCTCCATGTTGTCCACCAAAGGGACATCCTTCCCACTGTCCGCCACAGGGACATCCTCCAAATTGTCCACCACAGTGACGTCCTTTTCACTGTGCACCAGTGGGACATCCTACCCACTTTACACAATAGGGACATTTTCCTGTGCACAACAATCCTCACCACTGTGCACCACAGGAACATCCTCCTTTGAACACCAGGGATGTCAGCATCACTCTCTACCCCAGAGATGTCCTCTGCACTCTCCATGACAGGGACATCCTCTCCACTATCCACCAAAGGAACGTCTTTCCCACTATTCACCACAGAGACGTCATCCCAAATGTCCAACACAGAAAAGTCCTCTTCAGTGTACACCACACGGATGTCCTTCCCCCTGTCCACAAGAGTGATATCCTTTCCAATGTTCCCCACAAGGATGCCCTTCCCAATATCACCAACAGGGACTTCCTTCCCACTGTCCACAACATAAATGTTCTTCACACTGTCCACCACAGTGTGTTTCTCTCTACTGTCCCCTGAAGAGATGTACATTCCAATGTCCAGCAAAGGGACATTTACCTTTGCACCAGCAAAACTTCCTCACCACTGTTCATCACTGTGATGTCCTTTACATTTTCCACCATGAGATGGCCCTCTCCACTGTCCACCACAAAAACATTCTTTCCACTGTTCACCACAGGGACATCTTTCCCAATATCCATGACGGGGAGGTCCTCACCACTGTCCACAACAGGGATGTCCTTTACACTGTCCACCACAGAAACATTCTCATCACTGTCCACCACAGGGATGTCCTCCTCACTCTATAAAACAGAAAAGTACTCTCCACTCTACAACTCAAGAATGTCCTCTTTACTTACCACCACAGAAACTTTCTTCCCAGTGTGCACCAGAGAACATCCTTACCACTTTCCACCAGAGGGATGTCCTCCCCACTCTCCACCACAGAAACATCTTCCCCACTCTCCTCTACAGGTACGTCCTTCGCACTGTCTACCACAGGGAGGTCCTCTGCACTGTCCACTACAAAAATCTCCAATCCATTGTCCACCACAGAAACGTCCTCATCACTGTCCATCACTGTGATATCTTTCCCACTGTCAACCACAGAGAGGTCCTTCCTGCTGACCACCACAAGGACGTCCTTCAACTGTCCACCACAGTAATGTCCTTCACAGAGTCCAAACAGGGACATCCTCCCCATTGTCCACCACATGGATGTTCTACACACTGTCCACCACAGGGAGGTCCTTCCTACTGTCAACCACAGAGAGGTCTTCCCAGCTGCCTACCACAGCGAAATCTTTCTCACTGTTCATCACAAGGAAATCCTTCCCACTCTGCACCACAGGGACATCCTCACATGCACAACAGTGATGTCCACAACATTGTGCACCACAGGAACATCTTCCTGTGCACACCAGGGATGTCCTCACCACTATCTAACCCAGGGATGTCCTCCACACACTCCATGGCAGGGACATCATTCCCAATGTCCACCAAAGGAACATATTCTCCACTGTCCAACAAAGAGAAGTCCTTTCCACTGTCCACAACAGGGACATCCTTTCCACTGTCCACCACAAAAATGTCTTTCCCACTGTCCACTACAGGGTGTTCCACCCAGATCTCTACCACAGGGATGTCCTTCTCATTGTACACCACAAGGACAACCTCCACACTATGCACCACAAGGACATCCTCCCGTGTACAACAGGGATATCCTCACCCTTGTGCACCACAGGAACATCCTTCTTTGCACACCTTGGATGTCCTCGCCACTGTCTACCCCAGAGATATTCTCCACACTCTCCACAGCAGGGATATCATTCCCAATGTCCAACAAAGGGACCTTCATTTTTGCACCAGAGAAACATCCTAACCACTATTCACAACAAGACATCTTCCCCACTCTCCACTACAGGGACATATTCCCCACTATCCACAACAAGGACATCCTTCCCACTGTCCACCAGAAAGACATCCTTCCAACTCTACCACAGGGACATTCTCCCCAGTGTCAATCAAAGTGACGTCCACCACACTGTCCACCACAGGGATGTTTTCCACACGGTCCAACACAGTGGCGTCCTCACCAATGTCCCACACAGGGACATGCTTCCTACTGACCACCACAGGGAGGTCCTCCCCACTGTCCACAACATGGATGCCCTTTCCACTGTAAACCAAAGAAATGTCCTTCCCACAGTCCACCACAGGGAAGTCTTTACAACTGTCGACTACATTGACATCCGCCCCACTGTCCACCACAGTGAGATCCTCCCCACCGTCCACCACAGGGAGGTCCTCCCCATAGTCCACCACACAGATGTCCTCCACAGTGTAATCCACAGGGATGTCCTCCTCAGTGTGCACTACAGTGAAGTACTCACCACTATATACCTCAGGGATGTCCTTCCCACTGACCACCATATTGACTACCTCCCCTCTTTCCATCACAGGGATATCTTACCCACTGCCCACTACAGAAAGATTCTCCCTGCTGTCCACCACAGGGACATCCTTACCACTATTTACAACAGGGTCGTCCTTCCCACTGTCCACCACAGGAACATCCTTTCCACTGTACACCACAGGGACATTCTTCTGTGCATAACAGAATGTTCTTACCGCTGTCCATCTCAGAGATGTCCTCTGCACTCTCTACTCCAGGGAAATCCTTCACACTTTCCACCAAAGAGACGTTTTCTTGTGCACCACAGCAACATCCTCCCCACTGTCCACACGGCCATCATCTCCACAGTCCACCACAGTGAAATTCTCTCACCAATGTCTACCGCAGAGACGTCCTTCCCACAGTCCACCACAGGGATATTCTCCCAACTGTCAAACACAGGGACTTCCTTCCCACTGTAAACCATAGGTAAATCCTCCCTACTGTGCACCACAGGGACATCTTCCTGTGCACAAAACTGACATCCTGACCAATGTGCACCACAGGGACATCCTCCCCAATGTTCACTACTGAGTGGACCTCCCCAGAGTCCACCACATGGACGTCTTTCCCAATGTCCACCAAAGAAACATCCTCTTCACTTTGCACCACAGGGACATCCTCCCATATAGAACAAGGACGTCCTCAAAACTGTGCACCACAGGAATATTCTTTCCACTGTCCACAACTGAGATGTCCTTCCCACAGTAGAGCACAGAGATATCCTCCCTGCTGTCCACCACAGGGAAATCCTTCCCACTTTCCACCACAGAAACGTCCTCCCTACTGTCAATCAAAGGGATGTCCTCCCCTCATTCTTCCACAGAGACGTACATTCCACGGTCCACAAAAGAAATGTCTTCCCCACTGTCCACCACAGGGAGGTCCTCCCAACTGTTCACCACAGGGACCTCCTTTCCACGGTCCATCAAACAGATATCCTTCCCACTGTCCACCCCAGGAACATCCTCCTGTGTACTACAAGGACATACTTACCACTGTCCACAACATGGTTGTCCACAACAATATGCACTACAGGGGAGTCCTCACCAAAGTCCCCCACACGAATATCCTCCACACTGTAAACCACAGCAACATGCTACACACTGTCCACCACAGGGAGATCCTACCCTCTTTCCTCCACAGCGACATCCTTCTGATTATCCATTACAGTAATGTCCTCTCCACTGTCCTCCAAAAGGGCTTCCTTTCCACTGTTGACCACAAGGATGTCATTTCAATGGTCAACGACAGGAACGTCCTCTCTACTGTCCACCACCGGGATGTCCTTTCCACTGTTCACCACATTGAAGTCTTCCCCACTCTCCACAACAAACATGTACATCCCACTGTCCACCACAGGGAGGTCCTCCCAACTGTCCACCACAGGGAGGTCCTCCCAACTGTCCACCACAGGGTCGTCCTTTCCACTGTTCACCAAAGAGATGTCCTTCCCACTGTCCACCACAGGGACATCCTCCTGTGTACCACAAGGACATTCTTACCACTGTCCACAACATGGTTGTCATGTAGTAAACACTCACCAGTGTTTACTACAGGGATGTACTCACCAATGTCCACAACAGGAATATTCTCCACACTGTAAGCCACATGGACATCCTACACACTGTAAACCAAAAGGAAGTCCTCCCCACTGTCCACAAAAGGAATATCCTCTGCCTGTCCACCACAGGGATGGCCTCCCCACTGTGCAACTCAGGGACATTCTCCTGTGCACAACAGGGATGTTCTTACCACTGTACACACCAGAGATGTCCTCTGCACTCCCCACTACAAGGACATCCTTCTCACTGTCCACCAAAGAGACATTCTCTTGTGCACCACAGGAATGTTGTTCTTACTGTCTACAAGGCCATCATCTGCACTGTCCACCACAGTGAAATCCTCTCAACTCTTCACCACAGTGACATCCTCCCAACTGTCCACAACAGGGAAGTCCTCTTCACTGTCCACCACAGGGATTTCTTTCCCACTGTACACCACAGGGACATCATCCTGTGCACAACAGGGATGTTCTAACCAGTGTTCACCACAGGGACGTCCTTCCCAGTGTCCACCCAAGTGTCATCCTTTCTACTGTTCACCACAAGAAAGTATTTCCCAATGTCCACAACAGGGACGTACTTCCCACAGTCCACACCATACATGTTCTTCCATTGTCCACCACAGAAACCTATTTCTCGCTGTCCACCACAGGGAAGTCCTTTCCACTGTCCACCACAGCTATCTCCTCTGCACTGTCCATAACAGGCATGTCCTTTTCACTCTCCACCACAGGGACCTCCTTCCCATTGTCCACAACAGGAAAGTCCTCTCTATTGTCCACCACAGGGATGTCCTTTCCACTGTCCACCACAGGGATGTCCTTTCCACTGTCCACCACAGGGATGTCCTTTCCACTGTCCACCACAGGGATGTCCTTTCCACTGTCCACCACAGGGATGTCCACCACACTGTCCACAACAGGCATGTCCTTCCCACTGTCCACCACAGAATGGTACACCATGCTGTCCACAAAAGAAACGTACTTCCTAATGTCCACCTCAATGATGTTCTTTCCTCTGTCCACCACAGGGATTTCCTCCCCAATGTCCACCAGAGTGACATACTTCCCCTTTTCACCACAAGAGGTCTTTCCCAATGTCCACAACAGGGATATCCTTCCCAGTCCACAACATATATCTTTTTCCAATGTCCACCAAAGGGACTTCTTCTCACTGTCCACAACAGGGAAATCCTCTCTACTCTCTACCACAGAACTTTCCAATGTTCACCAAAGTACATCCTCTGCACTGTCCACAACAGACATGTCCTTCCCATTGTCCACCAGAGAAAGGTACACCCTGCTAGCCAAAACAGAAATGTACTTCCCAATGTCCACTAAATGATGTCCTCTCCTATGTCCACCACAGAAACGTCCTTCCCACTGCCACCACATGGTGGTCCTCCCCACTGTCTATGAGAAAGACACACTTTTCATTGTTTACCACATGGAGGTCCTTACCAATGTCCACAATATGGATGTCCTACCCACAATCCACAACATAAATGTTCTCCCCACTGTCCAACACATGGACCTTCTTCTCTACTGTTCACCACAGAAAGGTCCTCTCTACTGTCCAACACAGGGATGTCCTTCACACTGTCCACCTAATTGATGTACTCCCCTCTGTCCACAAGAGGGACATTCTCAAAGTTCACCACAAGGAGGTCTTTCCCAATGTCCACAACAGAGATGTTCTTCCCACAGTCCACAACATAAATGTCCTTCCCACTGTCCACCACAGGTACATCCTTCCCATTGTCCACCACAGGGATTTCCTCTCTATTGTCCATCAAAGTGATGCCCTTTCCACTGTCCACCACAGGGACATCCTCCCCACTGTCCACAACAGGGACGTTCTTTTCACTGTCCACCACAGAGAGTTCCTCCCAGCTGTCCACCACAGCGACTTCCTTCTCACTGTTCACCACAAGGACATTCTCCCCACTGTGCCCCACAATAACATCCTCCCATGCACAATAGGGATGTCCTCACCCTTGTGCACCACAGGAACATCCTCCTGTGCACACCATGGATGTCCTCACCACTGTCTACACCAGAGATGTTCGTAACACTCTCCACGACAGGGACATTTTTCCCACTATTAACCACAGGGATGTCATCCCAAATGTCCAACACAGAAAAGACCTCTTCACTGTCCACCACAGTGATGTCCTTCCCCCTGTCCACCACAGGGATATCCTCTCCACTGCCACCAGAGGGATATGCTTCCCACTGTCCATCATAGAGAGGGCATCCCTGCTGCCACCACAGGGACGTCCTTCACACTGTCCACCACAGTAACGTTCTCTCAGTTGTCCAAAACAGAAACATCCTCCCCACTGTCCACCACAGGGACGTCCTACTTACTGTCCACCACAGGGAGAACCTCCCCACTGTCTACAACAGGAATGTCCTTCCCATTGCCCACCACATGGACATCCTTTCGCTTTCCACAAAAAAGACTTCATTCCCACTGTTTACCACAGGGATGTCTTCCTAACTGTCCACCACACAAATATGTTCCCAACTGTTCACTACAGAAACATCCATCCCACTGTACACAACAGGGACGTACTCCCCACCATCCTCCACAAGGACATCCATTCCACTGTCCACAACAGAAAGGTCCTACCCACTGTCCACCACAGGGACATCCTCTCTCCTGTTCACCCCAAGGAGTTCCTCCCCCACAGTCCACCACAGGGATGTCCTTCCCACTGTCCACACCACAGATCTTCCCCACTGTCCACCACATGTACGTTTTCCCCACTGTCCACCACAGGGACGTCCTACCCCACAGTCCACCAGATTGTGGTCCTCCCCCATGTCAACCACTAGGACATCCTCCTGTGCACAAAAGGGATGTCCTCACCACTGTGCACCACAGGGACATACTTTTCATTGTCCTTCACAGGGACATCCTTCCCACTGTCCACCAAAGTGAGGTCCTCCCTGCTGTCCCCCACAGGGGCATCCTTACCACTGTCCACCACAGGGTCTTCCTCACCACTGTCCACCACAGGATTTTCTTTCCTACTGTCCATCACAGGGACATCCTTCAAACTTTGAACAACAGGGTCATCCTTCCCATTGTCCATCACAGGGACATCCTTCCCACTCTCCACCATAGAGACGTCCAACCCCCCTGTCTACAACAGGGATGTCATACCTACTGTCTACCATAGGATGTTCTTCCCACAGTCCATCAAAGGGACATCCTTCCCACTGTCCACCACAGGGACATCTTCCAAATTGTCCAACACAGTGACATTCTTCCCTCATCCATCACAGATTCATAAACCCTACTGTCCATCACATGGATGTTTCCCCACTCTCCACCACAGGGTTGTCCTTATCAATGTCCAACACTGGGGTGTTCTTTCCCACTGTTCAAGACAGGGACATCCTCCCTACTGTGCACCACAGGAACAATCTCCTGTTCACAACAGGGACATCCTCACGACTGCGCACCACAGGGACATCTTCCAGTGCATACCAGGGACGTCCTCACCATTGTCCACCCCAGAGATATCCTTTGCACCCTCCACAACAGGGGAATCCTTCCTACAGTCCAGCAAAGAGACATTCTCCTGTGCACCACAGAAACGTTCTCACCACTGTTCACCACAAGGATGTCCACACCTCTGTCCACCACAGGGACATCCTTCCCACTCTCCACCACAGAGACGTCCTTTCCACTGTCCACAACAAGCATGACCTTTTCACTGTTCTCATCAGATATATCCTTCCCACTGTCCACAACTGGGATGTCCTTCCCACTGTCCACCATGCAGATGTCTACCCACTGCTCTCCACAGAAACATCCTATCCACTGTCTACCATAGGGATGTCCTTCCCACTGTTCAACAAAGAAACGTCCTTTCCACTGTCCACCAAAGGTACATCTTTCAACTCTCCACCACAGAGATAGCCTCCCCACTGACCACCACAGGGACATCCTCCGCACTGACCACTACAAGATGTTCTTCATACAGTCCACCATAGAGAAGTCCTCCTTGTTGTCCACCAAAGGGATGTCCTTCCCACTGTCCACCCCAGGGACGTCCTTCCCACTGTTGACCACAGGGACATCCTCCAAATTGTCCACCACAATGACATCCTTTTCACTGTTCACAACTGGGACATCCTACCCACTTTGCACAACAGGGACATTTTCCTGTGCACAACAGGGATATCCTCATCACTGTGCACCACAGGGACATCCTTCTTTGCACACCAGGGATGTCAGCAACACTCTCCAACCAAGAGATGTCCTCTGCACTCTCCACAACAGGGACTTTCTCCCCAGTATCCACCAAACAAACATCTTTCCCACTATTCACAACAGGGATGTCATCCCAAATGTCCAACACAGAAAAGTCCTCTTCACTGTCCATCACAGGGATGTCCTTCTGCCTGTCCACCACAGGGATGTCCTCCCCACTGTCCACCAGAGAAATATCCTTCACACTGTTCACCACAAAGAGGTCCTTCCCAATATCAACAACAGGGACTTCCTTCCCTCTGTCCACAATGTAAATGTTCTTCCCACTCTCCACCACAGTTTGATTCTCTCTAGTGTCCACCAGAGAGATGTACTTTCCACTGTCCACCAAAGGGACATTTCCCTTTGCACCAGAGAAACTTCCTCACAACTGTCCACCACAGAAATATTCTCACCACTGTCCACCACTGTGATGTCCTTTCCACTTTCCACCATGAGGAGGTCCTCTCCATTGTCCACCACAGAATCATCCTTTCCACAGTTCAACACAGAGATGTCCTCCTCACATTCCATCACAGAGACATCCATCTCACTGTCCACCACAGAAATGTTCTCCCCAATGTCCACCACAGTGAGGTATTCCCAACTGTCCACCACAGGGACATACATTCCATGGTCCACCAGACAGATGTCCCTCCCACTGTCCACCACAGGGACATCGTCCTGTGTACTAAAAGGACTCCTTACCACTGTCCACAACATGGTTGTCCTCAACAATATGCACTACAGGGAATTCCTCACCTCCATCCACCACACGAATATCCTCTGCATTGTAAACCACAGAAACTTCCTACCCACTGTCCACCACAAGGAGGTCCTCCCTTCTAACCACCACAGGGACATCCTTCTGTCTGTCCACAACAGTGATGTCCACCCCACTCTCCTCCAAAGGGACGTCCTTCCCACTGTAGACCACAAGGGCTTCATTTCAACAGTTCACCACAAGCAAGTCCTCTTCACTGTCCACCACAGTGATGTCCTTCCCACTGTCCACCACAGGGACATCCTCCTGTGCACAACATTGATGTTTTCACTACTGTCCACCCCAGAGATGTCTTCTTCACTCCCCAATACAAGGACACCCTTCTCACTGTCCACCACAAAGATGTCTTTCCCAATGTCCACAAAAGGGACGTCTTCCCACTGTCCACAACATATATGTCATTCCCAATGTCCACCAAAAGGAGATCCTCCCAACTGTCTACCTCAGGGACGTCCTTTCAACTATTCACCAAAGTGATGTCATACCCACTGTCCACCACAGGGGCATCTTCCTGTGTACCACAAGGACATCTTTACCACTGTCCAAAACATGGTTGTCCTCACCAATGTCCACTACAGGGACGTCCTCACCACTGTCCACAACATGAATATCCTACACACTGTAAACCACATGGACATCCTATGCATTGTCCACCACAGGGAGGTCCTCCCCTCTGTCCACAACAGGAACATCCTTTTGCCTGTGGACCACAGTGATGTCCTCCCCACTGTACACCTCAGGGACATCCTCCTGTGCACAACAAGGATGTTCTTACCACTGTACACCCCAGAGATGTCCTCTGTACTCCCCAATACAAAGACATCCTTCTCACTCTCCACCAAAGAGACATTCTCTTGTGCACCACAGGAACGTTGTTCTTACTGTCTACAAGTTCGTCATCTGCACTGACCACCACAGTGAAATCCTCTCAACTCTCCACCAGAGTGACATCCTCCCAACTGTTCACAACAGGGATGTCCTCTCAACTATCAAACACAGTGAAGTCCTTCCCACTGTAAACAACAGGGACATCCTCCCCACTGGGTAAAACAGGGATGTCTTAACCACTGTCCACCACAGAGATATCCTCCTCACTCTCCACCATATGGACATCCTTCTGACTATGCACCACAAGGACGTTCTCCAGTGCACCACAGTAACATCCTCCCCACTGTCCACCCCAGTGAAATCCTCCCAACTGTCCACCACACGGATGTCCTCCCCACTGTCTACAACAGGGATGTCTTTCCCACAATTCAAAACAGAAAGGTCCTCCCTGCTGTCCACCCCAGAACATCCTTCCCCCTGTCCACCTCAGTGACATCCTTCCTAGGACCAAAACTGGTATGTGCTTCCCACTTTCCACCACAGGAAATTCCTTCCCACTGTCCACAAGAGGGTCATCCTTCCCACTGTCCACCAAAAGGTCTTTCTCATTGTCCATAACAGGGACTTCCTTCCCACAGTCCACACCATATATGTCCTTCCAATGTCCACAACAGGGACCTCCTTCACACTGTCCACCACAGGGAAGTCCTCTCTACTGTTCACCACAGGGATGTTTTTTCCACTGTTCACCACAGGGATGTCCTCTGCACTGTCCACAACAGGCATGTCCTTTTCACTCTCCAACACTGGGACCTCCTTCCCCTTATCCACCGCAAGGAAGTACTCTCTACTGTCCATGATATGGATGTCTTTTCCACTGTCCACCACAGAGATGTCCACCGCACTGTTTACAACAGGCATGTCCTTCCCACTGTCCACCACAGAAAGGTACACTCTGCTCTCCACAACAGGAACGCACTTCCTAATGTTCACATCAATGATGTCCTTTCCTCTGTCCACCACAGGGACGTCCTTCCCACTGTCCACCATATGGTGGTCCTCCCCAGTGTCCACCAGAGGGACATGCTTGCCACTGTAGAACACACGGAGGTCCTTCCCAATGTCCACAACATGTACGTCCTTACCACAATCCACAACATAAATGTCCTTCCCAATCTCCAACACAGGGACCTTCTTCCCACTGTTCACCACAGAGAAGTCCTCTCTACTATCCACCACAGCAATGTCCTTACCATGTGACGACCTCCCCTCTCTTCACCACAGGGACATCCTTCGCACTGTCCACCACAGGGAGTTCCTCTCCAATATCCACCAGAGTGACATCATTCCCACTGTTCTCCACAAGAAGGTCTTTCCAAATGTCCACAACAGGGACATCCTTTCCACAATCCACAATATATATGTCCTTGAATGGCCACCAGAGGGACCTCCTTCTCACTGTCCACCACAAGCAAGTCCTCTCTACTGTCAACCACAGATATGTTTTTTTTCCACTGTCCACCACAAGGATGTCCCCCGCCCTGTCCACAACAGGCATGTCCTTTCTATGGTCCACCACAGGGACCTCCTTCCCACTGTCCACAACAAGGAAGTCCTCTCTACTGTCCAGCACAGGGATGTCTTTTACACTGTCCTAACCAGTGACATTCTCCCTACTGTCCACAACAGAAATGTCCTTCCAACTATCCACCACAGAAAGGTCCATCCCACTGTCCACCACAGGGATGTCCTTTTTAATGTCCACCTAAGTGACGTCTTTCCCTCTGTCCAAAAGAAAGACATTCTTCCAACTGTTCACCACAGGGAGGTCTTTCCCAATGTCAACAACAGAGATGTTCTTTCCACAGTCCACAACATAAATGTCCTTCCCACTGTCCACCACAGGGAGGTCCTCTCTACTGTCCATCAAAGTGATGTTCTTTCCACTGTCCACAACAGGGACATCCTCCCCAGTGTCCACCACAGGAACGTACTAACCACTGTCCACAACAGGGACGTCCTACCCACTGTCTACCACAGGGTGGTCCTCCCCAATCTCCACCACAGGTAGGTCCTCTCCACTGTTCACCACAGGGACATCATTTCAACTGTCCACCACAGAAATATTCTCCCCACAGTCCACAACAGGGATGTCCTTCCCACTGTCCACCACAGAGACATTTTAACCACTGTCTACCACAATGATGTCCTCCCCACTGTACACCTCAAGGAGGTCCTTCCCAATACTGACAACAGGGTCTTCCTTTTCTCTGTCCAAAACATAAATGTTCTTCCCACTCTCCACCACAGTGTGTTTCTCTCTATTGTCCACCACAGAAATGTACTTTCCACTGTCCACCAAAGGGACGTTTTCCTTTGCACCAGAGAAATTTCTTCACCACTGTCCACCACAGTGATGTCCTTTCCACTTTCCACCATTAGGAGGTCCTCTCCACTGTCCACCTCAGAAACATCCTTTCCATTGTTAACCACAGAAACGTCCTTCCTAATATCCATGAGAGGGAGGTTTTCACCACTGTCCACAATAGGGATGTCCTTTCCACTGTCCACCGCAGAAAAACCTCATCAATGTCTATCACAGGTACATCTTTATCACTATCTACTACAGAGAGGTCCTCCCTGCTGTCCACTACAGGGATAACCTTCACACTGTCCACCAGAGTAACATCCTCTCAGTTGTTCAAAACAGAAACATACTCCCCACTGTCCACCACAGGGATGTCCTACTTCCTGTCCACCACAGAGAACACATCCTCACTGTCTAAAACAGGGACGTCCTTCCCATTGTCCACCACATGGACATCTTTTCACTGTCCACAAAAAGGAATTCCTTCCCACTGTTTACCACAGGGACGTCTTCCTAACTGTCCACCACACAAATATGTTCATAACTGTCCAGTACAGAAACATCCATCCTACTGTACACAACAAAGACATACTCCCCACTGTCCTCCACAAGGGTGTCCATCCCACTGTCCACAACAGAAAGATCTTACCCACTGTCCACAGGGACATCCTCCCAACAGTCGACGTCAAGGAGTTCCTCCCCAAAAATCCACCACAGAGATGTCCTTCCCCCATCCACCAAAGAAACATCCTTCCCACTGTCCACAACACAGATGTTTTCCCCACTGTCCACCACATGGATGTCCTTCCCACTGTCCACAACAAGGATGTCTACCCCACAGACTACCAGAGTGTGGTCCTCCCGACTGTTCACAACAAGAGCAATCTTCTGTGCACAAGAGTGACATTCTCACCACTGTGCACCACAGGGACATATTTTGGATTGTCCACAACAGGGACGTCCTTCCCACTGTCCACCAAAGTGAGGTCCTCTCTGCTGTCCACTACATGAGCATCCTTACCACTGTCTACCACAGGTTCGTCCTCACCACTGTCCACCACAGGGATGTCATTCCCAATGTTCACCAGAGGGATACCTTCTCCAATGTGCACAAAAGTGACATTCTTTTACTGTCCATAACAGGGATGTCTTTCCCATGTCCACCACAGAGAGGTCCTCCCTGCACTCCATCACAGGGACATCTTCCAACTGCCCAACATAGAATGTCCTTTCCACTGTCCACCACAGGTACATCCTATCCACTGTCCACCAGAGGTATGTTCTTCCCTTTGTACATCACAGAGAGGTCTTTTTCTCTGTCCACTTCTGGGACATTCTTCCCACTGTCCACCACAGAGATGTCCTCCCCACTGTCCACCACAAGGATGTCCTCCCCCTTTTAAATGGGATGTCCTCCCCAATTTCCACCACAGAGATATCCTACCCATGTCCACCACAGGGAGGTCCTCCCCACTGTCCACCATAGGGACATACTCCCCATGTCCACAACATGGACTTCCTTCCACTGTCAACAAAAGGACATTATTCCCACTGTTTATCACAGGGATGTCCTTCCCACTTCCACTACAGGGATGTTCTACACACTGTCCACCACAGGGAGGTCCACACAATTGTCCACCACAGGGATTTTCTCACCATTGTCCATCAGAGAGAGGTCCTCCACACTGTCCACCACAGGGATGTCCTCCTGTGTACCACAATGACATCCATAAAACTGTCCACCACAGTGTCATCTTCACAAATGTCCAGCACAGTGAATACCTTCCCACTCTTCACCACAGGAACATCCTCCTGTGCACAACAGGGACATCCTGACCAACGTGCACAACAGGGATATTCTTTCCACTGTCCACCACAAGGACATCCTTCCTAATATTCACTAGAGAGTGGACCTCCCCACAGTCCACCACATGGACGTCTTTCCCGCTGTCCACTAAAGAAACATCCTCATTACTTTGTACTACAGGACATCCTCCTATGCACAACAGGGACGTCCTCACAACTGTGCACCACAGGAATATTCTTTCTACTGTCAACAACAGAGATGTCCTTCCCATGGTAGACCACAGAGATGTCATCCCTGCTGTCCACCACAGAGACATTCTTCACACTTTCCACCACAGAAACATCCTCCCAACTGTCCACCAAAGAGATGTCCTATTCACATTCCACCACAGAGACGTCCATCCCACTGTCAATAACAGAAATGTCCTCCCAAATGTCCACCACAGGGAGGTCCTCACAACTGTCCACCATAGGGACGTCCTATCCATGGTCCACCAAAAAGATGTCCTCCCCACTGTCTACCACAGGGATATCCTCCTCTGTACTACCAGGACATTCTTACCAATGTCCACAACATGGTTGTCCTCAACAATATGCACTACAGGAAAGTCCTCACCTCAGTCCACCACACTAATATCCTCCACACTGTAAACCACAGGGACATCCTTCTGCCTGTCCACCACAGTGATGTCCTTCCCATTGTCCTCCAAAGGGACGTCCTTCACACTGTCGACCACAAGGATGTCATTTCAATGGTCCACCACAGGGAAGTCCTCTTCACTGTCCACCACAGGTATGTCCTTCCCACTGCAAACCACAGGGACATCCTCCTGTGCACAACAGGGATGTTCTCACCACTGTCCACTCCAAAGATGTCTTCTGCACTGCCCACTACAAGGATATCCTTCTCACTGTCCACCAAAGAGACATACTCTTGTGCATGACAGGAGCGTTGTCCTTAAGGTCCACAAGGCCATCATCCACACTGTACACCACAGTGAAATACTCTCAACTCTCTAAAACAGGGACATCCTCTCAACTGTCCAAAACATGGATGTCCTCCCAAGTATCAAACAGAGCAAAGTCCTTTTCACTGTAAACAACAGGGACATCCTCCCCACTGTGCACCACAGGGATATCCTCCTGTGCACAACAGGGATGTCCTAACCACTGTCCACCACAGAGATGACCTCCGCACTCTCCATCATATGGACATCCTTCCAACTATGCACCAAAAAGACATTTTCCAGTGCACCACAGTAACATCCTCCCCACTGTCCATCACAGTGAAATACTCCCCACTGTCCACCACCAGGATGTCCTCCCCACTGTATAAAACAGGGATGTCCTTCCCACTATCCTTACCAGAAAGGTCATCCCCACTGTCCACCAAGAGGATGTCCTTCCTACTGTCCACGTCAGTGATAGCCTCTCCTCAGATTATAACAGGGATGTCCTTCCCACTGTCCACCACAAGGAAGTCCTCCCCAACATCCACCAGAGGCATACCCTTCCCACTGTTCAACACAAAGAGGTCTTTCCCAATTTCCACAACAGGGACATCCTTTTCAGTGTCCACATCATATATGTCCTTCCCACTGTCCACCACAGGGACCTTCTTCCCACTGTTCACCACAGGGAATTCCTCTCTACTGTCCACCACAGGGATGTCATTTCTACTGTCCACCACATTGATGTCCTCCGCATTTTTCACAACAAACATATATATCCCACTGTCCACTACAGAAATGTCCTTTCCACTGTCCAGCACAGGGAAGTCCTCCCTTTGCCCACCACAGGGACAACCTTTCCACTGTACTCCAAAGAGATGTTTTTCCTACTGTCCACCACAGAGACTTCCTCCTGTGTACCACAAGGACTTCCTTACCACTGTCCACAACATGGTTGTCCTCACCAATGTCCACTACAGGGATGCCCTCACCACTTTCCACAACATGAATATTTTCCACACTGTAAACCACAGGGACATCCTACACATTGTCCACCACAGGGAGGTCCTCCCCTCTGTCCACAACAGGAACATCCTTCTGCCTGTGGACCACAGTGATGTCCACCCCACTGTACACCTCAGAGACACCCTCCTGTGTACAACAGGGATGTTCTTACCACTGTACACCACAGAAATGACCTCTGTACTCCCCAATACAAGGACATCCTTCTCACTCTCCACCAAAGAGACATTCTCTTGTGCACCACAGGAACTTTGTTCTTACTGTCTACAGGGCTATGATCTGCACTGTCCACCACAGTGAAATCCTCTCAACTCTCCACCACAGTGACATCCTCCCAACTGTCCACAACAGGGATGTCTTCCCAACTATCAAACACAGTGAAGTCCTTTCCACTGTAAACAACAGGAACATCCAACACACTGGGCACAACAGGGATGTTCTAACCACTGTCCACCACAGAGATGTCCTCCGCAATCTCCACCATATGGACATCCTTCAGACTATGCACCACAAGGACATTCTCCAGTGCACCACAGTAACATCCTCCCTACTGTCCACCACAGTGAAATCCTCCCCACTGTCCACCACAGGGATGTCCTCTCCAGTGTCTACAACAGGAATGTCCTTCCCACAATTCAAAACAGAAAGGTCCTCCCTGCTGTCCACCACAAGAACGTCCTTCCCTCTGTCCACCTTAGTGATATCCTCTCCTCAGACTATAACAGGGATGTCCTTCCCAATTTCCACCACAGGGACGTCCTTCCCACTGTCCACAAGATGATCATTCTTCCTAATATCCACCAAAAGGTCTTTCCCAATGTCCAAAACAGTGATGTCCTACCCACAGTCCACACTATATATGTCCTTCAAATGTCCACCACAGGGACCTCCTTCCCACTGTCCACCACAGGGAAGTCCACTCTGCTGTACACCACAGTGATAATCTTTCCACTGTCCACCACAGATATGTCCACCACACCGTCCACAACAGGCATGTCCTTCCGAATGTCCAACAGAGAAAGGTACACCCTGCTGTCCACAAGAGGAACGTACTTCCTAATGTCCACCTAAATGATGTTCTTTCCTCTGTCCACCACAGGGACGTCCTCCCCACTGTCCACCAGAGAGACATGCTTGCCACTGTAGAACACACGGAGGTCATTTTTAATGTCCACAACATGTACGTCTTTCCCACAATCCACAACATAAATGTCCTTTCCTCTCTCCACCACAGGAACCTTCTTCCCACTGTTCACCACAGAGAGGTCCTCTCTACTATCCACCACAAGGATGTCCTTACCACGTGACAACCTCCCCTCTCTCCACCACAGGGACATCTTTTCCACTGTCCACCACAGTGAGTTCCTCTCCAATGTCCCTCAGAGGGACATCCTTTCCACTGTTCACCACAAGGAGGTCTTTCCCAATGTACACAACAGAGACGTACTTCCCACAGTCCACAACATATAGGTCCTTCCAATGGCCACCACAGGGACCTCCTTCTTACTGTCCACCACAGGGAAGTCCTCTATACTGTCCACCACAAGTATGTTTTTCCACTGTCCACCACAGGGATGTTCTCTGCCCAGTCCACAACAGGTATGTCCTTTCAATGGTACACCACAGGGACCTCCTTCCCACTGCTCACCACAGGGAAGTCTTCTCTACTGTCCACCAAGTGATGTCCTTTCCACTGTCCACCAAAGGGATGTCCTCTGCATTGTCCACAAGAGTCATGTCCTTCCCACTGTCCAGCACAGAAAGGTACACCCTGCTGTCCACAACAGGAACATACTTCCCAATACACACTAAATAATATTCTCTTCTATGTCCACCAGAGTGGCGTCCTTCCTACTGTCCACGATATGGTGTTTCTCCCCACTGTCAACAAGAGGGACATGCTTTCTACTGTCCACCACACGGAGGTCCTTCCCAATATCCACAACATGGACGTCCTTCCCACAATCCACAACATAAATGTACTCCCCACTCCCTTCCGGTCTGGGCCAGGGCACTGAGCAGATCTTGGGTGGCAGCTCTGCCCCCAACCTTCAAGAACCCAGAGGAAGCGGGGATCCCAGGAGCTCTAACTCGGGCAGTGTCTTAGAAACTAGTTCTTGGATCTGAGGCCTGGACAAGACCTCTGCCAGGTCTGCTGTTGGGTGGACCCTGGATTCCACCTGAGACATACTGGAAGGTCCACTCAACCCAGAGCCAAAGAGGAACAACTGAACTCAGAGCATAAGACAACATATCCTGAGATATTCTAGAAGAGACACTGCACCCAGAACAGCAGACACCTAGCTGGATTGCTACCTTGGAGACACCATATCCTGAGGCATCCTAGAGATACCACTGTAATCAGCTCAGCTGGAAAAGATCACAGAGACATCTGGACCCCTAGAAGATCAGACACAAGCTAGATAACTGGAAAGGCAGGCTTCAGCCAGAGACAGTAAGTACAGGCAGCACTAGAGTTAACCAGATGGCAAAAGGCAAGCACAAGAATGTAAGCAACAGAAACCAAAGTTACATGGCATCATCAGAACCCAGCTCCCCCATCACAGCAAGCCCTGAACAACCCATCCCACCAGAAAAGCAGGATTCAGAATTAAAATCACTTCTCATGATGATGATAGAGGACTTTAAGAAAGACATAAATAACACTCTCAAAGAAATTAAGGAGAGCACGAGTAGACAGATAGAAACCCTTAAAGAGGAAACACAAAAATCCCTTAAGGAATTGCAAGAAAATACAACCAAACGGGAGAAGGAATTAAACAAAACCATGCAGGATCTAAAAATGGAAGTAGAAACAATAAAGAAATCACAAAGGGACAATACCATGGAGATAGAAAACCTAAAGAAAACATCAGGAGTTATAGACACAAATGTCACCAACAGAATACGAGAGATGGAAGAGAGAATCTCATGTGCAGAAGATACCATGGAAAACATTGACACAACTGTCAAAGAAAATGCAAAATACAAAAACCTACTAACCCGAAGTATACAAGAAATCCAAGACACAATGAGAAGGCCAAATCTAAGGATAATAGGTATAGATGAGGGGGAAGACTCCCAACTTAAAGGACCAGTAAATATCCTCAACAAAATTATAGAGGAAAACTTCCCTAACCTAAAGAAAGAGATGTCCATAAATATACAAGAAGCCTAAAGAACTCCAAATAGTTTAGACCAGAAAAGAAATACTCCCCACCATATAATAGTCAAAACATCAAATGTACAAAACAAAGAAAAAATACTAAAAGCAGTAAGGGAAAAAGGCAAAGTAACATATAAAGGCAGACCTATAAGAATTACACCAGACTTCTCAGCAGAGACCATAAAAGCCAGAAGATCCTGGGCTGATATCATACAGACCCTAAGAGAACACAAATGCCAGCCCAGACGACTATACCCAGCAAAACTGTCAATCATTATTGATGGAGAAACCAAAATTTTCCATGACAAATCCAAATTCACACAGTATCTCAACACAAATCCAGGACTTCAAAGAATAATTGGTGGAAAAATCCAATACAAGGAGGGAAACTACAACCTAGAAAAAACAAGAAGGTAATCTTCCAAAAGCCTTAAAAAGAAGGTAGCTACACAAACATATCTCCATGGCCAATAACAAAAATAACAGGAAACAACACTCATTTTTCCTTAATATCTCTTAATATCAATGGACTCAATTCTCCAGTAAAAAGACATAGACTATCAGACTGGATACGTAAGCAGGACCCAACATTTTGCTGCATTCAGGAAACTCACCTTTGTGAAAAAGACAGGCACTACCTCAGAGTAAAAGGTTGGAAAACAATCTTCCAAGCAAATGGTCCCAAGAAACAAGCTGGAGTAGCAATTCTAATATCAAATAAAATCATTTTTCAACCAGAAGTAATCAAAAAAGATAAAGAAGGACACTTCATATTCATCAAAGGAAAAATGTACCAAGAGGAACTAGCAATTCTGAACATCTATGCCCCAAATGCAAGGGCACCCACATACATAAAAGAAACGTTACTAAAGCTTAAAGAACACATTGCACCCTACACAATAATAGTGGGAGATGTCAACACCCCACTCTCAGCTATGGGCAGATCATGGAAACAGAAACTAAACTGAGACACAATGAAACTAACAGAAGTTATGAACGAATTGGACTTAACTGACATTTATAGAACATTTCATCCTAAAACAAAAGAATATACTTTTTTCTCAGCACCCCCATGGTACCTTCTCAAAAATAGACCATATAATTGGTCACAAAACAGGCCTCAACAGATACAAAAAGATTGAAATAATCCCTAGTACCTTATCTGACCACCATGGACTAAGACTCATCTTTGACATGGACAAAAACAACAGAAAGCCCACATATACTTGGAAACTGAACAATGCTCTACTCAATGATAACTTGGTCAAGGAAGAAATAAAGAAAGAAATAAAAGACTTCTTAGATTTAAATGAAAATGAGGACACATCATATCAAAACTTGTGGGACTCACTGAAAGCAGTACTAAGAAGAAAAATCATAGCTCTAAGTGCTCACAAAAAGAAATTGGAAAGAGCATACATTAACAACTTGACAACACACCTGAAAGAGTTAGAACAAAAAGAAGCTAATATACCCAAGAGGAGTAGACGGCAGGAAATAATCAAACTCAGGGCTGAAATCAACCAAGCTGAAACAAAAAGAACTATACAAAATATCAACAAAACCAGGAGCTGGTTCTTTGAGAAAATCAACAAGATAGACAAACCCTTAGCCAGACTAACCAAAGGGCGCAGAGACAGTATTCAAATTAATAAAATCAGGACTGAAAAGGGAGACATAACAACAGAAACAGAGGAAATTAAAAATATCATCAGATCCTACTACAAAGGCCTATATTCAACAAAATTGGAAAATCTGGATGAAATGGACAATTTTCTTGATAGATACCAGGTACCAAAGTTAATCGAGGAGCAGATAAATCATCTAAACAGTCGCATAACCCCTAAAGAGATAGAAGAAGTCATTAAAAACCTCCCCACCAAAAAAAGTCCGGGACCAAATGGTTTTAGTGCAGAATTCTACCAGACCTTCCAGGAAGAATTAATACCAATTCTCTTCAAACTATTCCACAGAATAGAAACAGAAGGAAAAATACCCAATTCGTTCTATGAAGCTACAATTACGTTCATACCTAAGCCTCACAAAGACCCAAAAAGAAGAACTATAGACCAATCTCTCTTATGAATATCGATGCAAAAATACGCAATAAAATTCTTGCAAACCGAATCCAACAACACATCAAAGCAATCATCCATCATGATCAAGTAGGCTTTATCCCAGGAATGCAGGGATGGTTCAATATTCGGAAATCCATCAATGTAATCCACTACATAAATAAACTCAAAGAAAAAACCACATGATCATTTCACTAGATGCTGAGAAAGCATTTGACAAAATACAACATCCCTTCATGTTAAAAGTCTTGGAAAGATTAGGAATTCAAGGTCTATACCTAAACATAGTAAAAGCAATATACAGCAAGCCAGTAGCCAACATTAAACTAAATGGAGAGAAACTTGAAGCAATCCCACTAAGATCAGGGACCAGACAAGGCTGCCCACTCTCACCCTACCTATTCAATATAGTACTGGAAGTCCTAGCTAGAGCAATTAGACAACAAAAGGAAGTCAAAGGTATACAAATAGGAAAGGAAGAAATCAAAATTTCACTATTTGCGGATGATATGATAGTATACTTAAGCGACCCTAAAACTTCCACCAGAGAACTCCTAAACCTGATAAACAACTTCAGTAAAGTGGCTGGATATAAAATCAACTCAAATAAATCAGTAGCCTTCCTATACTCAAAAGATAAACAGGCTGAGAAAGAAATTAGGGAAATGACACCCTTCACAATAGCCACAAATAAAATAAATTATCTTGGAGTGAATCTAACCAAGCAAGTGAAAGATCTGTATGACAAGAACTTCAAGTCTCTGAAGAAAGAAATTGAAGATCTCAGAAGATGGAAAGACCTCCCATGCTCCTGGATTGGCAGGATTAATATAGTAAAAATGGCCATCTTGCCAAAAGCAATCTATAGATTCAATGCAATCCCCATCAAAATTCCAAATCAATTCTTCATAGAGATAGAAAGAGCAATTTGCAAATTTATTTGGAACAACAAAAAACCCAGGATAGCGAGAACTACAACTTTTGTTGTTTTCTCAACAACAAAAGAACTTCTGGGGGAATCACCATCCCTGACCTCAAACTATACTACAGGGCAATAGTAATAAAAACTGCATGGTATTGGTACAGAGACAGACATGAAGATCAATGGAATAGAACTGAGGATCCAGAAATGAGCCCACATACCTATGGTCACTTGATCTTTGACAAAGGAGCTAAAACCATCCAGTGGAAAGTGGACAGCATTTTCAGCAAATGGTGTTGGTTCATCTGGAGGTCAACATGTAAAAGGATGCAAATCGATCCATTCATATCTCCTTGTACAAAGCTCAAATCCAAGTGGATAAAAGACTTCACTTAAAACCAGATACACTGAAACTAATAGAAGAGAAGGTGGGAAAGACCCTTGAATACCTAGGCACAGGGAAAAAGTTCCTGAACAGAACACCAATGGCTTATGCTCTAAGATCAAGAATTGACAAATGGGACCTCATCAAATTGCAAAGCTTCTGTAGGGCAAAGGACATTGTCAATAAGACAAATCTCTAACCAACAGATTGGGAAAAGATCCTAACCAATCCTACATCCGATAGAGGGCTAATATCCAAGATATACAAAGAACTCAAGAAATTATACTCCAGACAACCATATAACCCTATTAAAAATGGGGTACAGATCTAAACAAAGAATTCTCAACAAAGGAAACTCGAATGGCTGAGAAACACCTTAAGAAATGCTCCACATCCTTAGTCATCAGGGAAATGCAAATCAAAACAACCCTGAGATACCACCTCACACCAATCAGAATGGATAAGATCAAAAACTCAGGTGATAGTAGATGCTGGTGAGGATGCGGAGAAAGAAGAACACTCCTCCATTGTTGGTGGGATTGCAAGCTGGTACAACCACTCTGGAAATCAGTCTGGCGGTTCCTCAGAAAGCTGGACATAGCATTACCTGAGGATCCAGCTATAGCACTCCTGGGCATATACCCAGAAGATGCTCCAACATGTAATAAAGACACATGCTCCACTATGTTCATAGCAGCCTTATTTATAATAGCCAGAAGCTGGAAAGAACCAAGATGTCCCTCAACAGAGGAATGGATACAAAAAATGTGGTACATCTACACAATGGAGTATTACTCAGCTATTAAAAATAATGAATTCGAGAAATTTTTAGGTAAATGGATGGATCTAGAAATTATCATCTTGAGTGAGTTAACTCAATCCCAAAAGAACACACAGGGTATTTACTCACTGTTAAGCGGATGTTAGCCCCAAAGCTAGGATTAGCGAAGACCCAACCAGCAGACCACATGAATCTCATGAAGAAGGAAGACCAAGAGGGGATGCCTCAGTACTACTTAGAACGAGAACAAAAATGCTCAAGGGAGCAAATAGGGAAACAAAACATGGGACAGAAACTGAAGGAGGGGCTATCAGGAGACTACTCCGCCTTGGTATTCATCCCATGTACAGCCACCTAAGCTAAACACTGTTGTGGATGGCTGGAAGTGCATAATCTGAGGAACATGATATAGCTGTCTCCTTAGAGGTCTGCCAAAGACTAACACACTCAGAGGACGATGCTCACAGTTAACCACTGATATGATCAGGGGTTTCCCAATAGAGAACTTAGAGAGAGGACTGAAGGAGCGGAAAGGGTTCGAGACCCCAGGAGGAAAGCAACAATACCAAAAACCAGAGTCCCCCAGGGTCTAAACCACCAGCCAGGGAACACATAGGGAGGGACCCAAGACTCCAGAGGTATATGTAGGGGAGGATGGCCTTGTTGGGCATAGGTGGAAGAGGAGTTTCTTGGTCCCATTAAAAAGTAAACACAGAGTGAGGGGGAATGTGAGGGTGGGGAGGGGATAGTGGGGGGGGGTAGGTGCGGTCACTGCCTCATAGAAACATGAGGAGGGGGATGGGATGGGGGGTTTCTGGGTGGTGGGAGGAAGTGGTGTTAGGGGATAAAACCTGAAATGTAAATATTACAACCAATTTTAAAAGGGGGGGGGAAGAAAAGTTGTTAGAACCAACATCTTTAAAAAAAATGTCAGCCCCCGGGGGGGGATTTTTTTTCTTTTTTTCCTTGATACTAAAACTTGTTCTGAGAATTGTATATTGCAGAATACACAGCCTTGGTGCATCTACTCATCAAATATACAGAGCAGACCTGCCCAAACCTCCGATGTCCTGGAATTCCATCTGGATTCAGTAAAGACACAGCATCAGAGGATTATCAACTTACTCTTTCCCCCACCCCTCTTCTAATATCTCAACGCCCATAATCAGCCTGAAGAAGTTACAGAAGAATCAGCGCCCCTATTCCCTGGGCTTGGGGACTAATGTGTTTAATAATGGTCTGTCTTTCTAGGGAAAAGTAGTGGTTTTGTTGGAACAGGGAGGATTAGCTAGGACTTATTGCACAGCCATAACCTATTGGTAGAAATCTGTATAATTATTATCAAGATGAAGTTATAATTTCTTAAATGGTACCAAATTTACTTTGATTTCAAATTTAAGGTTTTCATTGGTACGAGCTCCTTATTAATATAAAAGTGAGATGAATATTGATACTCTCATGGGCAATGTGCTTGTATAACACATTTAGGAATACAAGGCCTAGACCCAGTCCTTCCTTAACTTTTTTAACTGATTTGGGATGGTTAACCTATGAGTTAAGGGACTATAGCAAATTTAATGCTTTGAGTTAATTGTTAGGAGGTTAACCATATTTTATTTAGAAATAGCCAAGAGGAGTGAACAGACAACAGTCCAGGTGACCTTACATGGATAGTTGGTTTTCAAAACGTCAGAAGTCCATAGAATTGACGCTACAAAAATTTATATAAATGTCCATTCTGATTAGAGACCTGTCTGCTCCTGACAGCTTCCTGTTGTGGATTCTAAGAAGAAATTGAGCATCCTTGGAGTTATGCCAGTTGTATGGTAACAGTCACTAGGCAAGAATTGCCTCTTTCCATCTACAGACTAACTACTGTCCTGAAGAGGACACACATGCAGAATAGTCGACTGATTATATCTGCCCAGACAGAGTAATCAGCCCTTAATAATCCTGCATCACTTAGGTCTGTCAGATGACTCTGGGCCAGAAGGCTGAAGATTTGATGCTTGAACATTCGGTAGTATAGGGGCTTCTCAGGTGTTCAGAGGTCTCTATAAATTGGCTAAGTTTTAGAAGCTATGTTTAGTGCTTCCCATAACTTCAGTTAACTCAGTCATTCTGGATTTCTGACGGGGTTGAAGACCCATAGCCTCATAGCCAATCCTGGCTATTTACTTTGAGAGAAAAGATCTGAGTAGATAGTTTTCAGCTGACATTCATTATAAAGCCAAAAAAAAAAAGCCAGGATCAAAAGTAAGTGTTTTAGTTAGAAGAGATGACAGAGGTTCTGGTTAGTCAACAAAATGATGGACTGGGTATTAGAACTATCTTATACCTCACTGGTACAATTAGGAATAAGTATGCTCTAACTTTATTTTGAGAGAAAAGTTTTACTTTAACAGGAAGAGTGATATGTAGGAGGAGCTAAGTGGGAAGGAGTACTGAGAGGAAGAGATGGAGTAAGGAGAGAAGATGAAGGAGAGGAGAAGCTAGGTGATGAGAGAGAGAAAGAGAGAGGGGGCATGGAGGCAGATGTTCACAGGTCTCCACCAGTCAAAGATAGTCTTTATATCTAGGTTGGGTATTGGATTACCCTTCTGATTGAGCATTACCAAACTTATAAATCCTTTGATTAACATTTAAAAAAATTGTATAAAAGCAAAAAGGAAAGGGGGCATGGGACAGGGGTTTTCTAGGGAGGGGAAATGGGGAAAGGGGATGGCATCTTAAATGTAAATAAAATAAAATGAAAAAAAAGTAACTTGAAAAAAAAGAAAAAAACATAAGTAATATATTTTTAAAGGATGATTTTGTAACCAAAATAGATGTAAATAAAAAGTAAAACATAACATTAAGATAAAAAAATGTACTCCCCACTGTCCAACACATGGACCTTCTTCCCACTGTTCACCACACAAAGGTCCTTTCTAATGTCCACCACAGGGATGTCCTTAACACTGTCTAAACCAGTGACATCCTCCCCACTGTCCACAACCGGGATGTCTTTCCCACTGTCCACCTAAGTGATGTCCTCCCCTCTGTCCACAAGAGGGACATTCTTCCCGCAGTTCACCACAAGGAGGTCTTTCCCAATGACCACAACAGGAATGTCCTTCTCACAGTCCACACCGTATATGTCCTTCCAATATTCACCACAGGGACCTTCTTCCCACTGTCCACCACAGGGAAGTCCTCTCTACTTTCCAACACAGGGATGTCCTTCAACTGTTCACCAAAGTGATGTCCTCCTCAGTGTCCACAACAGGCATATCCTTTTTACTCTTTACCACAGGGACCTCCTTTCCACCACAGGACCCATGTCCACCACGGGGAAGTCCTCTCTACTGTCCACAAGAGGCATGTCCTTCTTACTGTCCACCAAAGAAAGGTACACCCTGCTCTCCACAACAGCAACGTACTTCACAATGTTCACTAAATGATGTCCTCTACTCTGTCCACCACAGAGACATCCTTCCCACTCTCCACCACATGGTGTTTCTCCATACAGTCCACTAGAGGGGCATGCTTCCCACTGCCCACCACATAGAGGTCTTTCCCAATGTCCACAACATGGATGTCCTTCCCTCTGTCCATCTCACTGATATCCTCCCTTCAGACCATAACAGTGATATTCTTCCCACTTTCCACCACAGGGACGTCCTTCCCACTGTCCACAAGAGTGTCATCCTTCCTACTGTCCACCCAAAGGTCTTTCCCAATGTCCACAACAGGGAAGTCCTTCCCACAGTCCACACCATATATATCCTTCCAATGTCCTTCCAATGTCCACCACACGGACCTCCTTCCCACTGTCCACCATAGGGAAGTCCTCTCTACTGTCAACCACAGAGATGTTTTTCCACTGTCTACTAGAGTGATGTCCACCGCACTGTCCACAACAGACATGTCTTTCCCACTGTCCACCATGGAAAGGTACACCCTGCTGTCTACAACAGGAATGTACCTCCTAATGTCCACCTCAATGATTTCCTTTCCTCGGTCCAGCACAGGGACATCCTTCCCACTGTCCACCACATGGTGGTCCTCCCCACTTTCCACCAGAGTTACATGCTTGCCACTGTAGAATACATAGAAGTCCTTCCAAATGTCCACAACGTGTATGTCCTTCTCACAATCCACAACATGAATGTCCTTCGCACTCTCTACCACAGGGACCTTCTTTCCACTGTTCACAAAAGAGACGTCCTCTCTACTATCCACCACAGGGATGTCCTTACCACTGTCCACCTAAGTAACGACCTCCCCTCTCTCCACCAGAGAAACATCCTTCCCACTGTCCACCACAGTGAGTTCCTCCCCATTGTCCACCAGAGGGACATCCTTCCCACTATTCACCAAAAGGAGGTCTTTCCCAATGTAAACAACAGGGACATCCTTTCCACAGTCCACAATATATATGTCTTTCCAATATCCACCACAGGGACTTCCTTCTCACTGTCCACCACAGGATAGTCCTCCCTACTGTCCACCACAGGTATGTCCTTTCCACTGTCCACCACAGTGATGTCCTATGCCCTATTCACAACAGGCATGTCCTTTCCATGGTTCACCACAGAAACCTCCTTCCCACTCCATGGGAAGTCCAAAACATGGAAGTCCTCTCTACTGTCCACCACAGGGATGTCCTTTTCTCTGTCCACAACAGAAAGGTACTTCCTGCTGTGTACAACAGGAACATACTTCCCAATGTCCACTAAATGATGTCCTCTAATATGTCCACCACAGAGACTTCCTTCCCACTGTCCACCACATGGTGTTTCTGCACACTGTCCACTAGAGGGGCATGCTTCCCACTGTCCACCACACGGAGGTCTTTCCCAATGTCCACAAAATGGACGTCCTTCCCACAATCCACAACATAATTGTCCTCCCCACGGTTCAAAACATGGACCTACTTCCCACTGTTCACCAAAGAAAGGTCCTCTCTACTTTCCAACACAGTGATTTCCTAACCACTGTCCAAACCAGTGACATCCTCCCCACTGTCTAAAATAAGGATGTCCTTCCCCCATCCATCACAAAAAAGTCTTCCCCACTGTCCACCACAGGGATGTACTTCCCACAGTCCACCTAATTGACGTCCTCCCCTCTGTCCACAGGAGGGACATTCTTCAAAAGGTCACCAGAAGGAGATCTTTCCCAATGTCCACAACAGAAATGTTTTCCCACAGTCCGCAACATAAATGTCCTTCCCACTGTCCACCACAAGGACTTGCTTCCGACTGTCCACAACAGGAAGATCCTCCCCACTGTCCACAACAGGGCTTTTCTTTCCACTGTCCACCACAGGAACGTACTATCCACTGTCCACCACAAAGACACACTTCCCACTGTCTACCACAGGGAGATCCTCCCCAAACTCCACCACAGCTAGGTCCTCACCACTGTCAACTACAGGGACATCATTTGAACTGTCCATACAGAAGTATTCTCCCCACTGTCCACAACAGAGATGTCATTCCCACTGTCCACCAGAGAGACATTCTACCCACTGCCCTACAGAGGGGCATCCTACCCACTGGCTACCACAGAGATGTCCTTCCCACTGTCCACCACAGGGATGTTCTTCCCACTGTCCACCAAAGGTATGTCTTTCAACTGTCCACCACAGAGTCATTCTACCCACTGTCCACCACAGGGACATCCTCCCCACTGACCACCACAAGAGCATCCTTTATACGGTCTACCATAGAGAAATCCTCCCTTTTGTCCACCAGTGGGATATTTTTCCCACTGTCCACCACAGGGACATTCTCCAAATTGTCCACCACAGTGACATCCTTTTCACTATACACCACTGGGACATCCTACCCACTTTGCAGAAGGACATTTTCCTATGCACAACAGGGATATCTTCACCACTGTGCACCACAGGGACATCCTCCTTTGCACACCAGTGATGTCAGCAACACTCTCCACCCCAGAGATGTCCTCTGCACACTCCATGACAGGGACATCCTCCCCACTATCCACCAAAGAAATGTCTTTCCCACTATTAGCCACAGGGATGTCATCCCAAATGTCCAACACAGCAAAGTCCTCTTGACTGTCCACCACAGGGATGTCCTTCCCCCTGTCCACAACAGGTATGTCCTCCCCACTGTCCACCAGAGGGATATTCTTTCCACTGTTCACCACAAGGAGGTCCTTCCCAATATCGACAACAGGGACTTCTTTCCCACTGTCTAAAACATAAATGTTCTTCCCACTGTCAACCACAGTGTGTTTCTCTCTACTGTCCACCACAGAGATGTACTTTCCACTATTCAACAAAGGGACATTTTCCCTTGCCCCAGAGAAACTTCCTCACAACTGTCCACCACAGAAACTTCCTCACCACTGTCCACCACAGAAACTTCCTCACCACTGTCCACCACAGAAACTTTCTCACCACTCTACACCACAGAAAATTCCTCACCACTGTCCACCAGAGAAACATCCTTTCCACTGTTCACCAAAGGGACCTTCTTCCCAATATCCACGACACGGAGGTCCTCACCACTGTCCACAACAGGGACGTCCTTTCCAATGTCCACCACAGAAACATCCTCATCACTGTTTATCACAGGGACATCTTTACCACTGTCCACCACAGAGAGGTCCTTCTTGCTGACCACCACAAGGACATCCTTCAACTGTCCACCACAGTAACATCCTCTCAGTTGTCCAAAACAGAAATGTCCTCCCCACTGTCCACCATCTGGACGTCCTACTTACTGTCCACCACTTGGAGAACCTCCCCACTGTCTACAACATGGATGTCCTTCCCATTGACCACCACAAGGACTTCCTTTCACTGTCCACAAAAAGGACTTCCTTCTCAGTGTTTACCACAGGGACATCTTCCTAACTTTCCACCACACAAATATGTTTCCAACTGTCCACTACAGAAACATCCATCCCACTGTCCACAACAGGGACATACTCTGCACTGTCCTCCACAAGGATATCCATCCCACTGTCCACAACAGAAATGTCCTACCCACTGTCCACTACAGGGACATCCTCCCAACTGTCCACCCTAAGGAGTTCCTCCCAACAGTCCACCACAGGGACGTTATTCCTACTGTCAACCAAAGGGACATCCTTCCCACTGTCCACAACACGGACATCTTCCCCACTGTCCACCACATGGACTTCCATCCCACTGTCCACCACAGAGGCATTCTACCCCACAGTCCATGAGAGTGTGCTCCTACCCACTGTTCACCACAAGAACATCCTCCTGTACACAACAGGGATGTCCTCACCACTGTGCACCACAGGGACATACATTGCATTGTCCACCACAGGGACATTCTTCCCACTGTCCACCAAATGGAGGTCCTTCTTGATGTCCACCACAGAGACATCTTTAGCACTGTAAACCACAGGGTCATCCTCACCACTGTCCACCACAGGGAGGTCCTTTCCACTGTTCACCAGAGGGACATCTGCCCCAATGTGCACAAAAGGGACATCATTTTACTGTCCACCACAGGGATGTCCTTCCCACTGTCCCCTACAAAAAGGTGCTCCCTGCTCTCCACCACACGGACGTCTTTCCCACTGCCCACCAAAGGGAAATCCTCCACACTTTGCACCTCAGGGACATCCTCCTATGCACAGCAGGGACGTCCTCACAACTGTGCACAACAGGAATATTCTGTCCACCACAGTAATGTACTCTCAGTTGTCCATAACAGAAACATCCTCCACACTATCCACCACAGAAACACCCTATGACTGTTCACCACAGGGAGAACCTCCCCACTGTCTACAACAGGGATATCCTTCCCATTGTCCACCACATGGAAAGTTTTTGCTGTCCACAAAAAGAACTTCCTTCCCACTGTTTACCACAGGGACGTCTTCCTAACTGTCCACCACACAAATATGTTCCCAACTTTCCATTACAGAAACATCCATCCCACTGTACACAACAGGAACATACTCCCCACTGTCCTCCACAAGGATATCCATCCAACTTTCCACAACAAAAAGGTCCTACCCACTGTCCACCACAGGGACATCCTCCCAACTGTCCACCCCAAGGAGTTCCTCCCGACAGTCCACCACAGGGATGTCCTTCCAACTGTCCATGAAAGGTACATCCTTCCCACTGTCCACAACATGGACATCATCCCCACTGTCCACCACATGGATGTTTTTCCCACTGTCCACCACATGGACGTCCTAGCCCACAGTCCACCAGAGTGTGGTTCTCCCCACTGTCCACTACAAGGACAGCCTCCTGTGTACAAAAGGAATGTCCTTACCACTGTCCACCACAGGGACGTTTTTTCCCAGTGTCCACCAAATTTAGTTCCATCCTATTGTCCACCTCAGGGACATCCTTATCACTTTTCCCCACAAGGTCGTCCTCACCACTGTCCACCACAAGAATGTTATCCTCATTGTATAAAGCAGGGAAGTACTCTCCACTGTACACCTCAGCTATGTCCTCTTTACTTACCACCACAGAAACATTCTCCCCAGTGTCCACCAGGGGAACATCCTCACCATTGTCCACCAGAGGGACGCCCTCCACTCGCTCCACCACAGAAACATCTTCCCCACTGTCCACTACAGGAATGTCCTTCCCACTGTCCATCACAGGCATGTCCACCACAAGGTCCACCACATGAAGGTCCTATCCAGTGTCCACCCCATAAACATCCAATCCACTGTCCACCACAGAAAAGTCCTCATCACTGTCCATCACTGGGAAATCTTTCCCACTGTAAACCACAGACAGGTCCTCCCTGCTGTCCACCAAAAGGATATCCTTCCCACTGTCCACAACATTAACGTCCTCCCAACTGTCCACAACAGTGATGTTCTTCCCACTGTCGACCACAGAGATTGCCTCCCTGGTATCCAACACAGGGACATTCTTCCCACTTTACATCAAAGATACGTCCTTCCGACTGTCCACCAAAGGAATGTCCTCCCCACATTCCGCCACAAAGATGTCCATCCCACTGTCCATAGCAGAAATGTCCTCACAACTGTCCACCACAGAGACATCCTTTGCACGGTCCACCAAACAGATGTCCTTCCCACTGTCCACCCCAGGGACATCCTCCTGTGTACTACAAGGACATCTTTACCACTGTCACAACATGGTTGTCCTCAACAATATGCACTACAGGGAAGTCCTCACCACCGTCCAACACAGGAATATCCTCCGCACTGTTCACCACAGGAACATCCTTTCCACTGTGCATCAGAGCGACATTCTTCTGAGCATAACAAAAATATTCTTACCACTGTCCATCTCAGAGATGTCCTCTGCACTCTCCACTCCAGGGAAATCCTTCCCACTGTCCACCAAAGAGACGTTTTCTTGTGCACAGCATGAACGTCCTCCCCACTGTCCACAAGGCCATCATCCCCACTGTCCACCACAGTGAAATTCTCTCACCAATGTCCACCACAGAGATGTCCTTCCCACAGTCCAACACACTGATTTCCTCCCAACTGTCAAACACAGGGATGTCTTTCCCACTGTAAACCGCAGGGACATCCTCCACACTGTGCACCAGAGGGACATCCTCCTGTGCACAACAGGGATGTCCTCACAAATGTGCACCACAGGGACATCTTCCGGTGCACACCATAGACGTCCTCACAACTGTCCACCCCAGAGATGTCGTCTGCACTCTCCAAAACAGGGACATATTTCCCACGGTCCACCAAAATAACTTTTTTCTGTGCACCACAGAAATGGATTCACCACTGTCCACCACAGGGACGTCCTCATCACTGTCCAGCACAGGGATGTCCTCCCCAATCTCCACAAAAAGACATCCTTCCCACTGTCCACCACAAGGATGTCATCCCAACTGGCCAACACAGAGATGTCCTTTTCAATGTCTACCACAGAGATGTCCTTCCCACTGTCCACCACTGAGATGTCCTCCCAACTCTGCACCAGAGGGATATCCTTCCCACATTTCATCACAAGGAGGTCCTTCCCAATGTTCACAAAAGGGACGTCCTTTTTACAACATAAACAACATAAACATCCTTCTCACTGTCCACAACAATGACGTCCTCCCCACTGTCCACAAGAGGGTCATCCTTCCCACTGTCCACCAAAAGTTCTTTTTCAATGTCCACAACAGGGACGTCCTTCCCACAGTAAACATCATATATGTCCTTCCCATGTCAACCACAGAGACCTCCTTCCCACTGTCCACCACATGGAAATCCTCTCTACTGTCCACCACAGGGATGTCCTTTCCATTGTTAACCACAAGGATGTCCTCTGCACTGTCCACAACAAGCATGTCCTTTTCACCATCCACGACAGGGACCTCCTTCCCACTGTTCACCACAGGGATGTACTCTCTACTGTCCACCAAGTGATGTCTTTTCCACTGTCCAACACAGAGATGTCCACCGCACTGTCCACAACAGGCATGTCCTTCCCACTGTCTAGCAAAGAAAGGTACACCCTGCTCTCCACAACAAGAACATATGTCCTAATGACCACCTCAATGAGGATTTTCCCTCTGTACACCACAGGGACGTCCTTCCTACTGTCCACCACATGTTGGTCTTCCCCAATGTCCACCAGAGGGACATGCTTGCCACTGTAGAACAGACAGAAGTCCTTCCTAATGTCCACAACATATACTTCCTTCCCACAATCTACAACATAAATGTCCTTCCCACTGTCCACCACAGGAACATTTTTCTGACTTTCCACCACAGTGAAGTCCTCCCCACTGTCCACCACAGAAAGGTCCTCGACATAGTCCACCACACGGATGTCCTCCACAATGTAATCCACAGGGATGTTTTCCTCAGTGTGCACTACAGTGAAGTACTCACCACTATATACCACAGGGATATCCTTCCTACTGACCACCTCAGTGACTACCTCCCCTCTTTCCATCACAGGGACATCTTACCCACTGTCCACCACAGAAAAGTTCTCTCTGCTGTCCACCACAGGGAAATCCTTACTACTATTTACCACAGGGTTGTCCTCACCAATGTCCACCACAAGGAAATCCTTCCCATTGTTCACCACAGGAACATCCTTTCCACTGTGCACCACAGGGACATTCTTCTGTGCATAACAGAAATGTTCTTACCATTTTTTATCGCAGAGATGTCCTCTGCAATCTCCACTCCGGTGAAATACTTTCCACTGTCCACCAAACAGATGTTTTCTTGTGCACCACAGGAACTTCCTCCCGACTGTCCACAAGGCCATCAATCCCACTGTCCTCCACAGTGAAATTTTTTCACCAATGTCTACCACAGAGACATCCTTCCCAAAGTCCACCACAAGGATTTTCTCCCAACTGTCAAACACAGGGTCATCCTTCCCACTGTAAACCACAGGGACATCCTCCCCACTCTGCACCACAGGGACATCCTCCTGTGCACAACAGAGATGTCATCATGAATTTGCATGACAGGGACATCTTCCGGTACACACCATAGACCTCCTCACCACTGTCCACCCCAGAGATATCCTTTGCACTCTCCAAAACAGGGACATCTTTCCCATGGTGCTCCAAAATAAAGGTTTCCTGTGCACCACAGAAACATCCTCACCACTGTGATGTCCTTTCCACTGTCCATCACAGGGACGTCCTCCTCACTGTCCACCACAAGGACATCCATCCCACTGTCCACCACAGAAACCACCTCCCCAATGTCCACCATGGGAATGTCCTACACTCTGTCAGCCACAGGGACACCCTGCCCAATGTCCACCACAGGGATGTTCTCACCAATGTCCAACACAGATTTGTCTTTAGCACTCTTCACCACAGGGACATCTTTCCCCCATAAACCACAACGATGTCAACCCAACTGTCCACCACAGAGATGTTTCCCCACTGTCCACAACAGGGGCGTCCACACCAATGTCCACCACAGGGGTGTTCTTTCACATTGTTCAAAACAGGAACATCCTCCCCACTGTGCACAACAGAAACATCCTCCTGTGCACAACAGGGACGTCTTCACCACTATCCACCCCAGAGATGTCCTCTGCACTCTCCAATACAGGGAAATTCTTCCCATGGTCCACCAAAATGATGTTCTTCAGTGCACCACAGAAATGTCCTCACCACTGTTTACTACAGGGATGAACTGTCCACAGTCCAGCACAGGGACATCCTCCCAATGTCCACAACAGGGATGTCCTTTCCACTGTCCATTACAGGGACTTCCTTTTCACTGTCCACCAATGGTACGTCCTTTCCACTGTCCACCACAGTGATGTCCTTCCCACTGTCCACCAAAGGGATGTCCGTCCCAAAGTCCACCACAGGGACGTTCTTCCAACTGTTCACCACATAGACATCCTCCCCACTGTCCATCACATCGACATCCTCACCACTGTCTACCACAGGGACATCCTTCCCACTGTCCATCAAAGGGACATCCTTCCAATTGTTCACCACAGTACATCCTCCAAATTGTCCACCACAGTGACATCCTTCCCCCGTCTACCTTAGAGACGTAAACCCCATTGTAGACCACAGGGATGTTTCCTCACTGTCCACCACAGGGTTGTCCTCACCAATGTCTACCACTGGGGTGTTCTTTCCCACTGTTCAATACATGGACATCCTCCCTACTGTGCACCACAGTAACATCCTCCTGTGTACAGCAGGGTCATTCTCATGACTGTGCACCACAGGGACATCTTCCAGTGCACACCAGAGACATCTTCACCACCATCCACCCCAGAGATGTCCTCTGCACTCTCCAAAACAGGGAAATCCTTCCCACAGTCTACCAAAGGGACTTTCTCCAGTGCACCACAGAAAGGTCTTCACCACTGTTAACCACAGAGATGTCCTCCCTACTGACCATCACAGAGACATCCTTCCCACTTTCCACAACAGGTTCGTCCTTCCCATTGTCCACCACAAGGATATCCTTTCCACTGTCCAATATAGAGAGGTCGAAACCACTGTCTACCACAGGGACGTCATACCCACTGTCCACCAAAGGGATTTCCTTCCCAAAGTCCAACACAGGGACATTCCGCCAACTGTCCACAACACGGATATCCTCCCCACTGTCATTCACATGAACGTCCTCACCACTGTCTACCACAGGGATGTCCTTCCCACTGCCCATCAACAGGACTTGAAGTACCATTGTCCAACACAGGGACATCCTACCCAGTGTCTACCACAGGAAGGTCCTTCCCAATCTCCACCACAGGCAGGTCGTCTACAATGTTTACCACAGGGACATCATTTCAACTGTCCATCATAGAAATTCCTTCCCCACTGTCCACCAAAGGGACATCATTTCCACTGTTCACCACAGGGAAATCCTCCAAATTGTCCACCACAGTGACATCCTATTCACTGATAACCACTGGAACATATTACCCACTTAGCACAACAGGGACATTTTTCTGTGCACAACAAGGATATCTTCAGCACTGTGCACCACAGGGCCATCCTCCTTTGCACACCAGGGATATCAGCAACACTCTCCACCCCAGAGATGTCCTCTGCACTCTCAACAACAGGGACATCCTCCCCACTATCCACCAAAGGAACGTCTTTCCCACTATTCACCACAGAGATGTCATCCCAAATGTCCAACACAGCAAAGTCCTCTTGACTGTCCACTACAGGGTTGTCCTTCCCCCTGTCCACCAGAGGGATGTCCTACCCAATTTCCACCAGAGGGATATCCTTCCCATTGTTCACAACAAAAATGTCCTTCCCAGTATCGACAACAGGGACTTCCTTCCCACTGTCCACAACATAAAAATATTCTTCCCACTGTCCACCACAGTGTGTTTCTCTCTCCTGTCCACCACAGAGATGTACTTTCCACTGTCCACCAAAGGGACTTTTTCCTTTGCACCAGAGCAACTTTCTAAACACTGTCCACCACAGTGAGGTCATTTCAACTTTCCACCATGAGGAGTTCCTCTCCACTGTCCACAACAGAAACATCCTTTCCACTGTTCACCACAGGGATGTCCTTACAAATATCTATGACAGGGAGGTCCTCACCACTGTTCACAAAAGGTACGTCCTTTCCACTGTCCAGCACAGAAACATCCTCATCTCTGTATATTAAAAGGAACACCTTTACCATTGTCCACCACAGAGAGGTCCTCCCTGTTGTCCACCACAGGGACGTCCTTCACACTGTCCACCACAGTAATGTCCTCTCAGTTGTCCATCACAGAAACATCCTCCACACTGTCCACCACAGGGACGTTTTACTTACTGTCCACCAGAGTGAGTACCTCCCACTGTCTACAACAGGGACGTCCTTCCCATTTTCCACCACATGGACATCTTTTTGCTGTCCACAAAAAGGACTTCCTTCCCACTGTTTACCACAGAGACATCTTCCTGACTGTCCACCACACAAATATATTTACAACAGTCCACTACAGAAATATCCATCCCACTCTACACAACAGGGACGTACTCCCTAGTGTCCGCCAAAAGGACGTCTATCCCACTGTCCACAACAGAAATGTCCTACCCACTGTCTACCACAGGGACATCCTCCGAACTGTCCACCCCAAGGAGTTCCTCCCCCACAGTTCACCACAGACACGTCCTTCCCACTGTTCACCAAAGGGACATTCTTTTCACAGTCCACAACTCAGACACCTTCCCCACTGTCCACCACATAGACGTCTTTCCCACTGTCTACCACAGGGACGTCCTAGCCCACAGTCGACCAGAATGAGGTCCTCCCCACTGTCCACCACAAGGACATCCTCCTGTGCACAACAGGGATGTCCTCACCACTGTGCACCATAGGGACATACTTTGCATTGTCCACCACAGGGATGTCATTCCCACAGTCCATCAAAGTGAGGTCCTCACTGATGTCCACCACAGGGGCATCCTTACCAATGTCCACTACAGGTTCGTCCTCACCATTGTCCACCACAGGGATGTCCTTCCCCCTGTTCACCAGAGGGACATCTTCCCCAAAGTGCACAAAAGTGACATCATTTTAATGTCCACAACAGGGATATTCTTCCAAGTGTCCAGCACAGATAGGTCCTCCCTGCTCTCCACTACAGGGACAGTCTTTCCACTGTCCACCATAGAACGTCTTTTCCACTGTCCAACACAGGTACATCCTCTGCACTGTCCACCAGAGGGATTTCCTTCCCAATGTACACTACAGAGAAGTCCTTTCCGCTGTCCACCACAGGGACATTCATCCTACTGTCCACCACAAAGGTATCCTCCTCACTGTCTAACACAAGGATGTCCTACCCACTTTAAATAGGGATGTCCTCCCCACTGTCCATCACAGAGACATCCTACCCATGGCTACCACAGGGAGGTCCTCCCCACTGTCCAACATGTGGACATAATCCCCTTGTCCTTCTAACTATGCACCACAAGGACTTTCTCCAGTGCACCACAGTAACATCCTCCCCACTGTCCACCACAGGGATGTCCTTTCCACTGTTCAGCACAGGGATGTCCCCTGCAGTGTCCACAACAGGCATGTCCTTTTCACTCTCCAACACAGGGACCTCCCTTTCACTGTCCACCACAGAGAAGTCCTCTCTACTGTCCACCAGAGTTGTCCTTTCTACTGTGCACCACAGGGATATCCACCACACTGTACTCAACAGGCATGTCCTTCCCACTATCCACCACAGAAAGGTACACCCTGCTGTCCACAACAGGAACGTACTTCCTAATGTCCACCTCGATGTCCTTTCCTGTGTCCACAATAGGGACATCCTTCCCACAGTACACCACATGGTGGTCCTCCTTACTGTCCACCACAGGGAAATGAATGCCACTGTAGAACACAGGGAGGTCCTTCCCAATATCCACAACATGTACATCCTCCCACAATGCACAACATAATTGTTCTTCTCATTCTCCACCACAGGGACCATCTTCCCACTGTTCACCACAGAGAGGTCCTCTCTACTATCCACCACAGGAATGTCCTTACCACTATTCACCTAAGTTATGACCTCCCCTCTCTCCACCACAGGGACACCCTTCCCACTGTCCACCACAGGGAGTTCCTCTCAAATGTCCACCAGAGTGACATCCTTCCAACTGTTCACTACAAGGAGGTCTTTCCCAATGTCCACAACAGGGACGTCCTTCCCACAGTCCACAACATATATGTCCTTCCAATGCCCACCACAGGGACCTCCTTCTCACAGTCTACCACAGGGAAGTCCTCTCTACTGTCCAACGCAGAAATGTCCTTTCCACAGTCCACCAAAGGGACGTCCTCCACCCTGTCCACAACAGGCATGTCGTTCCCACTGTCCACTACAGAGAGGTACACCCTGCTGTACACAACAGGAACGTACTTACCAATGTCCACTAAATGATGTACTCTCCTATGTCCACAACAGAGATGTCCTCCCACTGTCCACCACATGGTGTTTTCCCCACTGTCCATGAGAGGGGGATGCTTCCCACTGTCAACCACATGGAGGTCCTTCCCAATGTTCACAACATGGACGTCCTTCCCACAATATACAACATAAATGTCCTCCCCACTCTCTAACACATGGAACTTCTTCCCACTGTTCACCACAGAAAGGTCCTCTCTACTGTCCACCACAGTGATGTTCTTACCACTGTCAAAGCAGTGACATTCTCCCCACTGTCCACCATAGAAAGGTCCTCCCCACTGTCCACCACAGTATGGTCCTTCCCGCTGTCCACCACAGGAATGTCCTTCCCACTGTCCACAAGAGGGACATTATTCCCATAGTTCACCACAAGGAGGTCTTTCCCAATGTCCACAACAGCGATGTTCTTCCCACAGTCCATAACATAAATGTCCTTCCTACTGTCCACCACAGGGACCGCTTTCCACTGTCCACCACAGGGAGATACTCTCTACTGTCCTTCAAAGTGATGTCCTTTCCACTGTCCATCACAGGGACGTCCTCCCCACTGTCCACAACAGGGATGTTCTTTCCACAGTCCACCATGGGGACGTCCTTCCCAGTGTCCACCACAGGAACATAATACCCACTGTCCACAACAGGGACGCCCTACCCACTGTCTACCACAGGACGGTCTTCCCCAAACTCCACCACAGGTAGGTCCTCTCCACTGTCCACCACAGGGACTTCATTTCAACTGTCAACCACACAAATATCCTTTCCACTGTCCACAACAGGTATGTCCTATCCCAGTGTCCACTACAGAGATGTTCTACCCACTGCCCTCCACAGGGATATCCTAACCACTGTTTACCACAGGTATATCCTTTCCTCTGTCCACCACAGAGACATTCTCCCTTCTGTCCACCACAGGGACATCCTCCCCACTGACTACCACAAGGACGTCCTTCATACAGTCCACCATAGAGAAGTCCTCCCTGTTGTCCACCAAAGAGACGTCCTTCCCGCTGTCCACCACAGGGACATCCTGCAAATTGTCCACCACAGTGACGTCCTTTACACTGTTCACCACTGTGACATCATACCCACTTTGCACAACAGGAACATTTTCCTGTGCACAACAGGGATATCCTCATCACTGTGCACGACAGGGCCAACTTCCTTTGCACACCAGGGATGTCAGCAACACTCTCCACTCCAGAGATGTCCTCTGCTCTCTCCAAGACAGGGACATCCTCCCCACAATCCACCTGTGTACAACAAGGTCATCCTTACCACTGTCCACAACATGGTAGTTCCGAACAATATGCACTATAGGGAAGTCCTCACATCTGTAAACCATACAAATATCCTCCCCACTGTCCACCACAGGGACGTCCTTTCCACTGTCCACCAAAGGGACGTCCTTTTCAATGTCCACCACAGTGACGTCCTTCCCACTGTCCACCAAAGGGATGTCCTTCCCAAAGTCCACAACAGGGATGTTCTTCCAACTGTCCACCACATGGACATCCTCCCCACAGTCCATCACATGGACGTCCTCACCACTGTCTACCATAGGGATGTCCTACCCCCGTCCATCAAAGGGACATCCTTCCAATTGTTCACCACAGGGACATCCTCCAAATTGTCCACCACAGTGACACCATTCTCCCATCTACCACAGATATGTAAACCCCACTGTCCAATACAGGGATGTTTCCCCACTGTCCACTACAGGGTTGTCCTCACCAATGTCCACCTCTGGGGTGTTCTTTCCCACTGTTCAAAACATGGACATCCTACCTACTGTGCACTACAGTAACATCCTCCTGTGCACAACAGGGTCATCCTCATGACTGTGCACCAGAGGGACATCTTCCAGTGCACACCAGAGACATCTTCAACACTGTCCACCCCAGATATGTCCTCTGCACTCTCCAAAACAGAGACATCCTTCCTACGTTCCACCAAAGGGACTTTCTCCAGTGCACCACAGAAAGGTCCTCACCACTGTTCACCAGAGGGATGTCCTACCCACTCTCCATCACAGGGACATCCATCCCACATTCCACAACAGGGTCATCCTTCCCATTGTCCACTACAGGGACATCTTTCCGACTGTCCACCATAGAGAGGTCCAACCCACTGTCCACCACAGGGACGTCATACCCACTGTCCACCAAAGGGATGTCTTTCCCACAGTCCACCACTGGGACTTTCTTCCAACTGTCCACCACACAGACATCTTCCCCACTGTCCATCACATGGACGTCCTCACCACAGTCTACCACAGTGATGTCATTCCCACTGTCCATCAAAGAGACGTCCTTCCCACTGTCCACCAAAGGAACATCCTTCACATAGTCCACCACAGTGACATCCTTCCCTCTTCTACCACAGAGACAGAAACCCCACTGTCCACCACAGGAATGTTTCCCCACTCTCCACCACAGGGTTGTCCTCATCAGTGTCCACCACTGGGGTGTTCTTTCCCACTGTTCAAGACAGGGACATACTCCTTAAAGTGCACCACAGGAACAATCTCCTGTACACAACAGGGACGTCCTCACGACTGTGCACCAAAGGGACATCTTCCAGTGCATAGCAGGCATGTCCTCACCACTGTCTACCCCAGAGATGACCTCTTCACCCTCCACAACAGGGAAATCCTTCCTACGGTCCACCATAGAGTCATTGTCTGTGCACCACAGAAACGTTCTCACCACTGTTCACCACAGGGATGTCCACCCCACTGTCCACCACAAGGACATCCTTCCCACTGTCCACCAGAGAGACATCCTTCCCACTGTCCACAACAAGGACATCCTTCCCACTATCCACCACAGAAATATCCTCCCCACTGTCCACAACAAGGATGTCCTTCCCACTGTCCACCATGAAGACGTTCTACCCACTGACCTCCACAGGGACATCCTACCCAGTGTCTACCACAGGGACGTCTTTCTCAATGTCCACCAAAGAGATGTCCTTCCCACTGTTCATCAAAGGTACATCTTTCAACTGTCAACCTAGGTGACGACCTCCCTTCTCTCCACCACATATGCATCCTTCCCACTGTCCACCACAGGGAGTTCCTCCCCACTGTCCACAGTAGGGTCATCCTTCCTACGGTCAACCACAAGAAGGTCTTTCCCAATGTCCACAACACAGACGTCTTTCCCACCATCCACAACATATATGTCCTTACAATGTCCACCAAAGGGAACTCCTTGTCACTGTCCACCACAGGGAAGTCCTCTCTACTGTCCACCACAGGTATGTCCTTTCTACTGTCCACCACAGGAATGTATTCTGCCCTGTCCACAACAGGCATGTCCTTTCCATGGTCCACCACAGGGAACTCCTTCCCAATGTCCACCACCGGGAAGTCCTCTCTACTGTCCACCACAGGATGTCTTCCATACTGTCCACAACAGGCATGTCCTTAACACTATACACCACAGAAAGGTACACCCTGCTGTCCACAACAGGAATGTACTTCCCAATGTCCACTAAATGATGTCCTGTCCTATATCCACCATAGAGACGTTCTTCCCACGGTCCACCACATGGTGTTTCTCCCCACTGTCCATGAGAGGGACATGCTTCCTACTGTCCACCACACGGAGGTCCTTCCCAATGTCCACAACATGGACATCCTTCCTACAATCCACAACATAAAAGTCCTCCCCACTATGCAACACATGGACCTTCTTCCCACTGTTCACCACAGAAAAGTCCTATCTACTGTCCACCACAAGGATGTCCTTACCACTGTCAATAGAAGTGACATCCTCCCCACTGTCCACAACAGGGATGTCCTTCCCACTGTCCACCATAGAAAAGTCCTCCCCACTCTCCACCAAAGAGATGTCCTTCACACTGTCCACCTAACTGACATCCTCCCCTCTGTCCACAAGAGGGACATGCTTCCCAATGTCCACCACATGGAGGTCCTTCCCAATGTCCACAACATGGATGTCCTTCTCACAATCCACAACATAAATGTCCTCCCCACTATCTAACACATGGACCTTCTTCCCACTGTTCATCACAGAAAAGTCCTATCTACTGTCCACCACAAGTATGTCCTTACCACTGTCAAAAAAGTGACATCCTCCCCAGTGTCCACAACAGGGATGTCCTTCCCACTGTCCACCATAGAAAAGTCCTCCCCACTCTCCACCAAAGAGATGTCCTTCACACTGTCCACCTAACTGACATCCTCCCCTCTGTCCACAAGAGGGACATTCTTCCAACAATTTACCACAAGGAGGTCTTTTCCAATGTCCACAACTAAGATGTTCTTTTCATAGTCCAAAACATAAATATCCTTCCCAATGTCCACAGCAGGGACCTTCTTCCCACTGTCCACCACAAGGAGGTCCTCTCTACTGTCCATCAAAGTGATGTCTTTCCGCTGCCCACAGAAGGAACGTCCTCCCCACTGTCCACAAATGGGATGTTCTTTCAAATGTCCACCACAGGGATGTCCTCCCCAGTGTCCACCACAGGAACATACTACCCACTGTCCACCACAGGGTCATCCTACCAACTGTCTACCACAGGGAGGTCCTCCCCAAACTCCATCACAGGTAGGTCCTCACCACTGTCCACCACAGGGACATTATGTCATCTGTCCACCACAGAAATATTCTCCCCACTGTCTACAACAGGGATGTTCTTCCCACTGTCCACCACAGAGACGTTCTACCCACTGCCTTCCACAGGGACATCCTACCCATTGGCTACCACAGGGATGTCCTTCTCACTGTCCACCAAAGGGATGTTCTTCCCACTGTCCACCAAAGCTACATCTTTTAACTGTCCACCACACTGTGCACCACAGGGACATCCTCCTGTGCACAACAGGGATGTCCTAACCACAGTCCAACACAGAGATGTCGTACACACTCTACACCATATGGACATACTTCCAACTATGCACCACAGAGATATTCTCCAGTGCACCACAGTAACATCCTCCCCACTGTCCATCACAATGAAATCCTCCTCACTGTCCACCATTGGGATGTCATCCCCACTGTCTACAACAGGGATGTCCTTCCCATTATTCCCACTAGAATGGTCCTCCCCTCTGTCTACCAATAGAATGTCCTTCCCACTGTCCACATCAGTGATATCCTCTCCTCAGATCATAACAGAGATGTCCTTCCCACTGTCCACCACAAGGAGGTCCTCCCCACTGTCCACCAGAGGCACACTCTTCCCACTGTCCACCACAAAGAGGTCTTTCTCAATATCCACAACAGGGACATCATTCCCCCTGTCCACAATATATATGTCCTTCCTAATGTATCCACAGGGAATTCCTCTCTACTGTCCACCACAGGGACGTCCTCCCCACTGTCCACAAGTCGATCATCCTTCCCAATGTCCACCAAAAGGTCTTTCTCAATGTCCACAACAGGGACCTCCTTCCCACTGTCCACCTCAGGGAAGTCCACTCTGCTGTACACCACAGTGATATTCTTTCCACTGTCCATCACAGAGATGTCCACTGCACTGTCCAAAACAGGCATGTCCTTCCCATTGTCCAACAGAGAAAGGTACACCCTGCTGTCCACAACAGGAGTGTACTTCCTAATGTCCACCTCAATGATGTCCTTTCCTCTGTCCACCAAAGGGATGCCCTTCCCACTGTCCATCACATGGTGGTCCTCCCCACTGTCCACAAGAGGGACATGCTTGCCACTGTAGAACACACGGAGGTCTTTTCCAATGTTCACAATATGTACGTCCTTCCCACAACCCACAACATAAATGTCCTTCCCACTCTCCACCACAGGGACCTTCTACCCACTGTTTACCACAGAGAGGTTCTCTCTTCTATCCACCACAAGGATGTTCTTACCACGTAACGAACTCCCCTCTCTCCACCACAGGGACATCCTTCCTACTGTCTACCACAGTGAGTTCCTCTCCAATGTCCATCAGAGGGACATCCTTCCCACTGTTCACCACAAGGAGGTCTTTCCCAATGCCCACAATAGGGACATTCTTCCCACAGTCCACAACATATATTTACTTCCAATGTCCACCACAGGTACCTCCTTCTCACTGTCCACCACAGGGAAGTCCTCTCTACTGTCCACCACAAGTATGTTTTTTCCACTGTCGACCACAGGGATGTCCTCCACCCAGTCCACAACAGGCATGTCCTTTCAATGGTCCACCACAGGGACCTCCTTCTCACTGTCCACCACATGGAAGTCCTCTCTACTGTCCACCACAGGGATGTCCTTTCCACTGTCCACCAAAGTGACATCCTCCACACTGTCCACAAGAGTCATGTCCTTCCCACTGTCCACCACAGAAAGGTACACCCTGCTGTCCACAACTGGAATGTACTTCCCAATGTACAATAAATAATGTCCTCTCCTATGTCCACCACAGAGACGTCCTTCCCACTGTCTGCCATATGGTGTTTCTCCCCACTGTCAATGAGAGCGATATGCTTCCCACTGTCCACAACACGGAGGTCCTTCCCAATGTCTACAATATGGACATCCTTCCTACAATCCACAACATAAATATCCACCCCACTGTCCAACACATGGACCTTTTTCCAACTGTTCACCACAGAAATGTTCTCTCTACTGTCCACCACAGGAATGTCCTTAACACTGTCCAAAACAGTGACATCCTCTCCACTGTCCACCACATGGACCTCCTTCCCACTGTCCACCACAGGGAAGTCCTCTCTACTATCCACCACAGAGATGTCCTTTCCACTCTCCAACAGAGGGATATCCACTGCCCTGTCCAGAACAGGCATGTCCTTCCCACTGTCCACCACAGAAAGCTACACCCTGGTGTGCACAACAGGAATGTACTTCCTAATGTCCACCTCAATGATGTCCTTCCCACTATCCACCAAATGTTGTTCCTCCCCACTGTTTACCTGAGGGACATGCTTGCCACTCTAGAACACATGGAGGTCCTTCCCAATGTCCACAATATGCACGTCTTGCCCACAATCCACAACATAAATGTCCTTCTCACTCCCACCACAGGGACCATCTTCCCACTGTTCACCATAGAGAGGTCCTGTCTACTATCTACCACAGGAATGTCCTTACCACTGTCCACCTAAGTGAAGACCTCACCTCTCACCACCACAGGGACAACCTTCTCACTGTCCACCACAGGGAGTTCTTCCCCAGTGTCCACCAGAGGGATATCCTTCCCACTGTTCACCACAAGGAGGTATTTCCCAATGTCCAAAATATATATGTCCTTCCAATATGCACCACAGGTACCTCCTTCTCACTGTCCACCACAGGGAAGTCCTCTCTTCTTTCCACCACAGGGATGTCCTTTCCACTTTTCACCAAAGGCACATTTTCTGCACTGTCCACAACAGGCATGTGCTTCCCACTGTCCAACACAGAAAGGTACACCCTGCTGTCCACAAAAGGAACATACTTCCTAATGTCCACCTCAATGGTATCCTTTCCTCTTTCCACCACAGGTACGTCCTTCCCACGGTCCACCACATGGTGGTCCTCCCAACTGTTTACCAGAGGAACATGTTTGCCACTGTAGAACACACGGAGATCCTTCCCAATGTCCACATCATGTACGTCCTTCCCACAATCCACAACATAAATTTCCTTTCACTCTCCACCACAGGGACTTTCTTCCCACTCTTCACCACAGAGAGGTCCTCTCTACTATCCATCAGAGGGATGTCCTTACAACTGTCCACCTGAGTGATGACCTCAACTCTCTCCACCACAGGGACATGCTTCACAATGTCCACCACAGGGAGTTCCTCCCCAATCTCCACCAGAGGGACATCCTTCCCACTGTTCACCACAAGGCAGTCTTCCCCAATGCCCACAAAAGGGACATCCTTCTCACAGTCCACAACATGTATGTCCTTCCAATGTCCACCACAGAGACCTCCTTCCCACTGTCCACAATATAAATGTTCTTCCCACTGTCCATCACAGTGTATTTCTCTCTACTGTCTACCACAGAGATGTACTTTCCACTGTCCACCAAAGGGACGTTTTCATTTGCACCAGAGAAACTTCCTCACCACTGTCTACCACAAAAACGTCCTCACCACTGTCCACCACTGTTAGGTCCTTTCCACTTTCCACCATGAGGAGGTCCTCTCCACTGTCCACCACAGAAACATCCTTTACACTGTTCGCCACAGGGACGTCCTTCCCAATATCCACAACAGGGAGGTCCTCACCACTGTCCACAACAGGGACGTCCTTTCCACTGTCCACCACAGAAACATCCTCATCACTGTCTACCACTGGAACCTCTTTACCACAGTCAACCACAGAGAGTTCCTTTCTGCTGTACACCACATGGACATTCTTCACACTGTCCACCACAGTAACGTCCTCTCAGTTGTCCAAAACAGAAATGTCCTCCACAGTGTCCACCACAAGGACGTCCTATTACTGTCCACCACAGGGAGAACCTCCCCACTGTCTACAACAAGTATGTCCTTCCCATTGTCTACCAAATGGACATTTTTTCACTGTCCACAAAAAGGACTTCCTTCCCACTGTTTACCACAGGGACATCTCCCTAACTGTCCACCACACAAATATGTTCCTAACTTTCCAATACAGAAACATCCATCCCACTATACACAACAGGGACATACTCACTACTGATATCACCAAGGATATCCATCCAACTTTCCACAACAAAAATTTCCTCCCAACAGTCCACCACAGGGATGTCCTTCCAACTGACCACCAAAGTGATATCCTTCCCACTGTTCACAACACGGACATCATCCCCACTGTCCACCACATGGACGTCCTACCGACAGTCCACCAGAGTGTGGTCCTCCCCACTGTCCACCACAAGGACATCCTCCTGTGCACAACAGGCATGTCCTTACTGCTGTCCACCACAGGGATGTCCTTCTCACTGTCCACCAAATTTAGGTCCTTCCTGCTGTCCACCACAGAGGCATCCTTACAACTTTCCCCCACAAGGTCATCCTCACCACTGTCTGCCACAGGAATTTTCTCCTCACTGTATAAAACATGGGAGTACTCTCCACTGTACACCTCAGGGATGTCCTATTTGCTTACCACCACAGAAATTTTCTGCCCAGTGTCCACCAGAGGAACATCCTCACCATTGTCCACCAGAGGGACGTCCTCTCCTCGCTCCACTACAGAAACATCTTCCCCACTGTTCACTACATGAATGTCCTTCCCACAGTCAACCTCAGGGAGGTCCTCTCCACTGTCCACCACAGGCATGTCCACCACACTGTCCACCACAGGAAGGTCCTATCCAGTGTCCACCCCATAAACATCCAATCCAATGTCCACCATAGAAATGTTCTCATCACTGTCCATCACTGGGACATTATTCCCACTGTAATCCACAGAAAGGTCCTCCCTGCTGTCCACCAAAGGGAAGTCCTTCCCATTATCCATAACAGTAACGTCCTCCCCACTCTCCACAACAGTGATGTCCTTCCCAGTGTCGACCACAGAGATTTCCTCCCTGCTGTCCACCACAGGGACATTCTTCCCACTTTACATCACAGAAACGTCCTCCTGACTGTCCACCAAAGGGATGTCCTCCCCACATTCCACCACAGAGATATCCAGCCCACTGTCCACAACAGAAATGTCCTCCCCACTGTCCACCACAGGGAGGTCCTCACAACTGTCCACCACAGGGACGTCCTTTAACTTTCCACCAAACCGATGTCCTTCCCACTGTCCATTACAGGGACATCCTCTTATGTACTACAAGGACATCCTTACCACTGTCCACAACATGGTTGTCCTCAACAATATGCACTACAGGGAAGTCCTCACCACCGTCCAACACAGGAATATCCTCCGCACTGTTCACCACAGGAACATCCTTTCCACTGTGCATCAGAGCGACATTCTTCTGAGCATAACAAAAATATTCTTACCACTGTCCATCTCAGAGATATCCTCTGCACTCTCCACTCCAGGGAAATCCTTCCCACTGTCCACCAAAGAGATGTTTTCTTGTGCACAGCACGAACGTCCTCCCCACTGTCCACAAGGCCATCATCCCCACTGTCCACCACAGTGAAATTCTCTCACCAATGTCCACCACAGAGATGTCCTTCCCACAGTCCAACACACTGATTTCCTCCCAACTGTCAAACACAGGGATGTCTTTCCCACTGTAAACCGCAGGGACATCCTCCACACTGTGCACCAGAGGGACATCCTCCTGTGCACAACAGGGATGTCCTCACAAATGTGCACCACAGGGACATCTTCTGGTGCACACCATAGACGTCCTCACCACTATCCACCCCAGAGATGTCATCTGCACTCTCCAAAACAGGGACATCCTTCCCATGGTCCACCAAAATAATGTTTTTCTATGCATCACAGAAATGTCCTCACCACTGTCCACCACAGGGACGTCCTCATTATTGTCCAGCACAGGCATGTCCTCCCCACTCTCCACAAAAGGACATCCTTCCCACTGTCCACCACAGGGATGTCATCTCAACTGTCCAACACAGAAAGTTCCTCTTCACTGTCCACCACAGATATGTCCTTCCCACTCTCCACCACAGGGATGTTCTCCCAACTGTTCACCAGAGTGATATCCTTACCACTGTTCACCACAAGAAGGTCTTTCCCAATGTCCACAAAAGGGACGTCCTTTTTAGTGTCCACAACATAAATGTCTTTCTCATGCTTCACAACAGAGACATCCTTCCCACAGTCTACCACAGGGTTGTCCTATCTACTGTCCACCACAGTGATGTCCTTTCCACTGTCTACCACAGGAACATCCTTCCCACTGTCCACCACAGGGACATCCTCCAAATTGCCCACCACAGCGACATCCTTCTTTCTTCTACCACAGAAATGTAAACCAAACTGTTCACCACAGGGATGTTTCCAAACTCTCCACCACAGGGTTGTCCTCATCAATGTCCACCACTGGGGTGTTCTTCCCCACTGTTGAAGACAGGGGCATCCTCCCTACTGTGCACCACAGGAACAATCTCCTGTTCACAATGGTGATGTCCTCATAACTGTGCACCACAGGGACATTTTCCAGTACACACCAGGGACATCCTCACCACTGTCCACCCCAGAGATGTCCTCTGCACTCTCCAAAACAGGGAAATCCTTCCTATGGTCCACCATAGACTCATTGTCCTGTGCACCACAGAAACGTTCTCACCACTGTTCACCACAAGGATGTCCACCCCACTGTCCACCACAGGGACATCCTTCCCACTGTCCACAACAGGGACATCCTTCCCCCTGTCCACAACAAGGACGTCCTTTTCACTGTCTGCCACAGAAATATACTCTCCACAGTCCACAACAGTGATGTCCTTCCCACTGTCCACCAAGAAGACGTTCTACACTCTGCCCTCCACAGAGACATCCTACACACTGTCTAACACAGGGACATCCTTCCCACTGTCCACCATAGGGACGTCCTTCCTACTGTCCACCAAAGGTAAATCTTTCAACTATCCACCACAGAGACATCCTCCCCACTGTCCACCACAGTGACATCCTCCCCACTGACCACCAAAAGGATGTCCTTCATACAGTCCACCATAGGGAAGTCCTACCTGTTTTCCACCACATGGAGTTCCTTCCCACTCTCCACCACAGGGACGTCCTACCCCACAGACCAAAATAGTGTTGTCCTCCCCACTGTCCACCACAAGTACATCTTCCTGTGCACAACAGGGATGTCCTCATGACTGTGCACCATAGAGACATACTTTGCATTGTCCACAACAGGGACACCATGCCCACTGTCAACAAAAGTGAGGTCCTCCCTGCTGTCTACCACAGGGGCATCCTTCCCAATCTTTGCCACAAGGTTGTCCTCACCAATGTCCACCACAGAGACATCCTTTTCATTGTCCACAACAGGGACGTCCTTCCCCCTGTTCACAAAAAGAATGTCCTTCCCACTGTCCACCAGAGAAATATCCTCCCCACTGTCCACAACAGGGATGTATTTCCCACTGTCCACCACAAAAACGTTCTAACCACTGCCCTACACAGAGACATCCTACCCACAGTCTAACACAGGGACATATTTCCTAATGTCCACTATAGGGAAGTCCTTCCCACTGTCCACCAAAAATACATCTTTCAACTTTCCAACACAGAGACATACTCCCGAATGTCCAAAAAAGAGACACCCTCCCCACTGACCACCACAAGGACGTCCTTCATTCAGTCCACCATAAAGAAGTTCTTCCTCTTGTCCACCAAAGGGACGTCCTTTCCACTGTCCACCACAGGGACATCCTACCCCACAGACCACAAGAGTGTGGTTCTCCCCACTGTTCACCACAAGGACATCCTCCTGTGCACAACGGATGTAAACTGTGCACCACAGGGACATACTTTGCATTGTCCACCACAGGGACGTCATTCCCACTGCCTCCCAAAGTGACGTCCTCCCTGCTGTTTACCACAGGGGCATCCTTCCCAATGTTTAACAAAGGGTCATCATCACCACTGTCCACCACAGGGATGTCCTTCCCACTGTTCACCAGAGGGACTTCTTCCCCAATGTGCACAAAAAGGACATCATTTTATTGTCCACAACAGGGATGTCCTTCCCACTGTCCACCACAGAGAGGTCCTCCCTGCTCTCCACTACGGGGACAGTCTTCCCACTGTCTACCATAAAATGTCCTTTCCACTGTCCACCACAGGTACATCCTCTCCACTGTTCACCAGAGGTACGTCCTTCCCATTGTACACCACAGAGATGTCCTCCCCACTGTCCACCACAAGAATGTCCTCCCCACTTTAAACAGTGAAGTCCTCCCCACTGTCCACCACAGAGACATCCTAATAATGTCCACCACAGGGAGGTCCTCCCCACTGTCCACCAAAAGGATGTCCTCCCTACATTCCACCAAAGAGACACTTCCATCCCACTTTCCACAACAGAAATGTACTCCTCACTGTCCACAACAGGGAGGTTCTCATAACTGTCCAACACTTGGATGTCCTTTCCATGGTCCACCAAACAGATGTCCTTCCCACTGTACACCACAGGGACATCCTCCTGTGTACAACAAGGACATCCTTATCACTGTGCACAACATCTTTGTCCTCTACAATATGCACTACAGGGAAGTCCTCACTTCAATCCACCTCACGAATATCCTCCACACGGTAAACCACAGGGACATCCTACCAACTGTCCACCACAGGGAGGTCCTCCCCTCTGTCCACTACAGGGACATCCTTCTGCCTGTCCACCACAGTGATGTCCTCCCCACTGTCTTCCAAAGGGACGTCCTTCCCACTGTCAACCACAAGGACGTCATTTCAAAGGTCCACCACAGGGAAGTCCTCTTCACTGTCCACCACAGGGATGTCCTTCCCACTGTGCATCACAGGGACAATCTCCTGTGCACAACAGGGATGTTCTTACCACTGTCCACCCAGAGATGTCTTCTGCACTCCCCACTACAAGGACATCCTTTTCACTGTCCACCAAAGAGACAGTCTCTTTTGCACCACAGGAGCATTGTCCTTACTGTTCACAATGCTGTCATCCACACTGTCCACCACAGTGAAATCCTCTCAACTCTCCAACACAGGGACAACCTCCCAACTGCTACAACACAGATGTCTTCCCAACTATCAAACACTGCGAAGTCCTTTCCTCTGTAAACAACAGGGACATCCTACCCACTGTGCACCACAGGGACATCCTCCTGTGCACAACAAGGATGTCCTAACCACTGTCCACCACAGAGATGTCCTCCATGCTCTTCACCATAAAAACATCCTTCCAACTATGCACCACAGGGACATTCTCCAGTGCACCACAGTAATATCCTTTCCACTGCCCATCACAGTGAAATCCTCCCCAGTGTCCACCACCAGGATGTCCTCTCCACTCTCTACAACAGGGATGTCCTTCCCAATATTCACGCCAGAAAGGTCCTCCCCGCTGTCCACCAAAAGGACGCCCTTTTCACCATCCACCTCAGTAATATCCTCTCCTCAGATCATAACAGAGATGTCCTTCCCACTGTCCACCACAAGGACGTCCTCCCAACTGTCCACCAGTGGCACACCCTTCCCACTGTCCACCACAAAGAGGTCTTTCCCAATGTCCACAACAGGGACATCCTTCCCACAGTCCACAACATATATGTCCTTCCCACTGTCTGTCAGAGTGACCTCCTTCCCACTGTCCACCAAAGGGAATTTCTCTCTATTGTCCACCACAGGGATGTCCTTTCCACTGTCCACCATATTGACGTCCTCTGCACTGTACACAACAAACATGTACATCCCACTCTCCACCACAGAAACATCCTCTCCACTGTCCACCACAGGGAGGTCTCTCCAACTATCCACCCCAGGGACATCCTTTCGACTGTTCACCAAAGAGATGTCCTTCTCACTGTCCACTACAGGGACATCCCCTTGTGTACACAAGGACATTCTTAGCACTGTCCAAAACAAGGTTGTCCTCATCAATGTCCACTACAGGGACATCCCTACCACTGTCCACAACATGAATATCCTCCACACTGTAAACCACAGGGACATCCTACACATTGTCCATCACAGTGAGGTCCTCCCCACTGTCCACAACAGGATCGTCCTTATGCCTCTCCACCATAGTGATGTCCTCCCCACTGTACACTTCAGGGACATCCTCCTGTCCACAACAGGGATGTTTTTACCACTGTACACCCCAGAGATGCACTCTTCACTCCCCACTACAAGGACATCCTTTTCACTGTCCACCAAAGTGACATTTTCTTGTGAATCATAGGAATGTTGTTCTTACTGTCTACAAGGCCGTCATCTGCACTGTCCACCACAGTGAAATCCTCTCAACACTCCAGCACAGTGACATCCTCCCACTGTCCACAATAGGAATGTCCTCCCAACTATCAAACACAGTGTAGTCCTTCCCACTGTAAACAACAGGGACATCCTATTCACTGGGCACAACAGGGATGTCCTCACCACTGTCCACCACATAGATGTCCTCTGCACTCTTCCCCATATGGACATCCTTCTTACTATGCACCACAAGGATGTTCTCCAGTGTACCACAGTAACATCCTCCGAGCTGTCCATCACAGTGAATTCCTCCCCACTGTCCACCACGGGAATGTCCTCCCCACTCTCTACAGCAGTAATTTTCCTCCTACTATTCACACCTGAAAGGCCCTCCCCACTGTCCACCAAAAGGATGTCCTTCCCATTGTCCACCTCAGAGATATCCTCTCCTCAGATCATAACAGGGATGTTTTTCCCACTGTCCACCACAAGGAGGTCCTCTCTACTGTCGATCAAAGTGATGACCTTTCCACTGTCCACCACAGGGACATCCACCCCAGTGTCCACTACAGGAAAATACTACCCACTTTCCACCACAGGGACGTCCTACCCACTGTCTACCACAAGGAAGTCCTCCCCAATCTCCACAACAGTAAGCTCCTCTCCACTGTCCACCACAGAGACATCATTTTAACTGTCCACCACAAGGACCTTTTCCTATGCACAAGAGGAATGTCCTCACCACTGTGCACCACAGGGACATACTTTGCATTGTCCACCACAGGGACATCCTCCCCACTGTCCACCAAAATGAGGTCCTCCCTCTTGTTCAGCACAGTGGCATCCTTACCACATTCCACCACAGGGTCGTCCTCTCCACTGTACACCTCAGGGATGTCCTCTTTATTTACCACCAAAGAATCTTTCTCCCCAGTGTCCACCAGAGGAACATCCTCACCACTGTTCACCAGAGGGATGTCCTCCCACTCTCTACCACAGAAACATCTTCCACACTGTCCACTACAGGAACGTCCTTCCCAGTGTTCACCACAGGGAGGTCCTCTTCACTGTCTATCACAGGCATGTCCACCACACTGTCCACCACAGGAAGGTCCTCTCCACTGTCCATCATAGAAACGTCCTCATCACTGTTCATCACTGGGACATTATTCCCATTGTCTACCACAGAGAGGTCCTCCCTGCTGTCTACCACAGTGACGTCCTTCCCACTGTCCACAACAGTAAAGTCCTCCCCACTGTCCACAACAGGGACGTCCTTCTCACTGTCCACCACACTGAGGCCCTTCCCACTCTCCACCACAGAGAGTTCCTACCAGCTGTCCACCACAGGGAAGTCCTTCTCACTGTTCACCACAAGGACATCCTCCCGTGCACAACAGGGATGTCCTCACCTTTTTGCACCAAAGGAACATCCTCCTATGCACACCATGGATGTCCTCACCGCTGTCTACCCCAGAGATGTTCTCTGCGCTCTCCAAAACAGGGACATTATTCCCAATGTTCATCAAAGGGATGTTCTCCTTTGCAACAGAGAAATTCCTCACCTCTGTCCACCACAAGACATCCTCCCTACTCTCCACTGTCCCCCACAGGGATGTACTCCCCACTGTCCACAAAAAGGAAGTACTCTCCACTGACCCAAACAGGGACGTCCTTCCCACTGTCCACCAAAAGACGTCCTTCCAACTCTCTACCACAGGGACATAATCCCCAGTGTCAACCAAAGAAACATCCACAACACTGTCCTCCACAGGGATGTTTTCCACATGGTCCAACACAGGGGCATCCTCTCCAATGTTTACCACAGGGATATTCTTCCTACTGTCTACCACAGGGAGGTCCTCCCCACTCTCCACAACATGGATGTCCTTCTTACTGTAAACCAAAGAAATATTTTTCCCACAGTCCACCACAGAGATGTCCTTCCAACAGTCAACTACATGGACATGCACCCCACGGTCCACAACAGGGAAGTCCTCCATACCATCCACCACAGGGAGTTCCTCTCCATATTCCACCACACGGATGTCCTCTACATTGTAATCCACAGGGATGTCCTCCTCAGTGTGCACTACAGTGAAGTACTCACCACTCTATACCACAGGCATGTCCTTCCCCCTGACGACCACAGTGACTACCTCCCCTCCTCCACCACATGGACATCCTACCCACTGTCCACCACAGAAAGGTTCTCCCTGCTGTCCACCACAGGGCCATCCTTACCGCTATTTACCACAGGGTCGTCCTCACCAATGTTCACCACAGGAAAATCCTTCCCACTGTTCACCACAGGAACATCCTTTCCACTGTGCACCACATGGACATTCTTCTGTGCATAACAGAAATGTTCTTACCACTGTCCATCGCAGAGATGTCCTCTGCACTCTCCACTTCAGGGAAATCCTTCCCATTGTCCACCAATGAGACATTTTCTTGTGCACCACAGGAACATCCTCCCCACTGTCCACAAAGCCATCATCCCTACTGTCCACCACAGTGAAATTCTCTCACCAATGTCTAACACAGGGATTTATCCCAACTATCAAACACAGGGACGTCCTTTCCAATGTAAACCACAGGGACATCCTACCCACAGTGCACCACAGGGACATCCTCCTGTGCACAACAGAGATGTCCTCATGAATGTGCACCACAGGGACATCTTCTGGTGCACACCATAGACATCCTCACCACTGTCCGCCCCAGAGATGTCCTCTGCACTCTCCAAAACAGGGACATCCTTCCCAAGGTCAACAGAAATAACATTTTCCTGTGCACCACAGAAATGTCCTCACCACTGTCCGCCACAGGGATGTCCTCATCACTGTACAACACAGGGATGTCCTTACCACTGTCGACCACAGGGACATCCTCCACATTGTTCACCACAGGAATGTCCTCCCCACTCTACACAAAAAGACATCCTTCCCACTGTCCACCACAGAGATGACATCTCAACTGTGCACCAGAGGGATATCCTTCCCACTGTTCATCCCAAGGAGGTTCTTCACCATTTCCACAAAAGGAAGTCCTTTTTACTGTCCACAACATAAACATCCTTCTCACTCTCCACAACAGGGACATCCTTCTCACTGTCTACCAAAGGGAGGTCCTATCTACTTTGCACAACAGGGACATCTTCCCATGCATAATAAGGATGTCTTCACCACTGTCCACCCTGGAGATGTCCTCTGCACTCTCCAAAACAGGGAAATTCTTCCCAAACTCCACCAAAATGAGGCTCTCCAGTGCACCACAAAAACTTCCTCACCACTGTTTACTACAGGGATGACCTCCCCATTATCCAGCCCAGGGACATCTTTCTCACTGTCCACAACAGGGTTGTCCTTTCCACTGTCCACCACAGGGACATCCTTTCCACTGTCCAACAAAGGTACGTCCTTTCCACTGTTCACCAGAGTGACGTTTTTCCCACTGTCCACCAAAGGGATGTCCTTCCCAAAGTCCACCACAGGGACTTTCTTCCAACTGTCCACCACACGGACATCCTCCCCATTGTCCATCACATGGACATCCTTAGCACTGTCTACCACAGGGATGTCCTTCCTACTGTCCATGAAAGGGATGTCCTTCCCACTGTTCACCACAGGGAGATCCTACAAATTGTCCACCACATTGACATCCTTTCCTCCTCTACCACAGAGACGTAAATCCCACTGTCCACCACAGGGGTGTTTCCCCACTCTCCACCACAGGGTTGTCCTCATCAATGTCCACCACTGGGGTGTTCTTTCCCACTGTTCAAGACAGGGACATCCTCCCTAAAATGCACCAGAGGAACAATCTCCTGTACACAACAGGGACTTCCTCATGACTGTGCACCACAGGGACATCTTCCAGTGCACAGCAGGGACGTCCTCACCACTGTCCACCCCGGAGATAACCTCTGCACTCTCCACAACAGGGAAATCCTTCCTACAGTCCACCAAAGAAATATTCTCCTGTGTACCACAGAAACGTTCTCACCACTGTCCACCACAGGGACATCCTTCCCACTGTCCGCCACAGGGATATTCTTCCCATTGTCTACCACAGGGACGTCCTTCCCACTGTCCACAACATGGACGTCCTTCCTACTATCCACCACAAAAATATCCTCCCCACTGTCCCCAACAGGGATGTCCTTCCCTCTGTCCAGACGAAGACGTTCTACCCACTGACTGCCACAGTGACATCCTACCCACTGTCTACCACAGGGACATCCTTCCTAATGTCAACCAAAGGGACGTCCTTCCCACTTTCCACCAAAGATACATCTTTCAACTGTCAACCTAAGTGACAACCTCCCTGCTCTCCACCACAGGGGCATCCTACCCACTGTCCACCACAGGGAGTTCCTCCCCACTGTCCACTGGAGAGTCATCCTTCCCACTGTCAAACACATAAGGTCTTTCCAAATGTCCACAACAGGAGCGTCCTTCCCACTGTCCACAACATATATGTCCTTACAGTGTCCACCACAGGGACTTCCTTCTCACTGTCCTCCACAGGGAAGTCCTCTCTCACTGTCCTTCTCACTGTCCACCACAGGTATGTACTTTCTACTGTCCACCACAGGGATTCTGCCCTGTCCAGAACAGGCATGTAATTTCCATGGTTCACCACAGGGAACTTCTTCCCACTGTCCACCACCGAGAAGTCCTCTCTACTGTCCACCACAGTGATGTCCTTTCCACTGTCCACACAAGGGAGTCCTCCACACTGTCCACAACAGGCATGTCCTTACAACTGTTTACCACATTAAGGTACACCCTGCTGTCCACAACAGGAACATACTTCCCAATGTCCACTAGATGATGTTCTCTACTATATCCACAACAGAGACATCCTTCCCACTGTCCACCACATGGTGTTTCTCCCCACTGTCCACGAGAGAGACATGCTTCCCACTGTCCACCACACGGAGGTCCTTCCCAATGTCCACAACATGGACATCCTTCCCACAATCCACAACATAAATGTCCTCCCCATTGTCCAACACATGGACCTTCTTCCCACTGTTCACCACAGAAAGGTCCTCTCTACTGTCCAACACAAGGATGTCCTTACCACTGTCAAAAGCAGTGACATCCTCCCCACTGTCCACAACAGGGGTGTCCTTCCCACTGTCCACCCCAGACAGATCCTCCCCACTGTCCACCACAGGGATATCCTTCCCACTGTTCACCTAACTTATGTCCTCCCCTCTGTCCACAAGAGGGACATTCTTCCTAGTGTTCACCACAAGGAGGTCTTTCCCAGTGTCCACAACTAAGATGTTCTTCCCACAGTCCCTAACATAAATGTCCTTCCCACTGTCCACTACAGGGACATTCTTCCCACTCTCCATCACAGGGAGGTCCTCTCTACTGTCCATCAAAGTGATATCCTTTCCAAAGTCTACCACAGGCACGTCCTCCCCACTGTCCATAAATGGGATGTTCTTTCCACTGTCCACCACAGGGATGTCCTGCCCAGTGTCCACCACAGGAAAGTACTACCCGCTCTCCACCACAGAGACGTTTCTGTGGTATACAGTTGAGAGGACCTCCCGTGGTGGACAGTGGGGAGGACATTTCTCTTGTCGACAGTGGGATGGATGTCTCTGTGGTGAAATGTGGGGAGGACATCTCTTTGGTGGACAGTGGGGAGCACGTTTCAGTGGAGGAAAGTGGGAAGAATTTCCCTGTGGTGGATAGCAGGGAGGACATCTCTGTGGTCTATAGTGGGAAGGACATCTCTGTTGTGGACAGTGGAAAGAATATTCCTGTGGTGCACAGTTGTGAGGATGTCCCTGTTGTGTATAGGAGGAAGTCCCTGTGGTGCAATGGGAGGAGGATATTTCTTTGGTGGACATTGGGAAAGACGTCATGTGATGGACTGTGGGGAGGTCCACTCTGTAGTGAACATTGGGGAGGATCCTTTCCCTGTGGTGGACAGTGGAAAGGATGTCCATGTGGTGCACATTGGTCAGGATGTCCCTGTTGTGCACAGGAGGATGTCCCTGTGGTGAACTGTGGGAAGGACATCACTGAGTTGGACACTGGTGAAGATGACCCTGTGGTGGACAGTGGTAAGGATGCCTCTATGGTGGACAGCAGGGAGGACCTCACTTTGGTGGACAGTGGGAAAGACGTTCCTGTGGTGGACAATGCAAATTATGTCCCTGTGGTGCACAGTGGTGAGGACATTCCTGTTGTGCACAGGAAAATGTCCTTGTGCTGGACAGTGGGGAGGACCACACTCTGGTGGACAGTGTGAAGGACGTCCATGTGGTGGAGAGTGGGGAAGATGTCTGTGTTGTGGACAGTGGGAAGGATATCCCTTTGGTGGACAGTGGGTAGGACCTTTCTGTTGTGGACATTGGGATGGACGTCTACCACAGGCACTTCCTCCCCTGTGTCCACCACAGTAATGTACTACCCACTGTCCATCACAGGGAAGTCCTCCCCAATCTCCACCACAGGTAGGTACTCTCCACTGTCCACAACAGGGATGTCATTTCAACTGTCCACCACAGAAATATTCTTCCCACTGTCCACCACAGAGGCGTTCTACCCACTGATCTCAACAGGGACATCCTACACATTGTCTACCAAAGGGATATTGTTACCACCGTCCACCAAAAAGATGTTCTTCCCACTGTCCACCAAAGGTACATCTTTCAACTGTCCACCACAGAGACATCCTCCTCACTGTCCACCACAGGGCCATTCTCCACTCTGACCACCACAAGGACATCCTTTATACTGTCTACCATAGAGAAGTCCTCCCTTTTGTCTACCAAAGGGACATTCTTCCCACTGTCCACCACAGGGACATCCTCCAAATTGTTCACCACAGTGACATCCTTTTCACTGTCCACTACTGGGACATTCTACCCACTTTACACAATAGGGACATTTTCCTGTGCACAACAGGGATATCCTCACCACTGTGCACCACAGGGCCATCCTCCTTTGCACACCAGGAATGACAGCAACACTCTCCACCCCAGAGATGTCCTCTGCACTCTCCACGACAGGGACATCCTCCCCACTATCCACCAAAGTAATGTCTTTCCCACTATTCACCACAGGGATGTCATCCCACATGTCCAACACAGAAAAGTCCTCTTCACTGTCCACCACAGGGATGCCCTCCCCACTGACAACCAGAGGGATATCCTTCCCAATGTTCACCAGAAGGAGGTTCTTCCCAAAGTCCAAAAAGGGATGTCCTTTTTACTGTCCACAACATAAACATCCCACTAACTCTCCACAACAGGGACATCCTTCCCACTGTCTACCAAAGGGAGGTCCATCAACTGTCCACCATAGTGATGTTTTTTCCACTGTCCACCACAGAGACGTCCTTTTCACTGTCAACAACAAGGACATCCTTTCCACTATACACCACAGATACCACCTTTCCACTCTCCACCATGAGAAATTCCTAGACTCTATCAGCTACAGGGATATCCTGCCCAATATCCACCACAGGGATGTTCTCACCAATGTCCAACACAGAGTTGTCCTCAGCACTCTTCACCGCAGGGTCATCTTTCCCCTGTCAACCACAAAGACGTACACCCCACTCTCCACCACAGAGATGTTTCCACACTGTCCACAACAGGGGCATCTTCACCAATATCCACCACAGGGGTGTTCTTTCCCATTGTTCAAAACAGGAACATCCTCCCCACTGTTTACCACAGGGATATCCTCCTTTGCACAACAGTGTCATCCTCATGACTGTGCACCACAGTGACATCTTTCCAGTGCAGAACAGGGATGTCTTCACCACTGTTCACCCCAGAGGTGTCCTCTGCACTCTCCAAAACAGGGACATTCTTCTCACAGTCCACCAAAATGACTTTCTCCAGTGCACCACAGAAATGTCCTCACAACTGTTTACTACAGGGATGACCTCCCCACTTTCCAGCACAGGGACATCCTCCCCACTGTTCACCACTGGGACATTCTACTTATTTTGCACAACAGAGAAATCCTCCTTTACACAACAGGGATGCCAGCAACACTCTCTAGCCCTGGGATATCCTCTGCACTCTCCATGACAGGGACATCCTCCCCACTATCCACCAAAGAAACGTCTTTTCCACTATTAACCACAGAGATGTCATCCCAAATGTCCAACACAGAAAAGTCCTCTTCACTGTCCACTGAAGGGATGTCCTTCCCCCTGTCCACAACAGGGATGTCCTCCCCACTATCCACCAGAGGGATATCTTTCCCACTGTCTACCACAGAAAGGGCCACTCTGCTGTCCACCACAGGGACGTCCTTCACACTGTCCACCACAGTAAAGTCAGTTGTCCAAAACAGAAACTTCCTCCCCGCTGTCCAACACAGGACATCTTTCTTACTGTCCACCACATGGAGAACCCCTCCACTGTCTACAACAGGAACGTGCTTCCCATTGTCCACCACGTGGACATCCTTTCGCTGTCCACAGAAAGGACTTCATTCACACTGTTTACCACAGGGATGTCTTCCTAACTGTACACCACACAAATATGTTCCCAAGTGTTCACTACAGAAACATCCATCCCACTGTACACAACAGGGACATACTCCCCACCGTCCTCCACAAGGACGTCCATCCCACTGTCCACAACAGAAAAGTCATACCCATTGTCCATCACAGGGACATCCTCCCACATGTCTACCCAAAGGAGTTCCTCCCCCACAGTCCACCACAGGGACGTCCGTCCACTGTCCACTGTAGGGACATCCTTCCCTCTGTCCACAACACAGACATCTTCCCCACTGTCCACCACATGGATGTCCTTCCCACTGTCCACCACAGGGACTTCCTACACCACAGTCTACCAGAGTATGGTCCTCCCACCTGTCCACCACAAGGACATCCTAATGTGCACAACAGGGATGTCCTCACCACTGTGCACCATAGGGACATAATTTGCATTGTACTTCAAAGGGATGTCTTTCCCACTGTCTACCAAAGTGAGGTCCTCCCTGCTGTCCATCACAGAGGCATCCTTACCAATGTCCATCACAGGGTCTTCCTCACCAGTGTCCACCACAGGGATTTCTTTCCCACTGTCCATCACAGGGACATCCTTCAAACTTCAAACAAGAGTGTCATCCTTCCCATTGTCTCCCACAGGGACATCCTTCCCACTGTCCACCATAGAGAGGTCCAACCCACTATCCACCACAAGGACGTCATACCCACTATCCACCAAAGGAATGTCCTTCCCACAGTTCTCCACAGGGACATTCTTCCAACTGTCCACCACACAGACATCCTCCCCACTGTCCATCACATGGATGTCCTCACGACTGTCTACCATAGGGATATCCTTCCCACTGTCCATCAAACGGACATCCTTCCCACTGTCCACCACAGGGACCTCCTCCAAACTGTCCAACACAGTGACATCCTTCCCTCGTCTATCACAGAGACGTAAACCCCACTGTCCAACAAAGGGCTGTTTCCCCACTCTCCACCACAGGGTTGTCCTCATCAATATCCACCACTGGCGTGTTCTTTCCCACTGTTCAAGACAGGGACATCCTCCCTACTGTGCACCACAGGAACAATCTCCTGTTCACAACAGGGATGTCCTCACGACTGTGCAACACAGGGACATCTTCCAGTGCACACCAGGATTGTCCTCACCACTGTCCAGCCCAGAGATCTCCTCTGCAACCTCAACAACAGAGAAATCCTTCCTACAGTCCACCAAAGAGACATTCCCCTGTGCACCACAGAAATGTTCTCACCACAGTTCACCACAGAGATGTCCATCCCTCTGTCCACCACAGGGACATCCTTTCCACTGTCCACCACAGGGATGTCATTCCCACTGTCCACAACAAGGATGACCTTCCCACTGTCCAAAACAGAAATATCCTCCCCACTGCCCACAACTGTGATGTCCTTCCCACAGTCCACCACGAAGACATTTTAACTATTGCCCTCCACAAGGACATCCTTCCCACTGTCTACCACAGGGATGTCCTTCCCACTGTCCACCAAAGAGACGTCCTTCTCAATGTCCACCAAAGTTACAACTTTCAACTGTCCACCACAGAGACATCCTCCCCATTGACCACCACAGGGACATCTTCCCCACTGACCACCACAAGGGCGTTCTTCATAAAGTCCACCATAGAGAAGTCCTCCTTGTTGTCCACCAAAGGCACATCCTTTTCACTGTCCAACACGGGGACATCCTCAAAATTGTCCACCAGTATGACATCCTTTTCACTGTTCACCACTGGGACATCCTACCCACTTTGCCCAACAGGGATATTTTCCTGTGCACAACAGGGATATCCTCACCACTGTGCACCACAGGGACATCCTTCTTTGCACACCAGGGATGTCAGCAACACTCTCCACCCCAGAGATGTCCTCTGCACTCCCCACGACAGGGCATCCTCCCCACTATCCACCAAAGAAACGTCTTTCCCACTATCATCACAGAGATGTCATCCCAAAAGTCCAACACAGAAAAGTCGTCTTCACTGTTCACCACAGGGATTTCCTAACCACTGTCCAACAGAGGAATATCCTTCCCACTGTTCACCAAAAGGAGGTCCTTCGCAATATCGACAACAGGGACTTCCTTCCCACTATCCCCAACATAAATGTTCTTCCCACTGTCCACCAGAGTGTGTTTCTCTCTATTGTCCACCACAGAGATGTACTTTCCACTCTCCACCAAAGGGACGTTTTCCTTTGCACCAGAGAACCTTCCTCACCACTGTCCAGCACAGAAACATCCTCACCGCTGTCCACCACTGTGACATTCTTTTCACTTTCCACCATGAGGAGGTCCTCACCACTGTCCACCACAGAAACCTCCTTTCCACTGTTCACCACAGGGATATCCTTCCCAATATCCACGACAGGGAAGTCCTCACCACTGTCCACAACAGGGATGTCCTTTCCACTGTCCACCACAGAGAGGTCCTCCCTGCTGTCCACCACCGGGACGTCCTTCATACTGTCCACCACAGTAACGTCCTCTCAGTTGTCCAAACCTTAAACGTCCTCCCCACTTTCCAACACAGGGATGTCCTACTTACTGTCCACCACAGGGAGAACCTCCCCCCCCCACTGTCTACAACAGGGATGTCCTACCCATTTTCCACCACATAGACATGCTTTTGCTGTTCACAAAAAGGACCTCCTTCCCACTGTTTACTACAGGGACGTCTTCCTACCTGTACATCACACAAATATGTTCCCAACTGTCCACTACAGAAACATCCATCCCACTGTACACAACAGGGACATATTCCCCACAGTCCTCCATAAGGATGTCCATCCCACTGTCCACAACAGAAAGGTTTTACCCACTGTCCATCACAGGGACATCCTCCCAACTCTCCACCCCAAGGAGTTCCTCCCCCACAGTCCACCACAGGGACGTCCTTCCCACTGTCCACCAAAGAAACACCCTTCCCACTGTCCACAACAGAGACATCTTCCCCACTGTCCACCATATGAACATCCTTTCCACTGTCCACAATAGGGACGTCCTATTCCACAGTCCACCAGATTGTTTTCCTCCCCACTGTCCATCACAAGGCATCCTCCTGTGCACAAGAGGGATGTCCTCACCACTGTGCACCACAGGGACATACTTTGAATTTTCGACCACAGGGAAGTCCTTCCCACTGTCCACCAAAGTGAGGTCCTCCCTGCTGTCCACCACAGGGGCATCCTTACCACTGTCCACCACAGATTCATCCTCACCACTGTCCAACACAGGGATGTTTTCTGCATGGTCCAACACAGGAGCATCCTCACCAATGTCCACCACAGGGACATCCTTCCTACTGTCCACCAGAGGGAGGTCCTCCCCCATTGTCCACAACATGGATGTCCTTCCCACTGTAAAACAAAAAAAAGTCCTTCCCACAGTCCACCACAGGGACATCCTTCCAACTGTCGACTACATGGACATCCACCTGACTATCCACCACAGGCAGGTCCTCCCCACCGTCCACCATAGGGAGGTCCTCCACATAGTCTACCACACAGATGTCTGCCACAGTGTAATTCACAAGGATGTCCTCCTCAGTGTGCACTACAGTGAAGTACTCACCACTCTAAACCACAGGCATGTCCTTCCCACTGACCACCTCCATTGCTACCTCCCCTCTTTCTATCACAGGGACATCCTACCCACTGTCCACCACAGAACGGTTCTCCCTGCTGTCCAAAACTGGGACATCCTTACCACTATTTACCACAGGGTCGTCCTCACCAATGTCCACCACAGGGAAATCCTTCCCACTGTTCACCACAGGAACATCCTTTCCACTATGCAGTGCAGGGATATTCTTCTGTCCATGACAGAAATGTTCTAACCACTGTCCATCACAAAGAAGTTTTCTGAACTCTCCACTCCTGGGAAATCCTTCCCACTGTCCACCAAATAGATGTTTTCTTGTACACTACAAGAACGTCCTCCCCACTGTCCACAAGGCCATCATCCCCACTGTCCACCACAGTGAAATTCTCTCACCAATGTCTACTACAGAGATGTCCTTCCCACAGTCCACCACAGAAATTTCCTCCCAACTGTAAAACACAGGGACATCCTACTCACTATGCACCAAAGAGACATACTCCTGTGCACAACAGAGATGTCCTCATGACTGTGCACCACAGGGACATCTTCCGGTGCACACCATAGATGTCCTCACCACTGTCCATTCCAGAGATGTACTCTGCACTCTCCAAAACAGGGAATCCTTCCCACAGTCCACCAAAATATCATTTTCCTGTGCACCTCAGAAATGTCCTCACCACTGTCCACCACAGAAACGTTCTCCCCACTGCCCACCGCAGGGACGTCCTTCTTACTGTCCTCCACAGGGAGAACCTCCCCACTGTCTACAACAGGGACGTCCTTCCCATTATCCGCCACATGGACATCCTTTTACTGTCCATAAAAAGTACGTCCTTCCCACTTTTTACCACAGGGTTGTTGTCCTAACGGTCCACCACACAAATATTGTACCAACTGTTCACTACAGAAACATCCATCCCACTCTACACAACAGGGACATACTCCCCACTGTTCTCCACAAGGATGTCCATTCAACTGTCCACAACAGAAAGTTCCTACCCACAGTCTACCACAGGGACATCCTCCCAACTGTCTACCCCAAGGAGTTCCTCCCCACAGTCCACCACATGGACGTCCTTCCCACTGTACACCAAAGGGACAGTCTTCCCACAGTTCACAACATGGATAATTTCCCCACAGTCCACCACATGGACGTCTTTCCCACTGTCCACCACAGGGATGTCCTACCTCACTGTCCACCACAAGGACATCCTCCTGTGCACAACAGGTATGTCCTCACCACTGTGCATCACAGAGACATACATTGCATTGTCCACCACAGGGACGCCCTTCCACTGTCCACTAAAGTGAGGTTCTCCTTGCTGTCCAGCACAGTGGCATACTTACCACTGTCCACCACAGGGTCGTCCTCACCACTGTCGACCACAGGGATGTCCTCCTCATTGTATAAAATAGGGAAGTACTCTCCACTGTACACCTCAGGGATGTCCTCTTTACTTACCACCACAGAAACTTTCTCACCAGTGTCCACCAGAGGAAAATCCTCAAAATGTCCATGAGAGGACGTCCTCCCCACTCCCCACCACAGAAAAATCTTCCCCACTGTCTACTAAGGGACCTCCTTCCCACTGTCCACCACAGGGAGGTCCTCTCCACTCTCCACCACAGGCATGTCTACCACACTGTCCACCACAGGAAGTTCCTCTCCACTGTCCAAAACAAAAACATCCTATCCACTGTCCACCACATAAAAGTCCTCATCACTGTCCATCACTGGGATATTATTCCCAATGTCAACCACAAAGAGGTCCTCCCTGTTGTCTACCACAGTGACGTCCTTCCCACTTTCCACAACAGTAATGTCCTCCCCACTGTCAAAAACAGGGATGTCCTTCCCACTGTACACCACAGGGAGGTCCTTCCCACTGTACACCATAGGAATATCTTCCTGTGCACAGCAAAGATGTCCTTAATACTGTCTACCCCAGAGATGTCCTCCACACACTCCATGGAATGGACATCATTCCCAATGTTCACCAAAGGGATATCCTTCCCACTGTCCACAACACAGACATCTTCCACACTGTCCACCACAGGGACGTCCAACCATACAGTCCACCAGAATGTGGTCCTCCCCACTGTTCACCACAAGGACATCCTCCTGTGCACCTCAGGGATGTCATCACCACTGTGTACCAAAAGACATAGTTTGCATTGTCCAACACAGGGACTTCATTCCCACTGTCCACCACAGTGAGGTACTCCCTGCTGTCCACCACAGGGTCATCCTTACCACTGTCCACCACAGGGTCGTCCTCACCACTGTCCACCACAGGGATGTTTTTCCCACTGTCCACCACAGCGAGGTCCTCCCTGCTCTCCACCACAGGGACAGTATTCCCAGTGTCCACCATAGAATGTCATTCCACTGTCCACCACACATACATCCTCTCCACTGTCAACCAGAGGGACGTCCTTCACATTGTACACCACAGAGATGTACTTTTCGCTGTCCACCACAGGGACATTCTTCCCACTGTCCACCACAGAGATGTCCTCCCTACTGTCCACCACAAGGATATCCTCTTCACTTTAAACATGGATGTCCTCGTCACTGTCCACAACAGGGATGTTCTACAAACTGTCCATGACAGGGAGGTCCTCCCCACTGTCCACCATAGGGACGTACACCCCTTGTCCACAACATGGACATCCTTCCACTGTTCACAACAAAGACATTATTCCCACAGTTTAGCACAGGGATATTCTCCCAACTGTCCACTACAGGGACGTTCTACACACTGTTCACTACAGGGAGGTCCACCCAACTGTCTACAACAGGGATGTCCTTCCTATTATTTACACCAGAAAGGTCGCACCGCTGTCCACAAAGATCACGTCCTTCCCACTGTCCACCTCAGTGATACCCTCTCCTCAGATCATAACAGGGATGTCCTTCCCACTGTCCCCCAAAAAGCGGTCCTCCCCACTGTCCACAAGAGGCACACACTTCCCACTGTCCACCACAAAGAGGTCTTTCCCAATGTCCAAGACAGGGACGTCCTTCCCACTGTCCACCACAGGGAAATCCTATCTACTGTCCACCACAAGAATGTCTTTCCACTGTCCAACACATTGACGTCCTCTGCACTGTCCACAACAAACATGTATATCCCACTGTCCACCACAGAAACATCCTCTCCACTGTCCACCCCAGGAAGGTCCTCCCAACTGTCCACCACAGAAACGTCCTTTCCACTGTTCAGCAAAGATATGTCCTTCCCACTATCCACCACAGGGACATCCTCCTGTCTACCACAAAGACATCCTTACCACTGTGCAAAATATGGTTGTCCTCACCAATATCCACTACAGGGATGTCCTCACCACTCTCCACAACATGAATATCCTCCACACAGAAAACCACAGGGACATCCTACACATTGTCCACAACAGGGAGGTCTTCCCCACTGTCCACAACAGGAACATCCTTCTGCTTCTCCACCACAGTGATGTCCTCCCACTGTACACCTCAGGGACATCCTCCTGTGCACAACAGGGATGTTCTTACCACTGTAAACCACAGAGATGTCCTCTGCACTCACCACTACAAGGACATCCTTCTCACTGTCCACCAAAGAGACATTCTCTTGTGCACCACAGGAACGTTGTCCTTATTGTCTACAAGGCCGTCATCTGCACTGTCCACCACAGTGAAATCCACTCAACTCTCCACCTCAGTGACATCCTCCCAACTGTCCACAACAGGGATGTCCTCCCAACTATCAAACCCAGTGAAGTCCTTCATACTGTAAACAAAAGGGACATCCTCCCCACTGGGCACAACATGGTGGACAGTGGTTAGGGATGTCCTAACCACTGTCCACCACAGAGATGTCCTCCGCACTCTCCACCATATGGACATCCTTCTGACTATGCACCACAAGGACATTCTCCAGTGCACCACAGTAACATTCTCCCCACTGTCCACCACAGTGAAATCCTCCCCACTGTCCACCACAGGGATGTACTCCCCACTGTCTACAACAGGGATGTCCTTCCCACAATTCAAAACTGAAAGGTCCTCCCTGCTGTCCACCACAGGGACCTCTTTCCCTCTGTCCACCTCAGTAATATACTCTCCTCAGACTATAAGAGGGATGTCCTTACCACTTTCCACCACAATGGAAGTCCTCCACATTGTCCACAAGAGGGTCATCCTTCCCACCGTCCACCAAAAGGTCTTTCCCAATGTCCATAACAGGGACGTCCTTACCATAGTCCACACAATATATGTCCTTCCATTGTCCACCACAGAGACCTCCTTCTCACTCTCCACCACACGGAAGTCCTCTCTACTGTCCACCACAGGGATGTCCTTTCCACTGTTCACCACAGGGATGACCTCCGCACTGTCCACAATAAGCATGTCCTTTTCACTCTCCACCACAGGGACCTCCTTCCCACTGTCCATCACAGGGATGTCCTCTCTACTCTCCACCACAGGGATGTCCTTTCCACTGTCCAACAGAAGGATGTCCACCACACTGTCCACAAAAGTCATGACCTTCCCACTGTCCACCACAGAAAGGTACACCATTCTGTCCACAACAAGTACATACTTCCTAATGTCCACCTCAATGATATCCTTTACTCTGTCCACCACAGGGATGTTGTTCCCACTGTCCACCACATGGTGGTCCTCCCCACTGTCCACCAAAGGGACATGCTTGCCACTGTAGAACACACAGAGGTCCTTCCTAATGTCCAAAACTAGTAAGTCTTTCCCACAATCCACGACATAAATGTCCTCCACACTTTCCAACACATGGATCTTCTTCCAGCTGTTCACCATAGAATGTTCCTATCTACTGTCCACCACAGGCATGTCTTTAACACTGTCCAAACCTGTGATATCCTCACCACTGTCCACAACAGGGATGTCCTTCCAACTGTCCACTACAGAAATGTCCTCCCTACAGTACACCACATGGATGTCCTTCTCACTCACTACCTAAGTGACAAACATCCCTCTGTCCACAAGAGGGACATTCTTCCCACAGTTCACGACAAGGAGGTCTTTTCCAATGTAAACAACATAGTTGTTCTTCCAAAAGTCCACAACATAAATGTCTTCCAACTGTCCACAACAGTGACCTAATTTCCACTGTCCACCACAGGGAGGTCCTCTCTACTGTCCATCAAAGTGATATCCTTTCACTGTCCACCACATGGACATTCACCCTCTGTCCACAACAGGGATGTTCTTTCCACTGTCAACCACAGGGATGTCCTACCAACTGTCTACCACAGGTAGGTCCTCTCCACTGTCCACCACAAAGATGTCATTTCAACTGTTCTCCACAGAAATTTTCTCCCTGTTGTCCACCAAAGGAACATCCTCCCCACTGCCCACCACAGGGACATCCTCCAAATTTTCCACCACAGTGACATCCTTTTCACTGTGCACCACAGGGACATCCTACTTGGCACACCAGTTATGTCAGAAACACTCTCCACCCCATAGATGTCCTCTGCACACTCCATGACAGGGACATCCTCCCCACTATCCACCAAAGCAACATCTTTCGCACAATTCACCAAAGGGATGCCATCCCAAATGCCCAAAACAGAAAAGTCCTCTTCATTGTCCACCACAGGGATGTCCTTCTGCCTGTCCACCACAGCGATGTCCTCCCCACTGTCCACCAGAGGGATATTCTTCCCACTGTTCACCACAAAAAGGTCCTTCCCAATATCGAAAACAGTTACTTCCTTCCCACTCTCCACAACATAAATGTTCTTCCCATTGTCCACCACAGTGTGTTTCTCTCTACTGTCCACCACAGAGATGTACTTTCCAATGTCCACCAAAGAGACATTTTCTTTTGCACCAGAGAAACTTCCTAACCATTGTCAACCTCAGAAACGTCCACACCACTGTCCATCACTGTGACATCCTTTCCACTTTAAACCATGAGGAGGTCCTCTCCAATGTTTACCACAGAAACATCCTTTCCACTGTTCACCACAGGGAAATCCATCCCAATATCCACGACAGGGAGGTCCTCACCACTGTCCACGACAGGGACGTCCTTTCCACTGTCCATCACAGAAGCATCCTCATCACTGTCTATCACAGTGACATCTTTACCACTGTCCACCACAGAGAGTTCCTCCCTGCTGTGCACCACAGGGACATCCTTCACACTGTCCACCACAGTAACGTCCTCTCAGAGTCCAAAAGAGAAACATCCCCCCCACTTTCCAACATAGGAACGTCCTACTTACTGTCCACCACAGGGAGAACCTCCCCACTGTCTACAACAGGGGCGTCTTTCCCATTGTCCACCACATGGACATCCTTTCGCAGTCCACAAAAAGGACTTCCTTCCCATTGTTTACCACAGGGATGTCTTCCTAACTGTCCACCACACAAATATGTTCCCAAATGTCCAATACAGAAACATCCATCCCACTGTACACAACAGGGACGTACTCCCCACTGTCCTCCACAAGGATGTCCATCCAACTGTCCACAACACAAAGGTCCTACCCACTTTCCACCACAGGGACACCCTCCAACTGTCCACCCAAAAGAGTTTCTCCCCCACAGTCCACCACAGGGACGTCCTTTCCACTGCCCACCAAAGGGACATCCTTCCCATTGTCCACAACAAGGACATCTTCCAGACTGTCCACCACATGGACATCCTTCCCATTGTCCACCACAGGGACATCCTACCCCACAGTCCACCAGAATGTGATCCTCCCCACTGTCCATCACAAGTAAATCCTCTAGTGCACAACAGGGATGTCCTCACCACTGTGCACCACAGGGACATACTTTTCATTGTCCACCACAGGGACATCATTCCCACTGTCCACAAAAGTGAGGTCCTCCCTGCTGTCCTCGACAGGGCCATCTTTACCACTGTCCAACACAGGGTCGTCCTCACCACTGTCCACCACAGGGATGTCCTTCCCACTGTTCACCAGAGGGACATCTTCCCCAATGTGCACAAAAGGGACATCCTTTTACTGTCAACAACAGGGATATCATTCCCACTGTACACCTCAGAGAGGTCCTCCCTGCTATTCAACACAGAAACAGTCTTCCCATTGTCCACCATAGAACGTCCTTTCCACTGTCCACCACAAGTACATCCTCTCCACTGTTCACCAGAGGGATGTCCATCCCACTGTACACCACAGAGAGGTCCTTTTCGCAGTCCACCACAGGGACATTCTTCCCAATGTCCACCACAGAGATGTCCTCCCCACTTAAAACAGGGATGTCCTCCACACTGTCCACCACAGAGACATCCTACTCATGTCCACCACAGGGAGGTCCTCCTCACTTTCCACCATAGGGATGTACTCTCCTTGTCCACAACATGGACATCCTTCCATTGTCCACAAAAGGTCATTATTCAAACAGTTTACCAGAGGGATGTCCCACTGACTGTCCACCACAGGGATGTCCTCCCCACTGTCCACAACAGAAAAGTCCTACCCCTCTCCACCACAGGTACGTCCTTTCCACAGTCCACTAAACAGATGTCCTTCCCACTGTCCAGCCCAGGGACATCCTCTTGCGTACTACAAGGACATCCTTACCACTGTCCACAACATGGTTTTGTCCTCAACAATATGCCCTACAGGTAAGTCCTCACCGCCGCAATCCACCACATGAATATCCTCTGCACTGTAAACCACTGGGACATCCTACCCACTGTCCACCACAGGGAGGTCCTCTCTTCTGTCCACAACAGGGACATCCTTCTGCCTGTCTACTACAGTGATGTCCTCCCCACTGTCCTCCAAAGGGACATCCTTCCAACTGTTGACCACAAGGATGTCATTTCAATGGTCCACCATAGGGAAGTCCTCTTCACTGTCCACCAAAGGCATTTCCTTCCCACTGTACACCACAAGGACATCCTCCTTTCAAAACAGGAATTTTCTTACCACTGTCCACCCCAGAGATGTCTTCTGCACTCCCCACTACAAGGACATCCTTCTCACTGTATACCAAAGAGACATTCTCTTGTGTACCACAGGAGCTTTGTCCTTACTGTCCACAAGTCCGTCATCTCCACTATTCACCACAGTGAAATCCATTCAACCCTCCAACACAGGGACATCCTCCCAACTGTCCACAACACGGATGTCCTCCCAATATCAAACACAGCAAAGTCCTTCCCACTGTAAACAACAGGGACATCCTCCAAACTGTGCACCACAGGGTAATTCTCCTGTGCACAATAGAGATGTCCTGACCACTTTCCACCATATGGACATACTTCCAACTATGCACCACAGGGACATTCTCAAGTGCACCACAGTAACATCCTCCCCAGTATACATCACAGTGAAATACTCCCCACTGTCCACAACTGGGATGTCCTCCCCACTGTCTACAACAGGGATGTCCTTCCCACTATTCACAACAGAAAAGTCCTCCCCGATGTCCACCAAGAGGACGTCCTTTCCACTGTCCACCTCAGTAATATCTTCTCAAATCATAAAAGGATGTCCTTCCCACTGTCCACCACAAGGAGGTCCTCCCCACTGTCCACCAGAGGCACACCCTGCCCACTGTCCACCACAACGTGTTCTTTCTCAATGTCCACAACAAGGACATCCTTCCCACTGTCCAGAACATATATGTCCTTCCCTCTATCCACCAGAGGGACCACCTTCCAATGTCCACCACAGGGAAGTCCTCTCTACTGTCCACCACAGGGATGTCCTTTCCACTGTTCACAACAGGGATGTCCTCCAAACTGTCCACAACAAACATGCACATCCCACTGTCCACCAGAATAACGTCCTCACCACTGTCCACCACAAGAAGGTCCTCCCAACTTTCCACAACGTCCTTTCCAATGTTCACCAAAGAGATGTCCTTCACACTGTCCAACACATGTACATCCTCCTGTGTACCACAAGGACATCCTTTCCACTGTCCACCACAGGGAGTTCCTCCACATTGTCCACAACAGGAACATCCTTCTGCCTGTCCACCACAGTGATGTCCTCCACACTGTACACCTCAGGGACATTCTCCTGTGCACAACAGGCATGTTCTTACCACTGTACACCCCAGACATGTCCTCTGCACTCGCCACTACAAGGACATCCTTCTCACTGTCCACCAAAGAGACATTCTCTTGTGCACAAAAGGAACTTTGTTCTTACTGTTTACAGGGCCATCATCTGCACTGTCCACCACAGTGAAATCCTCTCAACTTTCCACCACAGTGACATCCTCCCAACTGTCCACAACAGCGTTGTCCTCCCAACTATCAAACACAGTGAAGTCCTTCCCACTGTAAACAACAGGGACATCCTCTCCACTGGGCACAATAGGAATGTCCTAACCACTGTCCACCACAGAGATTTCCTCCACACTCTCCACCATATGGACATCCTTCTGGTTGTGCACCACAAGGTCATTCTCAAGTGCACCGCAGTAACATTTTCCCCACTGTCCACCACAGTGAAATCCTCCCCACTGCCTACCACAGTGGTGTCCTCCCCACTGTTCACCACAGGGATGTCCTCTCCTCTGTCTACAGCAGTGATGTCCTTACCACAATTCAAAACTGAAAGGTGCTCCCTGCTGTCCACAACAGGGATGTCCTTCCCTCTGTCCACCTCAGTGATATCCTCCCCCAGACTATATCAGTCCACTAAATAGATGTCCTTCCCACTGTCCATCACAGGAACATCCTCCTGTGTATTACAAGGACATCCTTACCACTGTCTACAACATGGTTGTTCTCAACAATATGCACTACAGGGAAGTCCTCACCGCAGTCCAACACATGAATACATATTGTCCGCACAATAAACCACAGGGACATCCTACCCACTGTCCACCACAGGGAGGTCGTCCCCTCTGTCCACCACACTTTCTACCACAGGGACGTCCTCCCCACTGTCCACAAGAGGGTCATCCATCCCACTGTCCACCAAAAGGTTTTTTTCAATGTCCAAAGCAGGGATGTCCTTCCCACAGTCCACACCACATATGTCCTTCCAGTGTCCACCACAAGGACTTTCCTCCCACTGTCCACAACAGGTAAGTCCTCTCTACTGTTCACAACAGGGATGTCCTCCGCACTGTCCACAACAGGCATGCCCTATTCAGTCTCCACCACAGGGACATCCTTCCCACTGTCCACCACAAGGATGTCCTTTACACTGTCAACCACAGGGATGTCCTTTCGCCCTGTCCACAACAGGCATGTCCTTCCCAATGTCCACCACAGAAAGGTACACCCTGCTCTCCACAACAGGAATGTACTTCCTTATGTCCACCGCAATGATGTCCTTTCCTCTGTCTACCACAGGGACGTCCTTTCCATTGTCCACCACATTGTGATCCTCCCCACTCTCCACCAGAGGGACATGCTAGCCAGTGTTCAACACATGGAGGTCCTTTTCAATATCCACAACATGTATGTCCTTACCACAATCCACCACATAATTGTTCTTCCCATTCTCCACCACAGGGACCTTCTTCCTACTGTTCACCACAGAGAGGTCCTCTCTCCTATCCACCACAGGGATGTCCTTCCCACTGTTCACCTAAGTGACATCCTCACCTCTGTCCACAAGAGGGAAATTTTTCCCACAGTTCACCACATGAAAGTCTTTCCCAATTTCCACAACAGAGATGTTCTTGCCACAGTCCACAACATAAATATCCTTCCCACTCTCCACCACAGGGACCTCCTTCTCACTGTCCACCACAGGGAGGTCCTCTCTACTGTGCATCAAAGTGATGTCCTTCCCGCTGTCCATCACAGGAACATCCTCCTGTGTACTACAAGGATATGCTTACCACTGTCCACAACATGGTTGTTCTCAACAATATGCACTACAGGGAAGTCCTCACTGCAGTTCAACACACGAATATATATCGTTCGCACAGTAAACCACAAGGTCATCCTACACATTGTCCATCACAGGGACAACCTTCTGCCTGTCCACCACAGTGATGTCCTCCCCAATGTCCTCCAAAGGCATGTCCTTCCCACTGTCGACCACAAGGGTGTCATTTCAACGGTCCACCACAGGGAAATCCTCTTCACTTTCTACCACAGGTATGTCCTTCGCACTGTACACCACAGGGACATCCTCCTGTGCACAACAGGTATGTTCTTACCACTGTACAACCCAGAGATGTTTTCTGCACTCCCCACTACAAGGACATCCTTCTCACTGTCCACCAAAGAAATATTCTCTTGTGAACCACAGAAGCGTTGTCCTTACTGTCCACAAGGCCATCATCCACACTGATCACCACAGTAAAATGCATTCAACTCTCCAACACAGGGACATCCTCACAACTATCCACAACATGGATGTCCTCCCAACTATAAAACACAGCAAAGTCCTTCCCACTGTAAACAACAGGGACATCCTCCCCACTGTGCACCACAGGGAAATCCTCCTGTGCACAACAGGGATGTCCTAACCACTCTCCACCACAAACATGTCCTCCGCACTCTCCAACATATGGACATTCTTCCATCTATGCACCACAGGGGCATTCTCCAGTGCACCGTGGTAACATCCTCCTCATATCCATCACAGTGAAATCCTCCCCACTGTCCACCACCAGGATGTCCTCCCTACTGTCTACAACACGGATATCCTTCCCACTATTCACACCAAAAAGGTCCTCCCCATGGTCCACCAAGAGGACGTCATTCCCACTGTCCACCTCAGTGATTTCCTCTCCTCAGATCATAACAGGGATGTCCTTCTCACTGTCCACCACAAGAAGGTCCTCCCCACTGTCCACCAGAGGCACAACCTTCCCACTGTCTACCACAAAGAGGTCTTTCCCAATGTTCACAACAGGGGCGTCCTTCCCACTGTACACAAAATATATGTCCTTACCATTTCCCACCACAGGGACCTCCTTCCCACTGTCCACCACAGGGAAGTCCTCTCTACTATCCACCAGTGATGTCTTCTGCACTCTCCAAAACAAGGACATCCTTCCCACGGTCCAAAAATTAACATTTTCCTGTGCTCCACAGAAATGTCCTAATGACAGTCCACCACAGGGACGTCCTCATCATTGTCCAGCACATGGATGTCCTTACCACTGTCCACCACAGGGACATCTTCCACACTGTTCACCACAGGGATGTCCTCCCCACTCTCCACAAAAAGACATTCCTCCCACTGTCCACCACAGTGATGTCCTTCCAACTGTTCACCACATGGTGGTACTTTTCAATTGCCACAAAAGGGACATCCTTTTTACTGTCCACAACATAAATATCCTCACACTCCAAAACAGGGACACCCTTCCCACTGTCTACCACAGGGAGGTCCTATCTACTGTCCATCACAGTGTTGTCCTTTCCACTGTCCACCACAGGGATGTCCTCCTCACTCTCTACCACAAGGACATCCTTCCCAGTGTCCACCACAGAAACCACTTACCCACTGACCACCACGGGAACATCCTACACTCTGTCACTCACAGGAACACTCCTCCCCAATGTGCACCACAGAGATATTCTCACCAATATCCAACACAGAGTTGTCCTCAGCACTCTTCACCACAGGGTCATCTTTCCCCCATTAACCACAAAGACATAAACGCCACTGTCCACCACAGAGATGTTTCCACACTGTCCACAACAGGGGCGACCTTACCAATGTTCACCACAGGGGTGTTCTTTCCCATTGTTCAAAACAGGAAAATCCTCCCCACTGTGCACCACAGGGACATCCTCCTGTGCACAACAGGGTCGTACTTATGACTGCGCCACAGGGACATCTTTCAGTGCACAACAGGGACGTCTTCACCACTGTCCACCCCAGAGATGTCCTCTGCACTCTACAAAACAGGGACATCCTTCCCATGGTCCACAAAAATGACATTCTCCAGTGCACCACAGAAACGTCCTCACCACTGTTTATTACATCGATGACCTCCCCACTGTCCAGCACAGGGACATCCTCCCCACTGTCCACAACAAGGATGTCCTTCCCACTTTCCACCACAGGGACGTTCTTCCAACTGTCCACCACATGGACATCCTCCCCACTGTCCATCACATAGACATCCTCACCACTGTCTACCACAGGGATGTCCTTCCCACTGTCCATCAAGGGACGTCCTTCCAATTGTTCAACACAGGGACATCTCCAAATTGAAAACCACAGTGACATCATTCCCCAGTCTACCACAGAGATGTAATCACCACTGTCAACCACAGGGATGTTTCCCCACTCTCCAGCACAAGGTTGTCCTCACCAATGTCCACCACTGGGGAGTTCATTCCCAGTGTTCAAAACATGAACATCCTCCCTACTGTGCAGCACAGTAACATCCTCCTGTGCACAACAGGGTCATTCTCATGACTGTGCACCACAGGAACATCTTCCAGTACACACCAGAGACACCTTCACCACTGTCCACCTCAGAGATGTCCTTTGCACTCTCCAAAACAGGAACATCCTTCCCATGGTCCACCAAAGGGATGTTATCCAGTGCACCACAGAAAGGTCCTCACCACTGTTCACCATAGGGATGTCATCCCCACTGTCTATCACAGGGACATCCTTCCCACTTTCCACAACAGGGTCGTCCTTCCCATTGTTCACCATGGGGACATCCTTCCCACTGACCACCATAGAGAGGTCCAACCTACTGTCCACCACAGAAACATCACACCCACTGTCCACCAAAGGGATGTCCTTACCACAGTCCACCACAGAAACATTCTTCCAAGTGTCCACCACATGGATATCCTCCCCACTGTCCATCACATGTACGTCCTTACCACTGTCTACCACAGGGATGTCCTTTCCACTGTCCATCAAAGGGACGTCCTTCCCACTGTCCACCAGAAGGACATCCTAAAAATTGTCCACCACAGTGACATTTTCCCTTGTCTACCAGAGAGATGTAAACCACACTGTCCACCACAGGGATGTTCCCCCACTATCCACCACTGGGGTGTTCTATCCCACTGTTCAAGACAGGGACATCCTCTCTACTGTGCACCACAGGAACAATCTCCTATTCACACCAGGGACTTCCTCACGACTTTGCACCACAGAAACATCTTCCAGTGCACAGCAGGAACGTCCTAACCACTGTCCACCCAAAAGATGTCCTCTGCACTCTCCACAACAGGGAAATCCTTCCTACGGTCCAACATAGAGATGTTTCCCTGTGCACCAAAGAAACGTTCTCACCACTGTTACCCACAGGGATGTCCACACCACTGTCTACCACAGGGACGTCCTTCCCACTATTCACAAGGACATCCTTCTTACTGTACACAACAGGGATATCCTTCCCACTGTCCACCACAGGGATGTCCTTCCCAATGTCCACAACAGGGATGTCCTTCCCACTGACCACAGCAGGGATATCCTTCCCATTGTCCACCACAGGGACATTCTTCCCACTGTCCACAACAGGGATGTCCTTCCCACTGTCCACCATGAAGATGTTCTACCCACTGCACTCCACAGGGACATCCTACCCACTGTCTACCACAGGGATGTCCTTCCAACTGTCCATCAAAGGGACATCCATCCCACTGTCCACCAAAGGTACATCTTTCAACTGTCCACCTCAGTGACGTCCTCTCCTCTCTCCACAACAGGGGCATCCTTCTAATTGTCCACCACAGGGAGTTTTTCCCCAATGTCCTCCAGAGGGACATCCTTTCCACTGTTCACCACAATAAGGTCTTTCCCAATGTCCACAGCAGGGACGTCCTTCCCACAGTCCACAACATATATGTCTTTCAAATATCTACCACAGGGACCTTTTTCTCACTGTCCACCACAGGGAATTCCTCTCTAATGTCCACCACAGGTTTGTTCTTTTCACTGTCCACCACAGGGATGTCTTCCGCCCCGTCCACAACAGGCATGTCCTTTCCATGGTCCAACACAGGGAACTCTTTCCCACTGACCACCACAGGGAGTCCTCTCTACGGTCCACCACAGGGATGTCCTTTCCACTGTCCACAAAAGGGATGTCCTCTACACTGTCCACAAGAGGCACGTCCTTCCCAATGTCCACCACAGAAAAGTACACCCTGCTGTCCACAACAGGAACGTAATTCCCAATGTCCACTAAATGATGTCCTCTCCTATGTCCACCAGGGAGATGTCCTTCCCACTGTCTACCACATGGTGTTTCTCCCACTGTCCATGAGAGGGATATGCTCCATGATATGGACGTCCTTCTCACTGTACACAACAGGGATATCCTTCCCACTGTCCACCACAGAGATGTCCTTCCCAATATCCACAACAAGGAGGTCCTCACCACAGTCCACCACAGAATTATCCACCTCACTATCACAGGAATGTCCACCAGAGGGATGTCCTACTTACTGTCCACCACAGGGAGAACCTCCCCACTGTCTACAACAGGGACATCTTTCTCATTTTCCACCACATGGACATCCTTTCACTGTCAGCAAAAAGGACTCCCTTTCCACTGTTTACCACAGGGACATCTTCCTAACTGTCCACCACACAAATATGTTCCCAACGGTCCACAATAGAAAGTTCCTACCAACTGTCCACCACAGGAACATCCTACCTACTGTCCACCACAGGGAGGTCCTCCCGTCTATGCTCCACAGGGACACTCTTCTGCCTGTCCTCCACAGTGATGTCCTCCCCACTGTCCTCCAAAGGGATGTCCTTCCCACTGTCCACCACAAGAACATCATTTCAACCATCCACCACAGGGAAATCCTCTTCACTGTCCACCACAGTGATGTACTTCCCACTGTACACCATAGGGACATTCTCATGTGCACAACAGGGATGTTCTTACCACTGTACACCCAAGAAATGTCTTCTGCACTCCCCACTACAAGAACATTCTTCTCACTGTCCACCAAATAGACGTTTTTTGTGCACCACAGGAGCATTGTCCTTACTGTCCCCAAAGCCATCATCTGTACTGTCCACCACAGTGAAATACTCTCAACTCTCCAACACAGGAATATCCTCCCAACTGTCCACAACACAGATGTCCTCCCAACTATCAAACACAGCGAAGTCCTTCCGACTGTAAACAACAGAGACATCCTCCCCACTGGGCAAAACAAGGATGTCCTAACCACTGTGCATCACAGAGATGTCCTCCACACTCTCCACCATATGGACATCCTTCTGACTATGCACCACAAAGACATTCTCCAGTGCACCACAGTAACATCCTCCCCACGGTCCACCACAGTGAAATACTGCACACGGTCAACCACAGGGATGTCCTCCCCACTGTCTACAACAGGGATGTCTTTCTCACAATTCAAAACAGGAAGGTCCTCCCTGCTATCCACCACAGGGATGTCCTTCCCTTTGTCCACCTCAGTGAAATCCTCCCCTCAGACCATAACAGGTATGTCCTTTCTACTTTCCACCACAGGGACGTCCTCCCCAAAGTCCACAAGACGTTCATCCTTCCCACTGTCCACCAAAAGGTTTTCCCCAATGTCCACAACAGGGATGTCCTTCCTACAGTCCACACCATATATGTCGTTCCAATGTCCACCACAGGGACCTTCTTCCCTCTGTCCACTACAGGGAAGTCCTCTCCACTGTCCATCACAGTGATGTCCTTTCCACTATCCACCACAGAGATGTCCACCGCACTGTCCACAACAGGGATGTCCTTCCCACTGTCCAACATAGAATGGTAACACCCTGCTGTCCACAACAGGAAAGTACTTCCTAATGTCCACCTCAACTGTTCACCAGAGGGACATGCTTGCCACTGTAGAACACTCGGAGTTTTTTCCCAATGTACAGAACATGGACATCCTTCCCACAATCCACAACATAAATTTCCTTCCCACTCTGTACCACAGGGACCTTCTTCCCACTGTTCACCACAGACAGTTCCACTCTACTATCCACCACAAGGATGTCCTTACCACGTGGCAACCTCTCTGCTCTCCACCACAGGGACATTCTTCCCACTGTTCACCACAAAGAGTTCATTCCAAATGTCCACATCAGAGACGTCCTTCCCACAGTCCACAACATATAGGTCTTTCCAAAGGCCACCACAGTGAGCTCCTTCTCACTGTCCATCACAGGGAAGTCCTCACTACTGTCCACCACAGGGATGTCTTTTCCACTGTCCACCAAAGGGACATACACGGCACTGTCCAAAAGAGTCATGTCCTTCCCACTGTCCACCACCAAAAGGTACACCCTGCTGTCCACAACAGAAAGTACTTCGCAATGTCCACTAAATAATGTCCTCTCCTATGTCCACCACAGAGATGTCCTTCCCACTGTCCACCACATGGTGTTGCTCCCCACTGTCGAAGAGAGGGGCATGCTTCCCACTGTCCACCACACGGAGGTCCTTCCCAATGTGCACAACATGGACATCCTTCCCAAAATCCACAACATAAATGTCCTCCCCACTGTCCAACACATGGACCTTCTTCACTCTGTTCACTACAGAAAGGTCCTCTCTACTGTCCACCACAGGGATGTCATTACCACTGTCCAAAAGAGTGACATCTTCTACACTGTCCACAACAGGGATGTCCTTCCCACTGTCCACCACAGACAGGTGCTTACCACTGTCCAACACTGGGATGTTTTTCCCACTGTCAAACTAAGTGATGTCCTCCCCTCTGTCCACAGAAGAGACATTCTTCCCACAGTTCCACAAGGAGGTCTTTCCCAATGTCCACTACAGGGACATCCTTTCAACAGTCCACACCATATATGTCCTTCCAATATCCACCATAGGGACCTCCTTTCCACTGTCCACCACAGGGACGTCCTATCTGCTGTCCAACAAAGGGTGTCCTTTCCACTGTTCACCATAGTGATGTCCTCCATACTGTCCACAACAGGCATATCCTTTTTACTCTCTACAACAGGGATCTCCTTCCCAATGTTCACCACAGGCAAGTCCTTTCTACTGTCCACAACAGGCTTGTCCTTCCCACTGTCCACCACAGAAAGGTCCACCCTGCTCTCCACAACAGGAACATACTTACTAATGTCCACCTCAATGATGTCCTTTCCTCTGTCCACTACAGGGACGTCCTTCCCACAGTCCACCACATGGTCATCCCCACTATCCACAAGAGGGACATGCTTGCCACTGTAGAACACACAGAGTTTCTTCCCAATGTCCACAACATGTACATCCTTCCCTTTGTCCACCTCAGTGATATTCTCCTCTCAGATCATAACAGTGATATCCTTCACATTTTCCACCATAGGGACGTCCTCCCCACTGTCCACAAGAGGTTCATCCTTTCAACTGTCAACCAAAAGGTCTTTCCTAGTGTCCACAACAGGGACCTCCTTCCCACTGTCCACCGCATGGAAGTCCTCTCTACTGTCCACCACAGGGATGTCCTTTCCACTGTCTACCAGAGGGATGTCCACTGCACTGTCCAGCAGAGGGACATGCTTGCCACTGTAGAACACACGGAGGTTCTTCCCAATGTCCACAACATGTAGATCCTTCCCAAAATCCACAACATGAATGTCCTTCCCACTCTCCACCACAGGGACATTCTTCCCACTGTTCACCAAAGAGAGTTCCTCTCTACTATCTAACACAGTGATGTCCTTACTATTGTCCACCTAAGGGACAACCTCTACACCATAGGGGTATCCTTCCAACTGTCCACCACAGGGAGTTCCTCCCAAATGTCCACCAGAGTGATATCCTTCCCACAGTTCACTACAAGGATGTCTTTCCCAATGTTCACCACAGGGACCTCCTTCTCACTGTCCACCACAGGAATGTCCTCTCTACTGTCCACCACAGGTATATCCTTTCCACTGTCCACCACAGTGATGTCCTATGCCCTGTCCACAACAGCCATGTCCTTTCTGTGGTCCACCACAGGGACCTCCTTCCCACTGTCCACCACAGGGAAGTCCTCTCTACTGTCCACCAAAGGGATGTCCTTTCCACTCTCCACCAAAGGGACGTCCTCTGCACTGTCCACAAAAGGCATGTCCTTGCACTGTCCACAACAGAAAGGTAAACCCTGATGTCCACAACAGGAAAATAATTCGCAATGTCCACTAAATGACGTCCTCTACTATGTCCAGCACAGACACGTCTTACCCACTGTCCACCACATGGTGTTTCTCCCCACTGTCGAAGAGAGGGGCATGCTTCCCACTGTCCACCACACGGAGGTCCTTCCCAATGTCAACAACATGGAAGTTCTTCCCACAATCCACAACATAAATGTCCTCCCCACTGTCCAACACATGGACTTTCTTACCACTGTTCATCACAGAAAGGTCCTCTCTACTGTCCACCACAGGGATGTCCTTACCATTATCCAAATCAGGGTCATCCTCTCCACTGACAACAACAAAAAGGTACTACCCACTGTCCACCACAGGGACATCCTCCCAACTTTCCATCAAGGAGTTCCTCCCCCACAGTCCACCACAGAGACATCCTTCCCACTGTCCACCAAAGGGACATCCTTCCCACTGTGGACAACACAGACATCTTTTCCACTGTCCACCACAAGGACGTCCTTCCCACTGTCCACCATATTTACATCCTCTGCACAGTCTACAACAAACATGTACATCCCACTGTCCCCCACAGAAACATCCTCTCCACTGTCCACCACAGGAAGGTTCTCCCAACTGTCCAAACCAGGGACGTCCTTCCCACTGTCCACCACAGTGAGGTCCTCTCCACTGTCCACCACAGGCATGTACACCACACTGTCCACCACAGTAAGGTCGTCTACACTGTCCAAAACAAAACATCTAATCCACTGTGCACCACAGAAACGTCCTCATCACTGTCCATATCAGGGACATCTTTCCCACTGTCAACCACAGAGAGGTCCACCCTGCTGTCCACCATAAGATGTCCTTCCCACTGTCCACAACAGTAATGTTCTCCCCACTGTCCAAAACAGGGATGTCCTCCCCACTGTACACCAAAGAGAAGTCCTTTCCACTTTCCACAACAGGGAAGTCCTTCTCACTGTCCACAACAAGAAGTTCCTTCCCACTGTCCACCACAGAGATTTCCTCCCAGCCATCCACAACAGGGACGTCTTTCTCACTGTTTCCCAAAAAAATATCCTTCCTACTGTGCACCACAAGGACATCCTCCTGTGAACAACAGGGATGTCAACACCCTTGTGCACCACAGGAACATCCTTCTGTGCACACCATGGGTGTCCTCACCACTGTTTACCCCAGAGATGTTCTCCGCACTCTCCACGACAGGGACATCATTCCCAATGTCCACCAAAGAGATGTTCTCCTTTGCACCAGAGAAACATCCTCACCACTGTCCACCACAGCGATGTACTCCACACTGTCCACCAAAGAGAAGTCCTCTCCACTGTCCACAATAGTGACGTCCTTCCAAATATCCAACAGAAGGACGTCCTTCCCACTGTCCACCAGAAAGACATCCTTCCAACTGTCTACCACAGGGACATCCTCCCCAGTGTCAACAAAAAAGACGTCCACCCCACTGACCACAACAGGGACGTTTTCCGCATGGTCCAACACAGGGGCGTCCTCACCAATGTCCACCACAGGGAGGTCCTCCCCACTGTCCACAACATGGATGTCCTTCCCACTGTAAACCAAAATAATGTCAATCCCACAGTCCACCACAGGGACATCCTTCCAACTGTCAACTACGTGAACATCCACCCAACTGTCCAACTCAGGGAGATCCTCCCCATCGTCCACCACAGGGATGTCCTCCCCATAGTCCACTGCAAGGATGTCCTCCACAGTGTAATCCACAGTTATGTCCTCCTCAGTGTGCACTACAGTGAAGTACTCACCATTTTATACCACAGGGATATCCTTCTCACTGACCATCTTAGTGACTACCTCCCCTCTTTCCATCACAGGGATATCCTACTCACTGTCCACCACAGAAAGGTTCACCACAGGGAAATCCTTCCCACTATTTAGCACAGGAACATCCTTTCCACTGTGCACCACAGGGACATTCTTCTGTGCATAACAGAAATATTCTTACAACTGTCCATCGCAGAGATGTCCTCGGCACTCTCCACTCCAGGGAAATCCTTCCCACTGTCCACAAAAGAGATGTTTTCTTGTGCACCACAGGAACGTCCTCACCGGTTTCCACAAGACCATCATCACGACTGTCTACCACAGTGAAATTCTCTCACCAATGTCCACCGCAGAGACGTAGTTCCCACAGTCCACCACAGGGATTCCTTCCCAACTGTCAAACACAGGGATGTCCTTCCCACTCTAAACCACAGGGATATCCTCCCCACTGTGAACCCCAGGGACATACTCCATAGACGTCCTCACCACTGTCCACTCCAGAGATGTCCTCTGAACTCTCCAAAACAGGGACATCCTTCCCATGGTCCACCAAAATAACGTTTTCCTGTGTACCACAGAATGTCCTCACCACTGTCCACCACAGGGACATCCTCATCACTGTCCATCATAGGAACATCCTCCACACTGTTCACCACAGTGACGTTTTTCTGCCTGTCCACCACAGGGATGTCCTCCCCATTCTCCACAAAAGGACATCCTTCCCACTGTCCACCACAGGGATGTCATCCCAACCGTCTAACACCGAGAGTTCCTCTTTACTGTGTACCACAGAGATGTCCTTCACACTGCCCACCACAGGGATGTCCTCCCAGCTGTCCACCAGAGGGATATCCTTCCCACTGTTCACCACAAAAAGGTCCTTCTCAATCTCCACAACAGGGACATTCTTCTTACTGTCTACCACAGGGAGGTCCTATCTACTGTCCACCACAGTGGTGTTCTTTCTACTGTCCACCACTTGGACGTCCTCCTCACTGTCCACCACAAGGACATCCTTTCCACTTTCCACCACAGAAACCACCTTCCCACTGTCCACCATGGGAACATCCTACACTCTGTCACCCACAGGGACATCCTACCCAGTGTCCACCACAGGGATGTTCTCACCAATGTCCAACACAGATTTGTCCTCAGCACTCTTCACCACAGGCACACCTTTTCCTCGTTAACCACAAGGACATCCACCCCACTGTCCACCGTGAGATGTTTCCTCACTGTCCACAACAGGGGCGTCCTCACCCATGTCCACCAAAGGGGTGTTCTTTCCCATTGTTCAAAACAGGAACATCCTCCCCACTGCAACACAGGGATATCCTCCTGTGCACAACAGGGTCATACTCATGACTGTCCACCACAGGGACATCTTCCAGTGCACAACAAGAATGTCTTCAGCACTGTCCACCCCAGAGATGTCCTCTGCACTCTACAAAACAGGGACATTCTTCCCACAGTCCACCAAAATGAAGTTCTCCAGTGCACCACAGAAACAGCCTCACCACAGTTTACTACAGGGATGACATCCCCATTGTCCAGCACAGGGACATCCTCCCCACTGTCCACAACAGGGAAGTCTTTCCCACTGTCCAATACAGGGAAGTCCTTTCTACTTTCTACCAAAGGGACATTCTTTCCACTGTCCACCACAATGACGTCCTTCCCACTGTCCACCAAAGTGATGTCCTTCACAAAGTCTACCAGAGGGACGTTTATTCGACTGTCCACCACATGGACATCCACCCCACTGTCCATCACATGGATGTCCTCACCTCTGTCTATCATAGGGACGTCCTTCCCACTGTCCACCAAAGTGACGTCCTTCCAATTGTTCACCACAGGGACAGCCTCCAAATTGTCCACCACAGTGACATTCTTCCCCCGTCTAGCACAAAGACGTAAACCTCACTGTCCACCACAGGGATGTGTGACCCCTGATCACCACAGGTTTGTCCTCATCAATGTCCACCACTGGGGTGTTCTTTCCCACTGTTCAAAACATGGACATCTTCCCTACTGTGCACCACCGTAACATCCTCCTGTGCACAACAGAGTCATCCTCATGACTGTGTACCACAGGGACATCTTCCAGTACACACTAGAGACATCTTCACCACTGTCAACCCCAGAGATGTCCTCTGCACTCTCCAAAACAGGGACATCCTTCCCACGGTCCACCAAAGGGACTTTCTCCAGTGCACCACAGAAAGGTCCTCACGATTGTTCACCACAGGATTGTCCTCACCACTGTACCTCACACAGACATCCTTCCCACTTTCCACAACAGGGTCATCCTTCCCATTGTCTTCCACAGGAACATCATTCCCACTGTCCATCATAGAGAGGTCCAACCCACTGTCCACCAGAGGGACATTCTTCCAACTTTCCACCACACAGATATCCTCCCCACTGTCCATCACATGGACATCCTCACCACAGTCTACCACAGGGATGTCCTTCCCACTGTCCATTAAAGGGACATCCATCCCAATATCCACCACAGGGAGATCCTACAAATTGTCCACCAGAGTGACATCCTTCCCTCATCTACCGAGGATACGTAAACCTCACTGTCCACCACAGTGATGTTTCTCCACTCTCCACCACAGGGTTGTCCTCATCAATGTCCACCACTGGGGTGTTCTTTCCCAGTGTTCAAGACAGGGACATCCTCCCTACTGTGCACCACAGGAACAATATCCGGTTCACAACAGGGACATCCTCAAGACTGAGCCCCACAGCGTCATCTTCCAGTTCACAGCAGAAACATCCTCACCGTTGTCCACTCCAGAGATGTCCTCTGCACTCTCTGCAACAGGGAAATCCTTCTTATGGTCCTCCAATGAAACGTTCTCCTGTGCACCACAGAAATGTTCTCACCACTGTTCACCACAGGAATGTCCACCCCACTGTCCACCACAGGGAGATCCTTCCCACTGTCCACCACAGGGACGTCCTTCCCACTGTCCACAACAAGGACATCCTTCCCACAGTCCACTACAGAAATATCCTCCCAACTGTCCACAATAGGGATGTCCTTCCCACTGTCCACCACAAATACGTTCTACCCATTGCCCTCCACAGGGACATCCTACCCACTGTCTACCACAGGGACGTCCTTCTCACTGTCCACCAAAGGTACATTTTTCAACTCTCCACCACAGAGACATCCTCCCCACTGTCCACCACAGGGACATCCTCCCCACTGACCACCACAAGGATGTCCTTCATACAGTCTACCATAGAGAAGTACTCCCTGTTGTTCACCAAAGGGATGTACTACCCACTGTCCACCACAGGAACATCCTCCAAATTGTCCACCATAGTGACATCCTTTTCACTTTTCACCATTGGGACATCCTACCCACTTTGCATAACAGGGACATTTTCCTGTGCACAAAAGGGATATCCTCAACACTGTGCACCACAGGGACATCCTCCTTTCCACCCCAGGGATGTCCGAAACACTCGCCACCCCAGAGATGTCCTCTGCACTCTCCATGACAGGGACATCCTTACCACTATCCACCAAATAAACGGCTTTCCCAATATTCACCACAGGGATGTCATCCCAAATTTCCAACACAGAAAAGTCCTCTTCACTGTCCACCACAGGGATGTCCTTCCCCCTGTCCACCACAGGGATATCCTCCCCACTGTCCAAAAGAGGGATATCCTTCAGATTGTTCACCACAAGGAGTTTCTTCCCAATATAGAAAACAGGGACTTCCTTCCCACTGTCCACAACATAAATGTTCTTCCCATTGTCCACCACACTGTTTCTCTTCGCTGTCCACCACAGAGATGTACTTTCCACTGTCCACCAAAGAACGTTTTCCTTTGCACCAGAAAAACTTTCTCACCACTTTCCACCACAGAAACGTCCTCACCACTGTCAACCACTGTGATGTCCTTTCCACTTTCCACCATGAGGAGGTCCTCTCCATTGTCCACCACTGAAAGATCCTTTCCACTGTTCAACAATGGGATGTCCTTCCCAATAAAAATGACAGGGAGGTCCTCACCACTGTCCACAACAGGGATGTCCTTTCCACTGTCCAACACGCAAACATCCTCATCGCTGTCTATCATAGGGACATCTTTACCATTGTCCACCACAGAGAGGTTCTCCCTGCTGTCCACCACCGGGACGTCCTTCACACTGTCCATCACAGTAACATCATCTCAGTTGTCCAAAACAGAACTGTCCTCCACTTTGTCCACCACAGGTACATACTACTTACTGTCCACCCCAGGGAGAACCTTTCCACTGTCTACAATAGGGACTTCTTTCCCATTGTCCACCACATTGACATCCTTTCACTCTCCACAAAAAAGACTTCCTTCCCACTGTTTACAACAGGGACATCTTCCTAACTGTCCACCACACAAATATATTCTCAACTGTACACTATAGAAATATCCATCTCACTGTACACAACAGGGATGTACTCCCCACTGTCCTCCACAAATCGTCCAATCCAATCTCCACAACAGAAAGTTCCTACCCACTGCCCACCACAGGGACATCTTCCAGACTGTCCACTCCAAGGAGTTCCTCCCCCACAGTCCACCACAGGGATGTCCTTCCCACTGTCCACCAAAGGGACATCATTCCCACTGTCCACAACACAGATATCTTCCCCACTGTTCACCAAATGGACGTCCTTCCCACTGTCCACCACTAGGTTGTCCTAACAAACAATCCATCAGAGTGTGGTCCTCCTCACTGTCCACCACAAGGACATCCTCCTGTGCACAACAGGGATGTCCTCACCACTGTGCACCACAGGGACATACATTGCATTGTTCACTATAGAGACTTCCTTCCCACTGTCCAACAAAGTGAGGCCCTCCCTGCTGTCCACCACAGGAGCATCCATACCACTGTCCACCACAGGGTCATCCTTACCACTGTCCACCAAGGCATGTCCGTCCCACTGTTTACCAGAGGGACATCTTCCCTAATGTGCACAAAAGTGACATTCTTTTACTGTCCACAACAGGGATGTCCTTCCCACTGTCCACCACAGAGAGGTCCTCTCTGTTCTCCACCACAGGAACAGTCTTCCCACTGTCCACCATAGAACGTCCTTTCCATTGTCTACCACAGGTACATCCTCTCCACTGTCTACCAGAGGGACGTCCTTCCCATTGTAGACAACAGAGAAGTTTTTTTTGCAGTCCACCACAGGGACATTCTTCCCACTGTCCACCACAGAGATGTCCTCCCCACTGTCCACCACAAGGATGTCCTCCCTACTTACCAAACATGGATGTGCTCCCCACTGTCCACAACAGAGACATCCTACACATGTTCACCACAGGGAGGTTCTTCCCACTGTCCACCATAGGGACATATTCCCCTTGTACACAACATGGACATTCTTCTACTGTCCACAAAAAGGACATTATTTCCACAGTTTAGCACAGGGATGTCCTCCCCACTGTCCACTATAAGGATGTTCTACACAATTTTCACCAAAGGGAGGTCCACCCAACTGTCCACCACAAGGATTTCCTCCCCACTGTCCATAAGAGACAGGTCTTCCTCACAGTCCACCACAGGGACCTCCACCTGTGTACCACAAGGACATCCATTAAACTGTCAACCACAGTGTCATCTTCACCAATGTACAGCACAGTGACATCCTTTCCACTGTTCACCACAGGGACATCCTACTGTGCACAACAGGGACATCCTGACCATTATGCACCTCAGGGACATCCTTTCCACTGTCCACCACAGGTACATCCTCCCCAATGTCCACTACAGAATGGACCTCCCCAGAGTCCAGCAAATGAACATCTTTCCCACTGTCCTCCATAGGAACATCCTCCTCACTTTGCACCACAGGGACATCCTCCAATGCACAAAAGGGACGTCCTCACTGTGCACCACAGAAATATACTTTCCACTGTCCACAAGTGTGATGTCCTTCCCACTGTCTACCACAAAAATGTCCTCCCTCCTGTCCACCTCAGGTACATTCTTTCCACTTTCCCCCACAGACACATCCTCCCCACTGTCCACCAAAGCGATGTCCTCCTCACATTCCGCCACAGAGATGTCCATCCCACTGTCCACAGCAGAAATGTCCTCCCCACTGTCCACCACAGGGAGGTCCTCCCAACTGTCCACCACAGGGACGTCGCTTCCACGGTCAGCGAAACAGATGTCATTCCCACTGACCACCAGAGGGACATCCTCCTGTGTACTACAAGGACATCCTTACCACTGTCTACAACATGGTTGTCCTCAACAATATTCACTACAGGGAAGTCCTCACCGCCATCCACCAGACGAATATCCTCTGCACTGTAAACCACATGGACATCCTACCCACTGTTCACCACAGGGAGGTCCTCTCTTCTGTTAACAACAGGGACATCCTTCTGCCTGTCCACCACAGTGATGTCCTCCCCACTGTCCTCCAAAGGGATGTCCTTCCCACTATCAACAACAAGGACATTATTTCAATGGTCCACCACAGGGACGTCTTCTTCAATGTCCACCACAGGTATGTCCTTCCCACTGTACACCACAGGGACATCCTCATAACTGTCTATCAGAGGGACATCTTTACCACTGTCCACCACAGGGAGGTACTCCCTGCTGTTCACCACAGAGACATCCTTCACACTGTCCACCACAGTAAAATCCTCTCAGTTGTCCAAAACAGAAATGTCCTCCTCACTGTCCACCACAGGGACATCCTACTTATTGTCCACCATAGGGAGAGCCTCCCCACTGTCTACAACAGGTACATCCTTCCCATTGTCCCCCACATGGACATCCTTTCACAAAAAGGACTTCCTTCCCACTGTTTACCACATGGATGTATTCCTAACTGTCCACCACACAAATATATTCCCAACTGTACACTAAAGAAACATCCATCCCACTGTACACTACAAAAACATACTCCCCACTGTCCTATCAATGATGTCCATCCAACTGTCCACAACAGAAAGGTCCTACCCTCTGTCTACCACACGGACGTCCTTCCCACTGTTCACCAAAGGGACATCCTTCCCACTGTCCACCATAGTGACATCCTACCCCATAGTCCACCAGAGTGTAGTCCTCCCACTGTCCACCACAAGAACATCCTACTGTGCACAACAGGGATGTCCTCACCACTGCGCACCACAGGGACATACTTTGCATTGTCCACCACAGGAATGTCCTTCCCACTGTCCACCAAAATGAGGTCCTCTCTGCTGTCCACCACAGGGGCATCCTTACCACTGTCCACCACAGGTTAGTCCTCACCACTGTCCACCACAGGGATGACCTCCTCACTGTATAACACAGGGATGTACTCTCCATTGTACACCTCAGCAATGTCCTCTTTACATACCACCAAAGAAACTTTCTCCCGAGTGTCTACCAGAGGAACATCCTCACCACTGTCCACCAGAGGGACGTCCTCCCCACTCTCCACTTCAGAAACATCTTCCCCACTGTCCACAACGAGGACGTTTTTCCCACTGTTGACCACAGGGAGGTACTCTCCAGTGTACACCACAGGCATGTCCACCACACTGTCCACCACAGGATGGTCATCTCCAATGTCCACCACAAGAACATCAAATCCACTGTCCACCACAGAAATGTCCTCATCACTGTCCATTAGTGGGATATCTTTCCCACTGTCAACCACAGAGATGTCCTACCTGCTGTCTACCACAGGGACATCCTTCCCACTTTCCACAACAGTAATGTCCTCCTCACTGTCCACAACAGGGACGTCCTTCCCACTTTCCACCACAGGGAGGTCCTTCCCATTGTCTACCACAGAGAGTTCCTCCCAGATGTCCACCACAGGGACGTCCTTCTCATTGTTGACCACAAGGACATTCTCCCTACTCTGCACCACAAAGACATCCTCCCGTGCACAAAATGGATGTTCTCACCCTTGTGCAACAAAGGAACATCCTCCTGTGCACACCATGGATGTCCTCACCACTGTCTACCCCAGAGATATTCTCCGCACTCTCCACGACAGGGACATCATTCCCAATGTGCACCAAAGGGACGTTCTCCTTTGCACCAGAGAAATGTCCTTACCACTGTCCAGCACAAGACATCCTTCCCACTGTCCACCACAGGGACGAACTTCCCACTGTCCACCAAATGGAAGTCCCCCCCCACCGTCCACCACAGGGAGGTCCTCCCCATAATCCACCACACAGATGTCCTCCACGGTGTAATCCACAGGTATGTCCTCCTCAGTGTGCACTACAGTGAAGTACTCACCAATCTATACCACAAGGATGTCCTTCCCACTGACCACCTCAGTGACTACCTCCCCTCTTTCCATCTCAGGGACAACTTACCCAATGTCCACCACAGAAAGGTTCTCCCTGCTGTCCACCACAGGGAAATTTTTACAACTATTTTCCACAGGGTTGTCCTCACCAATGTCCACCACAGGGAAATCCTTCCCACTGTTCACCACAGGAACATCCTTTCCACTGTGCACCACAGGGACATCCTCCTATGCACAACAGGGAGGTCCTCACCACTGTGCACCACAGGGACATACCTTGCATTGTCCACCACAGGGACTTTTCCCCTCTGTCCACCAAAGTGAGGCCCTCCCTGCTGTCCACCACAGGGGCATCCTTACCACTGTCCACCACAGGGGCGTCCTCACCACTGTCCACCACAGGGATGTTCTTCCCACTGTTCACCAGAGGGATGTTCTTCCCACTGTTCACCAGAGGGACATTTTCCCCAATGTACATAAAAGGGACATCCTTTTACTGTCCACAACAAGGATGTCCTTCCCACTGTCCACCAAAGGGATATCCTCCTCACTTTGCACCACAGGGACATCCTCCTATGCACAAAAGTGACATCCTCACAACTGTGCACCACAGGAATATTCTTTCCACTGTCCACAACAGTGATGTCCTTCCCACTGTCGACCACAGAAATGTCCTCCCTGCTGTTCACCACAGGGACATTCTTCCCACTTTCCACCACAGAAATGTCCTCCCCAGTGTCCATCAAAGGGATGTCCTCCATCATTCTGCCACAGAGACACCCATACCACTGCCCACAACAGAAACGTCCTTTCCACTGTCCACCAAAGGTAGGTCCTCCCAACTGTCCACCACAGGACGTCCTTTCCACTGTCCATCACAGAAACATCCTCATAACTGTCTACCACAGGGACATCTTTACCACTGTCCACCACAGAGAAGTCCTCCCTGCTGTCCACCACAGGGACGTCCTTCACACTCTCCACCACAATAATGTCCTCTCAGTTGTCCAAAACAGAAACATCCTCACCACTGTCCACCACAGGGACATCCTACTAATTGTCCACCACAGGGAGAACCTCCAAACTGTCTACAACAGGGACGTCCTTACCATTGTCCACCAAATGGACATCCTTTCACTGACCACAAAAAGGACTTCCTTCCCACTGTTTACCACAGGGACATCTTCCTAACTGACCACCACACAAATATGTTCCCAATTGTCCACTACAGAAACATCCATCTCACTGGAACAACAGGGACATACTCCCCACTGTCCTCCACAAGAATGTCAATCCAACTGTCCACAACAGAAAGGTCCTACCCACTGTCCACCACAGGGACATCCTCACAACTGTTCACCCCAAGGAGTTCCTCCCCACAGTCCACCACAGGGACGTCCTTCCCAGTGTCCACCACAGGGAGATCCTACTCACAGTCCACCAGAGTGTGGTCCTCTGCACTGTTCATATGAAGGACATCCTCCTGTGCACAACAGGGACGTCCTCACTACTGCACCACAGGGACATACCTTGTATTGTCCACCACAGGGACTTTTTCCCTCTGTCCACCAAAGTGAGGTCCTCCCTGCTGTCCACCACAGGGGCATCCTTACCACTGTCCACCACAGGGGCGTCCTCACCAATGTCCACCACAGGAATGTCCTTCCCACTGTTCACCAGAGGGACATCTTCCCCAAAGTGCACAAAAGGGACATCCTTTTACTGTCCACAACAAGGATGTCCTTCCCACTGTCCACCACAAAGAGGTCCTCCCTGCTCTCCACCACATGGACCTCTTTCCCTCTGTCCACCAAAGGGACATCCTCCTCACTTTGCACGACAGGGACATTCTCCTATGCACAAAAGGAACATCCTCACAACTGTGCACCACAGGAATATTCTTTCCACTGTCCACAACAGTGATGTCCTTCCCACTGTCGACCACAGAGATGTCCTCCCTGATGTCCACCACAGGGACATTCTTCCCACTTTCCACCACAGAAACGTCCTCCCCAGTGTCCATCAAAGGGATGTCCTCCCTCATTCCACCACAGAGACGTCCATCCCACTGCCCACATCAGAAATGTCCTTTCCACTGACCACCAAAGGTAGGTCCTCCCAACTCTCCACCACAGGGACATACTTTTCACGGTCCATCAAACAGATGTCCTTCCCACTGTCCACTGCAGGGACATCATCCTGTGTACTACAAGGACATCCTTGCCACTGTCCACAACATGGAGGTCCTCAACAATATGCACTACAGGGAAGACATCAACACAATCCACCACACAAATATCCTCCGCACTGTAAATCACAGGGACATCCTACCCACTGTCCACCACAGGGTGGTCCTTCCCTCTGTCCACCACAGGGACATCCTTCTACCTGTCCACCACAGTGATGTCCTCCTCTCTGTCCTCCAAAGAAATGGCCTTCCCACTGTCGACCAGAAGGACATCATTTCAACGGTCCTCCACAGGGAAGTCCACTTCACTGTCCATCACAGGGATGATCGTCCCACTGTACACCACAGGGACAACCTTCTTTGCACAACAGGGATGTCCTAACCACTGTCTACCACAGAGATCTCCTCTGCAATCTCCACCATATGGACATCATTTTGACTATGCACCACAGGGACATTCTTTAGTGCACCACAGTAACTTTCTCCCCACTGTCCATCACAGTGAATTCCTCCCCACTGTCCTCCAAAAGGTTTTTCCCAATATCCACAACAGGGACTTCCTTCCCACAGTCCACAACACATATGTCCTTCCAATGTCTACCACAGGGACCTTCTTCCCACTGACCACCACAGAGAAGTCCCCTGTACTGTCCACTACAGAGATGTCCTTTCCACCCTCCAACACAGGGATGTCCACTGCACAGTCCAGCACAAGGATGTCCTTATCACTGTCCACCACAGGGACATCCTCATCACTGTTCACCACAGGGACGTCCTTCTGCCTGTCTACCACAGGGATGTCCTCCCCACTCTCCACAAAAAGACATCCTTCCCACTGTCTACCACAGGGATGTCCTCCTAACTGTTCAATAGAGGGATATGTTTCCCACAAGGAGGTCCTTCCTAATGTTCACAAAAGTCTGTACTTTTTACTGTCCACAACATAAACATCCTTCTCACTGTCCACAACAGGGACATCCTTCTCACTGTCTATCACAGGGAGGTCCTATCAACTGTCCACCACAGTGATGTCCTTTCCACTGTCCACCACATGGATTTTCTCCTCACTGTCCATCACAAGGACATCCTTCCCACTGTCCACCACAGAAACCTCCTCCCCACAGTCCACAACAGGAACTTCCTACACTTTGTCACCCACAGGGACATCCTGCCCAATAGCCACCACAGGGATGTTCACACCAATGTCCAACACAGAGTTGTCCTCAGCACTCTTCACCACAGGGACTTCTTTCCCTCATCAACCACAAAGACGTCCACCCCACTGTCTACCACAGTAATGTTTCCCCATGGTCCACAACAGGGGCGTCCTCACCAATGTGCACCACAGGGGTGTTCTTTCCCAATGTTCAAAACAGGGACATCCTCCTGTGCACAGCAGGGTCATTCTCATAACAGTGTACCACACAGACATCTTCCAGTGCACAACAGGGATGTCTACACCACTGTCCACCCCAGAGATATCCTCTGCACTCTCCAAAACAGGGACATTTTTCCCAAGGTCCACCAAAATGACGTTCTCTAGTGCACCACAGAAACATCCTCACCAATGGGTACTATAGGGATGACCTCCCCACTGTCCACAACAGGGATGTCCTTCCCACGGTCCACCACAGGGATGTCCTTTCCACTGTCCAACACAGTGACGTGATGTCTTTCCCACTGTCCACCAGAGGGATATCCTTCCCAAAGTCTGCCAGTTATGTTCTTCCAAGTGTCCATCACAAGGACATCCTCCCCACTGTCCATCACATTGAAGTCCTCTGCACTGTCTACCACAGGGACATCCTTCCCACTTTCCAACAAAGGGACATCCTTTCAATTGTTCACCACAGCAACATCCTTCCCCCATCTACCACAGAGACATAAACCCCACTGTCCACTACAGGGATGTTTCCCCTCTGTCTACCGCAGGCTTGTCCTCACCAATGTCCACCACTGGGGTGTTCTTTCCCACTGTTCAAAACATGGACATCCTCCCTACTGTGCACCACAGTAACATCCTCCCATGCACAACAGGGTCATCCTCCTGACTGGGCAACACAGGGACATCTTCCAGTGCACACCAGAGACATCTTCACCACTGTCCATTCCAAAGATGTACTTTGCACTCTCCAAAGTAGAGTGGACCTCCCCACTGTCTACCACATGGAAGTCTTTCCCACTGTCCACCAAAGAAACATCCTCCTCACTTTGCACCACAAACACATCCTCTTATGCATAACAGGGACGTCCTCTCAACTGGGCACAACAGGAATGTTCTTTCCACTGTTCACCAAAGAGATGTCTTTCCCACTGTCCACCACAGGGGAACCTTCCTGTGTACCACAAGGACATCCTTACCACTGTCCTCAACATGGTTGTCCTCACCAATGTCCACTACAGGAACGTCTTTACTACTGTCCATAACATGAATATCCTCCACTCTGTAAACCACAGGAACATCCTACACATTTTCTACCACAGGGAGGTCCTCCCCAGGGTCCACAACAGGAACATCCTTCTGCCTGTCCACCACAGTGATGTCCTCCACAGTGTACACCTCAGGGATGTCCTACTGTGCAGAACAGGGATGTTCTTACCACTGTACAACCCAGAGATGTCCTCTGCACTTCCCTCTACAAGGACATTCTTCTCACTCTCCACCAAAGAGATATTCTCTTGTGCACCACAGGAAAGTTGTTCTTACTGTCTTCAAGTCCATCATCTGCACTCTCCACCACAGTGAAATCCTCTCAACTCTCCACCACAGTGACATCCTCCCAACTATCCACAACATGGACGTCCTCTTAACTATCAAACACAGGGTAGTCCTTCCCACTGTAATCAACAGGGACATCCTTCCCACTGGGCACAACAGGGATGTCCTAACCACTGTCCACTACAGAGATGTCCTCTGCAATCTCCACCATATGGACATCCTTCTGACTATGCTCCACAAGAACGTTCTCCAGTGCACCACAGTAACATCCTCCCCACTGTCCACCACAGTGAAATCCTCCCCACTGTCCACCACAAGGATGTCCTCACTACTGTCTACAACAGGGATGTCCTTCCCAAAATTCAAAACAGAAAAGCCCTTCCTGCTCTCCACCACAGGGACGTCCTTCCCTCTGTCCACCTCAGTGTTATCCTCCCTTCAGACCATAACAGGGATGTCCTTCACACTTTCCACCACAGGGACATCCTCCCCACTGTCCACAAGAGGGTCATCCTTCCCACTGTCCTCCAAAAGGTCTTTCAGAGTGTCCCGAACAGTGACATCCTACCACAGTCCACAACATATATGTTCTTCCAATGTCCACCACAGGGACCTCCTTCCCACTGTCCACCACAGGGAAGTCCTCTCTACTGTCCACCACAGGGATGTCCATTCCTCTGTTCAGCACAGGTATGTCCTCTGCACTGTCCACAACAGGCATGTCCTTTTCACTCTCCACCACAGGGACCTCCTTCCCACTGTCCACCACAGGGAAGTCCTTTCTACTGTCCACCACAGGGATGTTTCCCAACTGTCCACCACAGGGACATCCTCCTGTGCACAACAGGGACATCCTGACCAATGTGCACCACAGGGACATCCTTTCCACTATCCACCACAGCGACATCCTTCTGCCTGTCCACCACAGTGATGTCCTCCCCACTGTCCTCCAAAGTGATGTCCTTCCCACTGTCGACCACAAGGATGTCATTTCAAAGGGCCACCAAAGGGAAGTCCTCTTCACTGTCCACCACAGAGATGTCCTTACCACTGTACACCACAGGGACATCCTCCTGTGCACAACAGGGATATTCTTATCACTGTCCACCCCAGAGATGTCTTCTGCACTCCCTACTACAAGGACATCCTTCTCAGTGTCCACCAAAGAGACATTTTCTTGTGCATCACAGGAGCATTGTCCTTACTGTCCACATGGCCATCGTCCACACTGTCCACCGCAGTAAAATCCTCTCAACTCTCCAACACAGGGACATTTTCCCAACTGTCCACAACACGGATGTCCTCCCAACTATCAAACACAGTTAAATCATTTCCACTGTAAACAACAGAGACATCCTCCCCACTGTGCACCACAGGGACATCCTCCTGTGAACAACAGTGATGTCCTAACTACTGTCCACCACAGAGATGTCCTCCGCACTCTCCACCATATGGACATCCTTCAAACTATGCACCACAGGGACATTCTATAGTGCACCACAGTAACATCCTCCCCGCTGTCCATCACAGTGAAATACTCCCCACTGTCCACCACCAGGATGTTCTCCCCACTGTCTACAACAAGGATGTCCTTCCCACTATTCACAACAGAATGGTCCTCCCTGCTGTCCACAAAGAGGACGTATTTCCTACTGTCCACCTCAGTGATATCCTCTCCTCAGATCATAACAGGGATGTTTTTTCCACTGTCCACCACAAGGAGGTCCTCCCCACTGTCTACCAGATGCACACCCTTCCCACTGTCCACCAGAAAGAAGTCTTTCCCAATGTCCACAACTGGGTCATCCTTCCCACTGTCCACAACATATATGTTTTTCCCACTTCCCTCCACAGGGACCTCCTTCCCACTGTTTACCACAGGGATGTCCTTAACACTGTCCACCTAGGTGACAACCTCCCCTTTCTCCACCACAGGGATATCCTTCCCACTGTCCAAAACAGGGAATTCCTCTCTTCTGTCCACCACAGGGATGTCCTTACCACTGTCTACCAGAGGGACATTCTTCCCACTGTTCAACATAAGGAGGGCTTTCCCAATGTCCACAACAGGGACGTCCTTTCCAATGTCCTCTAAATGATGTCCTCTCCTCTGTCCTCCACAGAGGCGTCCTTCACACTGTCCACCACATGAAGTTCCTTCCCAATGACCACAACATGGAGATCCTTCCCACAATCCATTACATAAATGTCCTCCCAATGTCCAACACATGGACCTTATTCCCACTGTTCACCACAGTGAGGTCCTCTCTACTGTCCACCACAGGGATGTTCTTACCACTGTCCAAAACAGTGACATCCTCCCCACTGTCCACAACAGGGATGTTCTTCCCACTGTCCAGCACAGAAAGGTCCTCCCCACTGTCCACCACAGGGATGTCCTTCCTACTGTACAACTAAGTTACATCCTCCCCTCTGTCCACAAGAGAAACATTCTTCCCACAGTTCACCACAAGAAGGTCTTTCCCAATTTCCACAACAGAAATGTTCTTCCCACAGTCCACAACATAAATGTCCTTCAAACTGTCCACCACAGGGACCTTCTACTCACTGTCCACCACAGGGAGGTCCTCTCTACTGTGCATCAAAGTGATGCCCTTTCCACTGTGCACCACAGGGACGTCCTCCCCACTGTCCACAACAGGAATGTTTTTCCCAATTTCCACCACAGGGACGTCCTCCCCAGTGTCCACCAGAGGAACGTACTACCCACTGTCTACCACAGGGACATTTTACACACTGTCTACCACAGGGAGGTTCTCCCCAATCTCCACCACAGGTAGGTCCTCTCCATTGTCCACCACAGGGACTTCATTTTAACTGTCCACCACAGAAATTTCATCCTCACTGTCCACCACAGGGACATCCTCCCCACTGAACACCACAAGGACGTCCTTTATATAGTCCACCATAGAGAAGTCCTCCCTGTTGTCCACCAAAGGGACATCCTTCACACTGTCCACCAGAGTGACATCCTCCAAATTGTCCACCACAGTGACTTCCTTTTCACTGTTCACCTCTGGGTCATCCTATCCACTTTGCACAACAGGGATATTTTCCTGTGCACAACAGGGATATCCTCACCACTGTCCACCACAGAAACATCCTCATCACTGTCTATCACAGGGATATCTTTACCACTGTCAACCACAGAGAAGTCCTCCCCACAGTCCACCACAGGTATGTCCTTCTCACTGTCCACCAAAGGGACATCCTTCCTACTGTCCAGAACAATGACATCTTCACCACTGTCCACCATATGGACGTTCTTCCCACTGTCCACCACAGGGACCTCCTACTCCACTGTCCACCTGAGTGTGGTCCTCCCCACTGTCCACCACAAGGACATCCTCCTGTGCACAACAGGGATGTCCTCACCACTTTCCACCACAGGTACATAATTTGCATTGTCCACCACAGGGACGTCCTTCCCACTGTCCACCAATGTGAGGTCCTCCCTAATCTCCACCACAGGGCCATCCTTACCACTGTCCACCACAGGGATGCCCTTTCCTCTGTTCATTACAGGGATGTCCTTTTCACTGTCCACCAAAGGTGCATCCTTTCCACTGTCCATCACAGTGATGCCTTCCCACTGTCTACAAAAGAGATGTCTTTCCCAAAGTCCACCACAGGGATGTTCTTCCAACTGTCCACCACATGGACATCCTCTCCACTGCCCATCAAAGGGACATCCTTCCAATTGTTCACCACAGGGCATCCTCCAAATTGTCCACCACAGTGACATTTTCCCCCGACTACCACAGAGATATAAACCCCACTGTCCACCACAGGGATGTTTCCCCATTGTCCACCACAGGAATGTCCTTTACACTGTCCACAAAGAGACTTCATTTCCACTGTCCATCACAGTGATGTCCTTCCCACTGACCACAAAAGGGATGTCCTTCCCAAAGTCCACCACAAGGACGTTCTTCCAACTGTCCACCCCATGGACATCCTCACCACTGTACATCACATGGACGTCCTCACCACTGTCTACCACAGGGACATCCTTCTCACTGTCCATCAAAGGGACATCCTTCCAATTGTTCACCACAGGGACATCCTTCTCACTGTCCATTAAAGGGACATCTTTCCAATTGTTCACCACAGTACATCCTCCAAATTGTCCACCACAGTGATATCCTTCCCCCATTTTTCACAGAGACTTAAACCCCATTGTAGACCACAGGGATGTTTCCCGACTGTCCACCACAGGGTTGTCCTCACCAATGTCCACCACTGAGGTGTTCTTTCCCACTGTTCCAAACATGGACATCCTCCCTACTGTGCACCACAGCAACATCCTCCTGTGCACAACAGCATCATCCTCATGTATGTGCACCACAGGGACATCTTCCAGTGCACACCAGAGTCATCTTCACCACAGTCCACCCCAGAGATGTCCTCTGCACTATCCAAAACATGGACATTCTTCCCACAATCCACAAAAGGGACGTTCTCCAGTGCAACACAGAAAGGTCCTCACCACTGTTCACCACAGAGATGTTCTACCCACTGACCATCCCAGAAACATCCTTCCCGCTTTCCACAAGATGGTCATCCTTCCCATTGCCCACTACAGGGACATCCTTCTGACTGTCCACCATAGAGAGGTCAAACTGACTGTCTACCAAAGGGACGTCATACCCACTGTCCTCCAAAGGGATGTCCTTCTCAAAGTCTACCACAGGGACATTCTTCCAACTGTCCACAACACGGATATCCTCCTCACTGTCCATCACATGGACATCCTCACCACTGTCTACCACAGGGATTTTTTCCCACTGTTCATCAAAGGGAGTTCCTTCCCACTGTTCACCACAGGGACATCCTCCAAATTGTCCACCACAGTGACACCCTTCTCTTGTCTACCACAGAGACGTAAACCCCACTGTCCACCACAGGGATGTTTCCCCACTCTCTACCACAGGGTTGTCCTCATCAACGTCCACCACTGGGGTGTTCTTTCCCACTGTTCAAGACAGGGACATCCTCCCTACTGTGCACCACAGGAACAATCTCCTGTTCACAACAGGGACGTCCTCACGACTGTGCACCACAGGGACATCTTCCAGTTCACACCAGGTACGTCCTCACCACTGTCCACACCAGAGATGTCCTCTGCACTCCCCACAACTGGAAAATCTTTTCTATGGTCCACCAAAGAGACATACTCCTGTGCACCACAGAAACGTTCTCACCACTGTTCACCACAGGGATGTCCACACCACTGTCCACCACAAGGAAGTCTTTCCAACTGTCCACAACAAGGATATCCTTACCACTGTCCACCACAGAAATATCCTCCTCACTGTCCACAACAGGGATGTCCTTCCCACTTTCCACCAGAAAGACGCTCTACCCACTGCCCTTCACAGGGACATCCTACCCACTCTCTACCACAGGGATGTCCTTCCCACTGTCCACCAAAGTGACGTCCTTCCCAATGTCAACCAAAGGCACATCTTTCAACTGTCCACCACAGATATATCCTCCCCACTGTCCACCAAAGTGATAACATCCCCACTGACCACCAGAAAGACGTCCTTCATACAGTTCACCATAGAGAAGTCCTCCCTTTTGTCCATCAAAGGGACTTCCATCCCACTGTCCACAACAGAAATGTCATACCCACAGTCCACCACAGGGACATCCTCCCAACTGGCCACCCCAAGCATTTCCTCACCCACAGTTCACCACAGGGACATCCTTCTTACCGTCCAATACAGGGTTGTCCTCAGCACTGTCCACCACAGGGATGTACTTCAAACTGTTCACCAGAGGGACATCTTCCCCAATGTGCACAAAAGGGACATCTTTTTACTGTCCACAACAGGGATGTCCTTCCCATTGTCCAACACAGAGAGATCCTCCCTGCTCTTCACCACAGGGACAGTCTTCACACTGCCTACCATAGAACATCCTTTCCACTGTCCACCAGAGGTACATCCCCTCCACTGTCCACCAGAGGGACGTCCTTCCCATTGAACACCACAGAGAGGTTCTTTCTACTGTCCACCACAGGGACATTCTTCCCAATGTCCACCACAGAGATGTCCTCCCCACTGTCCACCACAAGGATGTCCTCCCCACTGTCCGACATAGAGACACGCTACCCATGTCCACCACAGAGAGGTCCTCCCCAATGTCCACCATAGGGACATACTCCCCTTGTCCACAACATGGACATCCTTTCACTGTCCACAAAAAGGACATTATTCCCACAGTTTACCACAGGGATGTCCTCCCCACTGTTCACTACATGGATCTTTCTACACATTGTCCACCACAGGGAAGTCCACACAACTGTCAAACACAAGGTTTTCCTCCACACTGTCCATCACAGAGAGGTCCTCCCCACTTTCCATCAGATAGAGGTCCTCTCCACTGTCCACCACAGGGATGTGCTCCTGTGTACCACAAGGACATCCATAAAACTGTCCACCACAGGGTCATCTTCACCAATGTCCAGCTCAGTGATATCCTTCCCACTGTTCACCACAGGGACATCCTCCTGTGCACAAAAGTGACATCCTGACTAATGTGCTCCATAGGGACATCCATTCCACTATCCACCACAGGGACATCCTCCCCAATCTTCACTACAGGGTCAACCTCCCCACATTCCACCACATGGACGTCTTTCCCACTGTCCACCAAAAAATATCCTCCTCTCTTTGCAACACAGGGACATCCTCCTATGTACAACAGGGACATCCTCACAACTGTGCACCTCAGGAAGATTCTTTCCACTGTCCACAACTGAGATGTCCTTCTCACTGTAGAGCACAGAGATATCCTCCCTGCTGTCCACCACAGGGACATTCTTCCCACTTTCTGCCACAGAAATGTCCTCACCACTGTCCATCAAAAAGATGTCCTCCCCATATTCTGCCACAGAGATGTCCATCCCACGGTCCACAACAGAAATGTCCTCCCCATGGTCCACCACAGGGAGGTCCTCCCAACTATCCACCACAGTGATGTTCTTCCCACAGTCCACCAAACAGATGTCCTTCCCACTGTCCACCCTGAGGACATCCTCCTGTGTACTACAAGGACATCCTTACCACTGTCCACAACATGGTTGTCCTCAACAATATGCACTACAGGTAAGTCCTCACCAACGTCCACCACACAAATATCCTCCGCAGTGTAAACCACAGAGACATCCTACCCACTGTCCACCACAGGGATGTCCACCCCTCTGTCCATCACAGCAACACCCTTCTGATTGTCCACTACAGTTATATCCTCTCTACTTTCCTCCAAAGGGACGTCCTTCCCACTGTCGACTACAAGGACATCATTTCAACGGTCCACCACAGGAAAGTCCTCTTCACTGTCCACCACAGGGATGTCCTTCCCACTGTACACCACAGGAACACGCTTCTGTACACAACAGGGATGTCCTAACCACTGTCCACCACAGAGATATTCTCTGCACTCTTCACCATATGCTCATCCTTCCAACTATGCACCACAAGGAAATTCTCCAGTGCACCACAGTAACATCCTCCCCACTGTCCATCACAGTGAATTCCTCCCCACAGTCCAGCACCAGGATGTCATCCCCACTGTCTGCAACAGGGATGTCCTTCCCACAATTCAAAACAGAAAGGTCTTCTCTGCTGCCCACCACAGGGAATTCCTTCCCTCTGTCCACTTCAGTGATATTCTCACCTCAGACCATGACAGGAATGTCTTTGCCACTGTCCACTACAGGGACGTCCTACCCAATGTCCACCCAAGGGTCATCCTTCCCACTGTCCATCACAAGAAGGTCTTTCCCAATGTCCACAATAGGAATGTCCTTCCCAAAGTCCACAACATGTATGTCCTTCCAATGTCCACCACAGGGACCTTCTTCCCTCTGACCACAATAGGGAAGTCCTCTCTACTGTCCACCACAGGGATGTCCTTTCCACTGTACACCACAGGGATGTCCTCCCCACTGTCTACAACAGGGATGTCCTTCCCACAATTCAAAACAGAAAGGTCCTCCATGCTGTCCACCACAGGTCCGTCCCTCCCTCTGTCCACCTCAGTGATATCCTCCTCTCAGACCATAACAGTGACGTCCTTCCCACTTTCTACCACAGGGACATACTCCCCACTGTCCACAAAAGGGTCATCCTTCCCACTGTCCACCAGAGGAAAGTCCTCTCTACTGTCCACTACATGGATGTCCTTTCCAGTGTCCACCAGAGAGATGTCCACCAAACTGTCCACAAAAGGCATATCCTTCCCACTGTCCTCCACAGAAAGGTACACCCTGCTGTCCACAACAGGAACAGACTTTCTAATGTCCACCTCAATTATGTCCTTTCCTCTGTCCACCACAGTGACGTTCTTCCCACTCTCCACCACATGGTGGTCTTCTCTACTGTTCTTCAGAGGGACACTCTTGCCACTGTAAACACACAGATGTCCTTCCCAATGTCCACAACATGTATGTCCTTCCACAATACACAACATAAATGTCCTTCCCACTCTCCACAACAGAGACCTTCCCACTGTTCACTACAGATAGGTCCTCTCTACTATCCACCACAGGGATGTTCTTACTAAC